>NW_027224327.1:937427-1249903 GCF_023699985.2 Odocoileus virginianus | reverse complement strand
TAATGGATAGCTCATGAAGATGGCCTGGGGGAGGTCTCTCAAGTGCGCCTCCAGGCTCCATCCTTTACCTTGTCTTCACAGCCACTGAGTCTTCGATGACTTGTGTGAAGTCATGTGAAAACTGCTTTCAGGTCATGTGCAAAGTATGATGCAGGACATGAGCTGAGGATTGAGTCTGAGTAGGTAAGCACAAAGGGAAGAGGAGTTATAAGACTAGAACGTGGGCCTTGGAGGACAGATGAACTTCAGAAGACTACAAGTCAGCTGAACTGGTCCAGGGCTCCATGAAGACAACTGGGGGAAGTCTTTGTGGCAAGTCCCCTTTGACAAAGTCCCCGCATCCCTGTGGAAGTGGACAATCCAAGGAGAAAATCAGAAAAGGATAATCTAGGAGTTGTGGGGAGATAATAGGAATGAGAGGGGGTGAATTGTCAGGAGTATGAACCAAAGAGCTGTCCAGGTGTGAGCATGGCACGCCACCCAAGAGCTGGGGTCAGGGCAGGCTTCCACAGACCCTGATGTTTTGAAGACGGTGGTGCAGGAGTGATTGGAAAAACCCAAGCTAGATCTTCAGGTCCTCTAGATCTGACAGTTGCTAGCAACCACAGATGTACAGAAGCTACAGGGAGGAAAGCATATGATAGAAGACATACTCAAGTTGCAAAATGGTGGCTGTGCTGGAGAAATAGACTAGATCCAGTTAGCACAGCAGTTCATAAGGACAAGCATCAGGGGCCCTTGGGGCTAAAATCCATTGTCTGAGTAGAAGATGGGGAAGATACTGCTTAACAATAGCATGTTTGACAACTTGGATTTTGATTCATGTAGTCAGCAAAAATACTGATTCTGCAAAGGCTAATCCAAACCTCGGCTACACTCTTCAAGGTTAGTATCTGGCACAATTAGGTCTTTGTAGACTCAGCACAAATCAGCCCACACCTGGGGAATGAGTCTCAATTTATGGAGTCACACTTGTAGAATAATTTGAGCAGACACCTGGGTGGAAAGGACAACTTGTCAGGTTAAAAAAAAAAAGTGAAAATACTGGGGAGATTTCACCTGGAGACAAGAAGACTCAGAAAGGATTTAAGACCTATGTGTGTGTGCTCAGTTGTATCTGACTCTTTGTGACCCCATGGACTGTAGTCCGCCAGGCTTCTCTGTCCATGGAATTTTCCAGGCAAGAATACTGGAGTGGGTTGCCATTTCCTTCTCCAGGGATCTTCCCAACCCAGGGATTGAACCCATGTCTCTTGTGTCTCCTGCATTGGCAGGCGAATTCTTTACCACTACTCCACTTGGGAAGCCCAATCTTCACATAAATGAAGGCAATAAGGATTTAGACTAACAAGTCCTACTCTGAGAACTAGCATTAGGACCAAAGGGTGGGAGACAGAGGACAGACCTTTCAGGTCTAAGAAAGAAACCCCTAGGCTCACTCACAGCTGCTTGAGAGGGAAAAACTGTCTCAGTATACATTGTGTTCCCTGGCAAAGGACAATCTTACAGGAGATGAGGCAGAGGGGAAAAGATGGAGCTAAACCAGAGGAATGACCAATTAACCTCCAACTCCAAAGGCAGATTTTGGTATTCTGAAAAATCATCTCCAAATATTTAAAGATGATATTCATTCCCTGATGACAACAGACAAATGAGGCTACATTGTTTATACTGATGAGTTAACACAAATGTCATTTAAGAGAATTTTCATTTATCCATTTAAATAGGTGTCAGAAAACAGAGGAGAAATAAAATATGCTCTTTCATGTCAGGTGCTATGGCTATATGTATTTTTTATCTTTAAATTAATCCTAAACATGTATCCCCCATCCCTGTTTCATGATCTATTTCACATATGGTAATATACATGTTTCAATGCTATTCTCTCAAATCATCCCACCCTCATCTTCTCCCACAGAGTCCAAAAGTCTGTTCTTTATCTCTGTGTCTCTTCTGCTGTCTCTCATATAGACACATGTACACCCATGGCTGATTCGTGGCAATGTATGGCAAAAACCACCACAATAACTAGCCTCCAATTAAAATAAATAAATTATTTTAAAAATTAATCCTAAAAAACCCTATGAAATAAATATTTCTATGTGCCTTTAACAGATCAGACAACTGTGGCTCACAGAGATTACATACTTTGAAATGAGATTGGATAGACCATAAATAAGAAATCAAAAACTTAAAATGAACTTCATGGGAATTCAAGCTTCTGATTAGGATATTAAGAAACTGGAAAAAGCATTGCTATCACTTTGCAACCAAAAAATTCTGGATAATTGGCAAAAATCATGATTTTTCTTGAATAAGTAAGAGGTCTGAGATTGTGGAACAAAACAATTAACCCCAAACCTAAGGGAAAGGAAGCACCTCCATGAGAGATAGGGCACAAGCGATTACTTGCATCAGACAATGGACACTGTATAAAATGGTAAGATCTCATCTAAAAATGTTAACGACTACCTGAAGGTCTGTGTGTGTATTCAGTCGTGTCTGACTCATTATGGCCCCATGGACTGTAGCCTGTCAGGCTCCTCTGCCCATGGAATTTTCCAGGCAAGGAAACATCAGAGTGAGGTGCCATTTCCTTCTCCAGGGGGTCTTCCTGGCCCAGGGATTGAACCTGTATCTCTTGTAAAGACTGTGCATTCCTAATACAAGGGGGCCCAGGTTCAATCCCTGGTCAGGGAACTAGATCCCGCATGCCACAACTAAGAGTTCACACACTGCCACTAAAAGTTTCCACGTGCCACAGCTAAGACCTGTTGCAGCCAAATCAATAAATACATGTTGTTTAAAATCTTGATGGAAACTAGAGGGTAAGGAAAACACTACATACAGAGGAACAAATAAAAGAATTACAGAAAACGTTTCACCAAAAACTATATGAGCCAGAAGGCAATAGAGTGACATGTTTAAGGGGCTGGAAGGAAAAAAAAAAGTCAATTATAAATCCAATAAAATATATTTGAAAACAAAGGAAAATAAAGACATATTCATCAAACAAAACAAAATAAAAAAGATATGGCTAGTACAACTACTCTAAAAGAAGCATAAAGAAAATTCCTCAGCTAGAAAAAATGTGATACAAAAACCTAGATCTACACAAAGAAATCAAAGTGCTGGGAATATCATTAATAAAATATTATATAAATTGTACTGCTCTAAAAACTAGCTTATATATGAACCAGAGTCAATACAGTTTTTCCATAAAGGATCAAACAGTAAATGTGTTATACTTTGTGAATCACACGTGGTCTCTGTCATGCATTCTTTATTTTTTGCTATTGTTTTTGCTTATTAGGTTTTGTTATTTTTTTCTAGAGTCCTTTAATATGTACAAACCATCGTTAACTTGCAGACCATACAAACAGAACTTTCAGGGAAGATGAAATAAACGAATGCCTCTTTATTCTCCAAGTATTTCTCTGCTAAGTGCACTAAAACCCCTGGATGCTATGTGTAAAATAAATATAGAAGACTCTGAAAGGTGGGGGAAGAAAAAAGATGAGCTGAGTGTGTCCTGTCAGGTAGTTTTGGTTTCAGGAGAATATGTCCACCAGAAAATTGCTGAAGTAAATTCTTAAAAGAGTTTAGGTCCCTCCAAAGAACACCAGGAGAGGCTACTATAGCCCCAGACACCAAAATGGGTATGAACGCTTTTTTGACAAAATAGTGGTCCTATAATGCCAGTCCTAATTTTCAGCAAAAGGAGATCAGGAACAGGAAAAAAACAATGCCTCAATTTTGTAAAGTGTAGTTTTTAACATGTGCATTGGTTTTATTTTTTATTGACATATAGTTGATATAAAATATGCTATGATATATCAATGCAGTGTTTCACAATCTTTAAAGGTTATGATCCATTTATAGTTATATAAAGTATTGGCTATATTCCCTATGTTCTACAATATATCCTTGCAGCTTGTTTTATACTTGAGAGTTTGTACCTCTTAACCCTCTGCCTCTACATTGCCCCTTCTCCCTTCTCTCCACTTGTAACCACTAGTTTGTTCTCTATATCTGTGAGTCTGTTTCTTTTTGTTATATTCACTAGTTTGTTATATTTTGGGGGGATTTCACATACAGGTGATATCAAAGCATATTTGTCTTTCTCTGACTTGTTTCACTAAACACTTGTGCGTTAGTTTTAAATTCTAGGATGGCTTTTGCACTCCGTTGAGTTGCTCTGGAAATCAGAAAAGCAAACCCTCCCCTGAAAGGGAATATGCAGTCTGTCGTGCCTGGAATTATGGTGCAGGAGCTCACTCCTCAGTGTCCATTCGGACCGTGGAGCCTTGGAAATACAGGCCAGGGTGGCTTCAAGGGTCTGGTGGTCCAGGCTCACTCACTCAACTGGCCGGTGGGGAAGTAGAAGCTCACTGTGACCCAGCCACAGTGTGCATCTGAGCATCTCCTCATAAACTCTCTTCTCTCCTCGCTGGGCATCACACCAGACAACCCCAGCCCCGAGAGAGGCCTTAAACTCGGGATAAACCAGGCCCTGTACGGGGCTCCCAGGTAGCTCAGCTGGTAAAGAATCTGCCTGCAATGCAGGAGACCCCAGTTCAATTCCTGGGTCAGGAAGTTCCCCTGGAGAAGGGATAGGCTACCCACTCCAGTATTCTTGGGCTTCCTGGTGGCTCAAGCTATTAAAGAATCTACCCTCAATGAGGGAGACTGGGTTCAAACCCTGGGTTGGGAAGATTCCCTGGAGGAGGGCATGGCAATCCACTGCAGCATTCTTGCCTGGAGAATCTCCATGGACAGAGGAGCCTGGCAGGCTGCAGTCCATGGGGTCGCAAAGAGTCGGACATGACTGGGCAACTCAGCACAGCACAGCATAGGCCCTGTAGGAGGCAGAGAGGAAGAAGCAAGCTGGCGCCCCATTCTCACAAAGCCAGGGATGGAGACGGGGCTCCCAACATGACAGAGACAACCATGTACGGTTATCTTCCTGCAGTAGAATCAGTGCTGGAGCTGACCCTGGACAACAGGGGCTCTGGGAAGCCAGGCCAGTGGAGCCCACAGTGACAGCTGCACAGGTGTGGTGGGCTTAGTTTGGGGACGGTCAATCAGTGCTTTGTGGGCAGACTGAATTCCAGCACCATCACTTAATAGCTGGTGATGCTAACTACAAATTACTTCCTATTGTCTCGGTGTCCTCACCTGTAAATCAGGGATCGCTGTGGGAGACTCAACATGGCATTAACCACATCAGAATCATACAATGAGTACAAATGCACACAGAGTCAGAAAGCCCAGCCCCTCACCAGGCCTGAAATTCCCCTGTCAGCCTCATTCCTTAAGGGCCTGTGAGAGTCACAGGCATTTAATTCCAAGAACTGGGATTCCCTGAGTAGAGGGCTCCTACATTTGATGAAGCAGCCCACAGCTCCCTGAGGGCACTGCTCACATCAGACCTTAGATGGGATGTCTGGCCTCCACAGAGACCAGCGAGGGTCAGACAGGACTCCTGTGGGCCAAGCAATCAGGCCTGGATAGGCCCAGCCCCAAGACTGGCAGAACAGCCAAGGCCTGCAGGCTTGGTGGCCTTGAGAGGAGAGGCAGGAGAAGAGGGGTCCACCCACTCCTTCCACCTCTCCTGCAAACAGTTACTGAGAGCAGGATGCAGTGCCACTGAAAATTCCATTTTCCATGCAGCCCATGGCTTTGGCGGGGGGTGGGGGGATTTACCTTGATTTCCACTGCTATTCTGCTACTTGCTCTGTATTTGACTGCTTTTCTCCATCTCTGCAAGGCTCAGCTTCTTCTATAAAATGAGGAGCATCATCCTCACCTCATCTCAGGTGCTGACTGGGTTAAATGATGTGAGTTCAGAGTAAAGGGATCCAGTGCAGGTCTGGGACAGAGCAGAGCTGGGTGTTTCTTGTTGTTAAATGAGCAGAGGGAGAAAGAGCACACACTCCATCCCAATCACTCCTGACGTCCTTGTCCTCCCCTTCCATCCAGCTGGCCCCCAGAGCCCCAGCCTAGGCCCTCTTCCATGTGACCTCCAAATCTGACCATGGCACTCTTCTGCTCAAAATCCCTCAGTGGCTCCTAAGAACCATGAGATAGGACCTGGGCACCTAACACTGAATAATCAGCCCTTCTGGGGGTGGGGCCTGCCACACTCATCCCACCCAATCCTGGCTGCCCCCTGCAACCCAGATCTTGAGCACTGTGTGCGCCCCCCTCCACCAAAGACTTTCCTTCCCAGTCCACCTGGAGACAGACACAGCCCAGACTCAGCTTACGGGTTTCTTTCTTCTGAGCCTACCTGGGGTCTGCTAGATCCTTTCCACTTAGTGCCCCCACTGCAGCCAAGTAAATACCTGCCTCCATTATTGCATTTAGAGCTTCTTGTCAGAAGCACAGTTTTCAAGTATGTCACACTCAGGTCATGAGCAATTTGGTATCGAGCTTTATGTCTTCTTTATGTAATCTCAGCCAGAGCAGAGTTCTGTACTTTCGTGTTGCAGGAGTGTTCAGTGGATGTTTGTGGAAGGGAGGAAAGGATGGAGGGAGAGTGGGAAGGAGGAAGGAAGGAGAAAGTTAGCTAGTTAGTTTGATTGCTGAAATGTAACCAAAGAGGGCCATTTGACCCACGGGAGTAGAATCAAACTTGACTTTGTGAGTCTGAGCTTGAGCAAATGAATCACAGCCTGAGAAGCAAGTTCTTGCTTGGCCATGATGCCAAGAAATAAAAGGGCTCCGATCCATCTTGCGTCTCTCTTTTGTTATCCAAATTATAACATGAAAAGCAGAAGCAGCATAAGGAGGCTCTGTGCATTCTTTGAGGGGGAGGGGAGAGTAGGAATCAAAGACCTCAACATTCCAAGAAGGAGCCTTCCTCATTTTCTAGGCAGCCCCAGCTTCCTTTCAAAGCAAGAAGGGAGCACAAACCTACTGCCATGGCAACCACTCCTAGCCATCCTGGGAGGTGACAATTAACTGTAAGTGCTCCAGAAACCAGGTTCCTCCAATTGCCAGGCTACACAAGAACAAGGACCCTTTAAGAGGTCAGATCAGACCTTTCAATCCCCAGTCCATACATAATGATGGATGGGAACCCCTCTGTCCTCACCCACCACCTGCTCCACTGTGGAATATAATTTCCCTGCCCTGAACTCCAATTTGAAAGCAGCCTGGGACTATAAACCCAAAGAGCTGCTAATAAAGGCTTCCACATAAATAAACAAAAGCAGACATCACCTCTTAGCTCACACTGACCACTGAACTGTGACTGGCAGGAGAAGGCAGCAGATGCAGGCTTGTCTGGGTCCTCGCCAGGAGCCGATGTTCACCCAGCAGTTACTAGGGCCCATGGGGGCCAGGTCTGGTATAGACCTTGGTCAGAGTTTCCTTGGCACTGTAGCAAGTGAAAGTGTGAAAGTGTTAGTTACTCAGTTTTGTCTGACTCTTTGCGACCCCAAGGACTGTAGCCCATCAGGCTCCTCTGTCCAGGGAATTCTCCAGGCAAGAATACTGGAGTGGGTAGTCTTTCCCTTCTCCAGGGGATCTTCCCAATGCTGGAATCGAGCCCAAGTCTCCTGCATTGTAGGCAGATAAGAACCCTATGCATATTCTCATTTACTCATTGCCATGACCCTACCAAGAAGGTATCATAAATGAGTTGTGTACATTGCAGAATTGCTGTCACAGAAATAGCTATGGCTCCACCAGAATCCATTCTTCTCTTCCTTTTTAATAATAGAACTGTAGCCTGCCACATAGCTATAGCTGGGTAGCGACATAACATACCCCAGGGTCTCCTATACTCAGGCAGGGCCCAAAGAGAGTAGAAGAGGTGAGGCCACTGGTGAGCCAAAACCCTTGTAACAAAGGGCTTGCCTCCTACACAATCTCATTCCTCTTCCTACAAACCTTAGCCTAGGAGGACTCAGGACCCCGCCTGGGCCATACAGATGAGGAACCCAGGCAGTCATGTGACAGGTGGATTGACTCTGTCTTAGTCGAGCCTGTGCCTCTGGGATCTAGTTGGTGCAGCAGCAGGAGTTACAGGAGCAGCAAGGTCCAAACCACATATAATTTCATCTAGCGTCAAAGCACACAGTTTATGCTTGTTATATCACCCACTATCCAGTCCAATGAACAGAAAGAGAATTTAGTGTGAAGCATCAGTTACGAACGTATAGAAAGCCTGGAGAATGAGGAAGGAGAGGTTGAGGTCTCTCAGAGGCTATTAACCATGGGAAGTTGCCAGAGCTGGAGAAATAAGAGACAAGACAGTGCAACTTGGAGATGAAATGCCTCCCAGGAGCACATGCTGCCTCCACTGCCGCTGTCAGAACCCTGGTCCCCAGCACTTAGCAGCAAAGGAGAGGTCCTCACTCCCCAGCACAGCATAAGAGCCAGAGCCCGTGAGCTAGCCTGCTGCAGCTGAAACCTGTCCACCTTCCAAAATCCAGGAGCCTATTACAGCTGCCAGAGGCAGCAGTAGACCTAAGAAGAAAAATGATGGTTTCTCTCTGCCTCTGCCTTCCTGTCTCTTGCCAGGGCCTCCCACAGACTGAACTGATGGCAGCTAGCAAGTCATCTGGGAAATGTAGTTTGCAGGCTTCCTGCCCCACTGTGACACAGAGGAGAGTGTGGAAGGATGTGGCTGGGGCTGGGAGCCAGGGACAAAGATCCAGCACATGGGTCTAGAAAAGGTCTAGTACCAGGTGGGCAAAAGTCCCAGGTTCTAGATCCCAGGTCCCTTCTGACTGATAGACAGTGGCTTTCCATGATGCTGCAATGACAATGGCTTTCACTGACAGTGAGAAGGTCTTTGCCCAGGGCTGGGCTCAGTAGGAAACAGGCTGCTAAGCTGTTAACAGCACCTGGAAGGTGATCTGGAGAGTGGTAGAAGGTGCATTTTCTATTTGTCACCTCCACTGCAGCTTGAAAGCTTCCAGTGCATGGACCCACGTAATCTGATAAAGGTCCACATGGCATCAAATCAGTGTTTCATCAGTGCAGTCACAGGAACCACTCTGCTGAACAGCTCCTGAATGCCAGACATCAATCCGCAAGTTCCTCACTTAATCCTCTTGATGGTCCCATTCAAGAGGCATTTGTGCCCCCATTTTACAATTAAGGACATTGAAATATATAAGGTAGTGTAAATTTATTCGAGAAGAAGAAATAAAGAATTGGATCCCAAATACAACTCGACCCTTACAGCTTTTTCCTTAGGAATCCCCCTCCCACCAATCCCCACGGCAACCTTCCCAGTTCAGGCTCCATCCGCATTCAGGGAGACTGGGGACCTGCACCCCTGGTGTTTTCTCTGCTTCAGGCTCGTCTCCTCTCACCCCCCACACTTAATACAAATGCAGTCACTAATCACTTCATGCCTTTCTAGGCACTTCCTGCTTTGCTCCAGAGATTCTGACTCAGCAAATCTTTGAGAGAATCTATAAATCTGTCATTCTGAAAGTTCCCAGGGAGCTCTGGAGACCCTAGGGCTGGGGGCCACATGGCATCTGAAGTCCTCTGATCCAGCCTCCTGGCCCCACAGCCTTTCCAGCCTAGAAGGTGGGGCCCAAGTAAACCTCAACAGCCTTCCTTCCCTCCCCTCCCAGGACACATGTCTTCTCTCACAGGGGCCCCCTCCTCACTTCTTTCCCTCTCACGGCCCCTCTTCCTTGTTCTGCAAGACTCAGACCCCACCAGGCCCTTTGAAGGAATACCAGCCCTGCTCTGTGCTCTCAAAATCCCACACCGTCCTTTCCTGCAGCAATGTCCTGACTGTCTCCCTCCTGTCAGCACACTGCAAGCCCCTCAGGCGGACTGTGGCCTGCTGGTCTCAGTGTCCCAGCACTGTGCACAGGATCTAGCACCAAGAGAATCTTAAAAATAGAGGCAAGACTGAACTCACCTAGAAAAACGCAGACAATGTGCTCTAATGCACAGGATGGCAGTGAGAATAAAGGGCTGTGGCTTATGCAAAGCATCATGCACTCGGGGGGCCTCTGTGAATGGAAGATATTTCATGAGTTGTGTCTCTGCCTCTAAAAATGACCTAAATCCCTCCCCCACTCCTCCCAGCTTCCCCTTTCTGAGAAATTCTTTATCCAGCACTTGGCATTTTGCCAAAGTGATGCATGACTCACAGGGGTCTGTATATGAGATAAGACAGTCCCCACAGGCCTTGTAAACAGGGACTAGGAATACAAAAGTGTAATTGTGGCTCAAGTGGGCAGAGGCCCCATTTCTCGTGATTCCTTGACCCATGCCGTTGCTTTCATCACAGAGCTTTCAACAGTGACTCAGTATAAGCCTTTACCAACAAACAGTTTCCTTGGTAAACCCCATAAAACACAGAGGGAGAGGGAGAGAGAGACTTGCTTTCTCCATCCACTGATTGTCTTGGGCAGCAGGCACTGGTGTGAAAAGTCACTGCACATAGACACCTGTGTCTCCCATGCAGACAAGATGTGGGACAGGTGTGAACCAGCTTCCTGCTACCCCTGGGCACTTGGATCCTGGTGGTAGTAAACTTTGTGTGATGATATCACTGCATTTATTCACCAGGACAGTGAAAGAGAGAATGTTGACTCTAGACATAGCTGGAATATTCTGGCCAGGCCATCGTTGTTCACTAGGGAGAACTGGTCTCGGGTCCAGAAGGCCAGGCATCCTTCAGGCTCTGACTTGGACCTAGGATCTCAGGGAATCTCTTCTCTGAGCATAGCTTTCTTCTTCAGTCTGCAGAGGGAGTCTGCCCATCCCTGCCTGGTTCTGCAGGTAACCTGCCAACTCATCCTGGGAAATAGCTTTGCCCTGGACAAATATTCTTTCCTTGACCAGATTGTGCTCAGACTACCCTGAGCTTTTCCATGAGGCTCACTTCTGTGTTCCTCCCTGCATTGTTCAATTTTAGCAAGAATCCTGCTAAGTCAGGATTAATACTCAGTGTGAACCCTCTCCATATCTGAGAGTCCCTCATCCCTCACCAGCTTGTGTCTGATCACCCTGGCTTGTCTTACCCTTAAAGTTCCCACTGCAGTAATTTTCCACCACTGACCTGCACCATGCTCCTTGGCTGTAATGCCTACCTACCCAAGCTGTATTTGGAGCTGAGTCCCACCTCTCTCCCCCACTGCCAGACCCTATTGCAGTGATCCCTACACCCACCACCTAGGCCCCCATCTAATAAAGTCTGATTACTGTCTCTGGCAAGTGTCATGAATATCTTCCCCTTTAATATCTGCATGGGGCATGGAAAGAATATGGCCTTGACCTCAGGCATCCCTGCACTAGGGCCTCCAGGTCACAGAGAAACCAAGACTCGGCCCCAAATCTCCTCCCAGCAGCTTTATGTCTCATCATAGATCTGCAAAGGGCTTGGATGAGGGGAGGGAATGGAAAGCTGAGGGTGAGCCATTGGCCAAATCTGGTACCACCACAGCCCAACTCACGTGATGGGACCTGGTCCCATGACCCCGATGTTAAATCTGTGATCGTGACTGTAACTCATGGTGCATCAAAAAAGACTACATGGGAGCCCACATGATCAGTAAACTTGCTGTACAGTCCAGGCCCTGACAAGCACCCAGGAGGCAGGGCACGTGGAAACCCCCCACAGGCCCCAGGAGGGCAGGTCAAACATCACAAAGCCCTGAGAGGCTTGTGACTTGCCCAAGATCCCTTGCAAGGACATGGCAGATGCAGCACTCAAGCAGTTGTCTGAAATGCCATGCCGGGGCCAAGGCATTGGATGAAAGGATAAAGGACTGTCCAGTTATAAGATGCTACCATCCTAATCTCAAGTCACAGAGTCATGTGCTAGGCATCCTGTTAGGAGCTGCCAGGCCTTGTCTGAGCTATCATCCTATACTTAAGAACCAACATGTGGATGCTGTTTATTACTAAGTCCTTTGTAAAGCTCAATGACAGGGCATTTTGATTGCCTCCAACCTGCCATAAAATGCTGTGTTCCTCAGTTCTCCACTCTGGGCCATGGCTTTCATTTCTTGTCAAATTACTGTAACTGATCTATACCTGCCAACCCTCTGGAAATGCCCATCACAGCTCTAAATTTTAAAGATTACTTGACCATTAAAACAAAAATTCTAACTAAACAGGAAATAAAATTGCATGAGTTTCCTATTGCACCTTTAATAAATGACCACAAACTCAGTGGTTTAAAACAATACTAGTTTATCACCTTACAATCTAGAGTCCAAAAGCCTAAAGCGAGTCTCCCTAAGCTAAAACCAAGGTGCCAGTGAGAATGCATTCCTTCAGAAGGCTCTGGGAATTATTTTCTTGCCCCTTCCAGCTTCTAGAGGCCATGGGCATTGGCTCACGGCCCCTCCTCCTTCTTCAAACCAACAATGGTGGGTTGATTCTTCCTCATGCTGCATGTCTCTGATTCTTACCCTCTGCCTCCCTCTTCCACTTATAAGGATTCTAGCGAGGAGTCCTTTGGGCCACCCAGATAACTCAGGATAATCTCCCTATTTCACAGTCAGCTGATCAGCAGCTTAGCTTAACTCAGCTAATCAGCACCTTAACCCCATCTGCAACCTTAACTTCCCTCTACTGTGCAACATATTCCTACTTCCCAGAAGTTAGGATGTGAGTATCTTTGGAAGCCATTAGTCAGCCTTTCATTCAACCACAGAGATGAATACAAATGCTTTGTCCATGAAGGCTTTTATGGATATTTGGTCCAGTCATCTCACAAACCCAAAAACTCCTTCCCCGGTGAATAATCATGAAATCTCTGCTTGAATACATCCAGCAACAGCATACTCACTACCAAAGGCCAATTCAACAGCTCTCTGGGTACTCCTAAACCAGAGCCTGTCTCCTGCAACCAGATCTGAGCCCTGTGCTTCAGGAGGCATCAGCATGCATCACACTTCCACCTTTCCTTTGCAGGCACACAGGGTGAGGCCACCCAGGGGGACCTCCTCACCTCCTACCATTCTAGACATCCCTCTATCGCTCCACTTTCACAGGCAATATCCTACCTTAAACGTGGCAGCAGAAGAAACAAAACAGTATAGATGTTACTAAGCTCCTACTCTGTGCCTACGCCAAGCTTCAGGTGACGTCAGTTGGAGCCTCTGAGGCTGACACTGACAGACAGATCGAGGTGGAGACATCCAACCACGATCATTCAGCTAAGCCACTAAGCAGGGGCTACACATGGATTTGCTCTGACCTCAAGTCGGTGTCTGTCCATTCCATCTCACCCCTGACCTTAGCCCACACTTGTGGTTAGAGAGCACTGGAAGTTGAGACTAAAGATCTGGGTTTCATTCCCAGTGAACTAACTTGTCGTGTGTAACTTGCATTCCATTTTCTTTACTATGAATGGGGCTGCCAATAACTTTGCAGGGCAGGGGCCGTGTTCAGGCAGACCTGCAGGGAAAGCTTGTGAACCTATTAGGGGTCCAGGGAAGAATCTGGATCCTTGTTATGGTAGCAGTACATCTTGTGCCCCATTTGTACCAGTTCTCTGGCAGCCTCATCTTGCTTCTGGCATCTACAGAACTAGTTGTTCCTGAAAACCCCAGAGTCATCAAGCCAATGCTCATCCATCCAGCACTGAAAGGTCCATCACTGACAGGTCTCCAAAAATACTTGACAGTCAAAGGGAGGATTCCATTTCTGGGAGTCCAAACCAAAAGTCTCCAACATTTTTGGCCTTTGAATAGCCTATTTCCACCCAGCAAACTCGATTTGTACCTAAGCATTTTGGAGGTACCAGAAAACTGGAAGTGATAGAGGCCACTGCCTCCTCTAAGGATCAAGACAAGTGTGTGAACAGCTTATTCCAACAGAGTGCTGATCACAAAGGAATCTGGGAACAGGGATTCCTTCACCCTGACAGTGGGGACATAAGAAGATGAGGAGGAGAAACATCTGAGTGGGGCCACCTGGAAGAAGAGCAGCACCACGCATGCCAGCCTGGAGAAACAGGCCATAGATGAGCTCTGCCTGCACCTAAGACCTGAGCTGGGAAATGGCCTGAGACAGCAGCGCCAAAGCAAGGGTTTCAGAAGGAGATTTTGCCTTTGATGAAAGGGCTTTCCCAGTGAGAAGCCTTCTTCTTCTCAGGTCACCATTGGACCATCCCTTACTTATTCCTGCAGATGCTAGAGTTTACTGTGAATCTCAGAAAATACAGAACGACACAAAACCTTCATCTTCACATGAAATACACTTAACATCAGTCTCAAAATGGGATTTCCTTTTGTCCCAAATGGACTGAAGGAAATCAATTCATATTTTTATCAACAACCCAATGTACTTCTCCCTAGGTTCTTTTAGAAAGCTCTCCAGATTCGAGTTTGAGTCCATGGTAAGTGGATGCTGTGACTGCTGCTTTTTCCTTCTCTCTTACACCTGGCATCATTGGGACTGAAGCTGAGAGGGGATGGTGACCCCATCAGTCAGTCAGTTCAGTCACTCAGTCGTGTCTGACTATTTGCAACCCCATGAACTGCAGATGCGAGGCGTCCATGTCCATCACCAGCTCCAAGAGCCTGCTCAAACTTATGCCCATCAAGTCGGTGATGCCATCCGACCATCTCATCCTCTGTCATTGCCTGCTCCTCCTGCCCTCAATCTTTCCCAGCAACAGGGTCTTTTCCAATGACTTAGTTCTTCACATCAGGTGGCCAAATATTGGAGTTTCAGCTTCAGCATCAGTCCTTTCAAATATTCAAGACTGATTTCCTTTAGGATTGACTGGTTTAATATCCTTGCAGTCCAAGGGACTCTCAAGAGTCTTCTCCAACACCACAGTTCAAAAGCTTCAATGCAAAAAAAAAAAAAAAAAAAAACAAAAGCTTCAATGCTTTGGCGCTCAACTTTCTTCACAGTCCAACTCTCAAATCCATACATGACTACTGGAAAAACCATAGCTTTAACTAGACAGACCTTTGCTCACAAAGTAATGTCTCTGCTTTTTAATATGCTGTCTAGATTGGTCATAGCTTTTCTTCCAAGAAGCAAGCATCTTTTAACTTCATGGCTGCAGTCACTATCTGCAGTGACTTAAAACTCAACATTCAAAAATCTAATATCATGGCATCCGGTCCCATCACTTTATGGCAAATAGATGAGGAAACAATGGAAATAGTGACAGACTTTATTTTCTTGGGTTTTAAACTCATTGCAGATGGTCAACTTGGAACCAGTCTGTTGTTCCATGTCCAGTTCTAACTGTTGCTTCTTGACCTGCATACAGATTTCTCAGGAGGCAGGTAAAGTGGTCTGGTATTCCCATCTCTTAAAGAATTTTCCAGTTTGTTGTGATCTACACAATCAAAAGCTTTGGCGTAATCAACAAAGCAGAAGTTTATATCTTTCTGGAGTTCTCTTGCTTTTTCCATGATCCAACAGATGTTGGCAATTTGATCTCTGGTTCCTCTGCCTTTCCTAAACCCACCATGAACATCTGGAAGTCCACGGATCACATACTGTTGAAGCATGGCTTGGAGAATTTTGAGCATAAGATGAGTGCAATTGTGTTGTAGTTTGAACATTCTTTGGTATTGCCCTTCTTTGAGACTGGAATGAAAACTGACTTTTTCCAGTGACCTGTGGCCACTGCTGAGTTTTCCACTTTTGCCGGCATATTGAGTGCAGCATTTTCACAGCATCATCTCTTAGGACTTGAGACCCCATGGGGTGAGGCAAAATTATATGTGAGGGGAGGGAAGAAGCTTGAGGGGTTCTGCATTTCCCTCCCATCTAACCATTGCGAATAAAACTTCATCAAAGCCTTCACAAGGAAATATTGAAAGAAAAAAATGATAGCAAGTACATAACAATACCGGATGAGTGTGCCAATTGTTCTACCCCTCCCCCACGAAAGAACAAGCATTGGGTTTTCTGTTCACCACTGCAAAGAACCAGGGAGAGTCTGCCTTTGGAGGGGAAGGCAATGGGAATGGAGGGAAATTCTGACTCTACTCCTACAAACTAGCAACAAACAATTGCAAATTGAAATATATTGGGTTGGCCAAAAAGTTTGTTTATGTTTTCTGTACTATGTTGCAGAAAATTCAGATGAACATTTTGGCCATCCCAATACATTTTAAACATTTTTTAAAATACCATTTATCAAAGTGTTAAAAAATGTCAAATACTTAGGGATAGAGATAACAAAACACGTGTAAAATTTGTATGCTGAAAATCCCCAGACATTGGTGAGAGCAATTAAAGAAGATCTAAAACTACAGAGAAATATAACATGTATGGTTTGGAAGACTCAACATTGTTAAGATGACAGGTCTTCCCAGATTGATCTGGATTCAAGACAAAGCCATTGAGAGTGGGTATAGACTCTTATGCAGAAATTAACAAGCTGATTCTAAAACTTATATTGAAAGATCCTGAATAACCAAAACAATTTTGAGGGAAAAAAAGGCTGGAGGAATCCGACAACTAGCCTAAATATTTGCTATAAAGCTTGTGATTAAGACAGTGTCGTAGGGGCATATAGCTAGGTGAAGAGAGCAACAGAAGAGAACTGAGAGTCCAACCACTGATCCATCAATCGATCTTCAACCAACACGACAAGCAATGCAATGGTGAAAGGAGAGTCTTTTCAACAAACAATGCTGGAACAATTGGACATCCTTATTTTTTAATGTATCATGATTCTTTCACCATATACAAGAAAAAAAACAGACATAAAACTAAACTGGAGCTAAACCAAACAGTAAAACTCACTTAAAAACACACACACACACACACACAAGAGAAAAACGTCTGTGTTCCTGGATTAGGCAAAAAATGTTTTAAGTAACACCTAAAAACTCATAGACCATAAATGAAAAAAAAGTTTATAAATTAGACTTTCACAAAATTGAAATCTGGTTTTAAAAGACACTTTTTAAAATACGAAAGCAAAGCTACAGACTGGGAGAAAATATTTTCAAAACATTTATCTGATAAAAGACATTTCCAGAATATATAAAGAATGCTTATAACTTCATAATAAGAACAACAACTCAATTTTTTAATGGGCAAAATATTCGAACAGGCACATTACCAAAAACAGATATATGAATAGCAAACAAGCACACAGAAATGCACGATGTCATTGCTCACTAAAGAAGTGTGCCAGTCTTCTGAACTGCCATAACAAATAACACATCAGGTGGCTTGAAGAACAGAAATGTATTTTCTTACAATTCTGGAGACTGGAAGTCCAAGATCAGGGTGCCAGAGAGTTAGTGTCTCCAGGGCGGCTCTCCTGGGTGGTCCCTTGCAGCAGCTCCCTCTTCACTGTGTCCCCACATTGGCTTTTTCTCTGTGTATGCATCTCCCTGGTATATTTCTTTCTTTCTTTCTTTTTTAATTTTTTTTGAAGTATAATTGACATTTAACACTATATTAGTTTCATTTGGTAACATTGTGAACTGATCACCACAATAAGTTGATTTAACATTTATCACCTTACATAATTACAAGCATGGGTTTTTTTCTGTGATGAGAACTTTTAAAATCTACTCTCTTAACAACTTTCAAATATGCAGTATGGTCTTATTAGCTATAGTTATCATGCTGTACCTTACATGCCTATTACTTATTTATCTTATAATGGAAAGTTTGTAACTTTTGACCTCTTTCAGCCATCTCTCCCTTCTCTAACACCCACCCCATCTCTGACAACAAGTTTGTTGTGTTTTTTGGGGGGAGGGATGGTTCTTTTATTTTCTATCTCACAAATAATGAGATCATGTCATATTTGTCTTTCTCTGGCTTATTTCACTTAACATAATAGGCCTAATGGCCATCCATGCTGTCACAAATAGTAAGATTTCATTCTTATTTATGGTTCAACCACATTCCATTATGTGTATATGTGTGTGTGACATTATCTTTATTCTATTCTTTATTCTGTTGTTGGACACTGATTGCTTTCATATGTTGGCTATCATACATGATGCATTGAAGATAGGGTGCATATATCTCTTAAAGATGGTGTTTTCATATTCCTAGGTAAACACCCAGAAGTGAAATTTCTGGTTCATATGGTAGTTCTATTTTTAATCTTTTGGTGAATCTCCATACTGTTTTTCCATAATGGCTACACCAATTTACACTCCCTCCAATAGTACACTCCACATCCTCACCAACACTTGGTATTTCCTGCTTTTTCTTTTTTAAGATTTTTTTTTTCTCTCTTTTTTTGGCCGCACCACAGCATATGGGATCTTAGTTCACTGACTGGGATCGAACCCATGCAGTGGAAACACAAAGTCCTAGCCACTGGACACCCCAAAATTCTCTTCTTTTCTTTTTGATAAAAGCCATCCTAGCACAGGAAACAGAGATCATATTGCAAACATCTGAATCATAGAAAAGCAAGAGTTCCAGAAAAACATCTACTTCTGCTTTATTGACTATACCAAGGCCTTGACTCTAAGGATCCCAACAAACTGTGGAAAATTCTTCAAGAGATGGGAATACCAGACCACCTGACCTGCATCCTGAGAAATATGTATGCAGGTCAAGAGGCAACAGCTAGAACTGGACATGAAACAGTAGACTGGTTCCAAATAGAGAAAGGAGTACATCAAGGCCGTTTATTGACATCCTGCTTGTTTAAGTTATATACAAAGTACATCATGAGAAACGCTGGGCTGGAGGAAGCACAAGCTGGAATCAAGGTTGCCAGGAGAAATATCAATAACCTCAAATATGCAGATGACACCACCCTTATAGCAGAAAGTAAAGGAACTAAAGAGCCACTTGATGAAAGTGAAAGAGGACAGTGAATATGTTGGCTTAAAACTACACATTCAAAAAACTAAGATCATGGCATCTGGTCCCATCCTTTCATGGCAAATAGATGGGGAAACAATGGAAACTGTGGCTGACTTTATTTTCTTGGGCTTCAAAATCCCTGCAGATGGTGAGTGCAGCCATGAAATTAAAAGATGCTTGCTCCTTGGAAGAAAAGCTATGACCAACCTAGACAGCATATTAAAAAGCAGAGACATTTCTTTGCCAAAAAAGTTCCGACTTAGTGACTAAACCAACCAACAAACCAAGAAGTCAAGAAAACATAAATGATCACATGAATCAGGTCCAGCATCTTGGGAAAGCTGTCTACTTCTGATAGTCTTCTTCTTGTCCTTGTATAGGTGTAGTGTCCTGTGTTTGAGCATTGTTTTAAGGTGAGAGTGAGGCCAGCAGTCCTCATTAGAGACTAGTCCAGTGTAGGGGCCTTTAGAAGCTGGAATTAGTCAGAGTCAGTTTCCCTATCAGTCAAGAGTACCTGATAACAAGTCCTTCCATCCAGGTTAGAGAGAGTCCTGTAAACCATATCCTTTCCAGGGTGCAGATTATGGGGCATGTGATCTACATCCAAAGATAACTGAGATAAGCTTCAGAAACAAAGCTTAGAGTGCACTTTTAATGGTTCAATTAACTTGACATTAATAGCATATCACAGCAAAGAACTATCTAGAAAGTTCAGTTCAGTTCAGTCTCTCAGTCTGGTCCCACTCTGCAACCCCATGAATCACAGCACACCAGGCCTCCCTGTAAATCACCAGCTCCCGGAGTTTACTCAAACTCATGTCCATCGAGTTGGTCATGTCATCCAGCCATCTCATCCTCTGTCGTTCCCTTCTCCTCCTGCCACCAGTCCCTCCCAGCATCAGGATCTTTTCCAATGAGTCAACTCTTTGCATCAGGTGGCCGAAGTATTGGAGTTTCAGCTTCAGCCTCAGTCCTTCTGATGAACACCCAGGACTGATCTCCTTTAGGATGGACTGGTTGGATCTCCTTGCAGTCCAAGGGACTCTCAAGAGTCTTCTCCAACACCACAGTTCAAAAGCATCAATTCTTCAGCCCTCAGCTTTTCTTCACAGTCCAACTCTCACATCCATACATGACCACTGGAAAAACCATAGCCTTGACTAGATGGATCTTTGTTGGCAAAGTAATGTCTCTGCTTTTTAATATGCTGTCTAGGTTAGTCATAACTTTCCTTCCAAAGAGTAAGCATCCTTTAATTTTCATGGCTGCAATCACCATCAGCAGTGATTTTGAAGCCCCAAAAAATAAAGTCTGACACTGTTTCCCCATCTATTTCCCATGAAGTGATGGGACCAGATGCCATGATCTTAGTTTTCTGAATGTTGAGCTCTAAGCCAACTTTTTCACTCTCCTCTTTCACTTTCATCAAGAGGCTTTTTAGTTCCTTCCTCTTCACTTTCTGCCATAAGGGTGGTGTCATCTGCATATCTGAGGTTATTGATATTTCTCCTGGCAATCTTGATTCCAGCTTGTGCTTCCTCCAGCCCAGTGTTTCTCATGATGTACTCTGCATATAAGTTAAATAAGCAGGGTGACAATATACAGGCCTTGATGTACTCCTTTTCCTATTTGGAACCAGTCTGTTGTTCCATGTCCAGTTCTAACTGTTGCTTCCTGACCTGCATGCAGGTTTCTCAAAAGGCAGGTCAGATAGTCTGGTATTCCCATCTCTTTCAGAATTTTCCACAGTTTATTGTGATCCACACAGTCAAAGGCTTTGGCATAGTCAATAAAGCAGAAATATATGTTTTTCTGGAACTCTCTTGCTTTTTCAATGATCCAGCAGATATTGGCAATTTGATCTCTGGTTCCTCTGCCTTTTCTAAAACCAGCTTGAACATCTGGAAGTTCATGGTTCATGTATTGCTGAAGCCTGGCTTGGAGAATTTTGAGCATTACTAGCATGTGAAATGAGTGCAATTGTGTGGTAGTTTGAGCATTCTTTGGCATTGCCTTTCTTTGGACTGGAATGAAATCTGACCTTTTCCAGTCCTGTGGCCACTGCTGAATTTTCCAAATTTGCTGGCATATTGAGTGCAGCACTTTCACAGCATCATCTTTCAGGATTTCAAATAGCTCAATGAGAATTCCATCACACCCACTAGCTTTGTTCATAGTGATGCTTTCTAAGGCCCACTTGACCTCACATTCCAGGATGTCTAGCTCTAGGTGAGTGATCACACAGTCCTGATTATTTGGGTCGTGAAGATCTTTTTTTGTACAGTTCTTCTGTGTATTCTTGCCACCTCTTCTTAATATCTTCTGCTTCTGTTAGGTCCATACCGTTTCTGTCCTTTATCAAACTCATCTTTGCATGAAATGTTCCCTTGGTATCTCTAATTTTCTTGAAGAGATCTCTAGTCTTTCCCATTCTATTATTTTCCTCTATTTCTTTGCATTGATCGCTGAGGAAGGCTTTCTTATCTCTCCTTGCTATTTGGAACTCTGCATTCAAATGGGAATATCTTTCCTTTTCTCCTTTGCTTTTCTCTTCTCTTCTTTTCACAGCTATTTGTAAGGCCTCCTCAGACAGCCATTTAGCTTTTTTTGCATTCCTTTTCCACGGGGATGGTCTTGATCCCTGTCTCCTGTACGATGTCACAAACCTCTGTCCATAGTTCATCAGGCACTCTGTCTATCAGATCTAGTCCCTTAAATCTATTTCTTACTTCCACTATATAATCATAAGGGATTTGATTTAGGTCATACCTGAATGGTCTAGTGGTTTTCCCTACTTTCTTCAATTTAAGTCTGAATTTGGCAATAAAGAGTTCATGATCTGAGCCACAGTCAGCTCCTGGTCTTGTTTTTGCTGACTGTATAGAGTTTTTCCATCTTTGGTTGCAAAGAATATAATCAATCTGATTTCGGTGTTGGCCATCTGGTGATATCCATGTGTAGAGTCTTCCCTTATGTTGTTGGAAGATGATGTTTGCTATGATGAGTGCATTCTCTGGGCAAAACCCTATTAGCCTTTGCCCTGCTTCATTCTGTACTCCAAGGCCAAATTTGCCTGTTACTCCAAGTGTTTCTTGACTTCCTACTTTTGCATTCCAGTCCCCTATAATGAAAAGGACATCTTTTTTGGGTATTAGTTCTAAAAGGTCTTGTAGGTCTTCATAGAACCGTTCAATTTCAGCTTCTTCAGCATTACTGGTTGGGGCATAGGCTTGGATTACCGTGATATTGAATGGTTTGCCTTGGAAACGAACAGAGATCATTCTTTCGAGATTGCATTCGAGTACTGCATTTTGGACTCTTTTGTTGACTATGATGGTTACTTCATTTCTTCTAAGGGATTCCTGCCCCCAGTAGTAGATATAATGGTCATCTGAGTTTAATTCACCCATTCCAGTCCATCTTAGTTCACCGATTCTTAGAATGTCGATGTTCACTCTTGCCATCTCCTGTTTGACCACTTCCAATTTGCCTTGATTCATGGACCTAACATTCCAGGTTCCTATGCAATATTGCTCTTTACAGCATCAAATCTTGCTTCTATCACCAGTCCCATCCACAACTGGGTGTTGTTTTTGCTTTGGCTCCATCCCTTCATTCTTTCTGGAGTTATTTCTCCACTGATCTCCAGTAGCATATTGGGCACCTACCTACCTGGGGAGTTTCTTTTTCGGTATTCTATCATTTTGCCTTCTCATACTGTTCATGGGGTTCTCAAGGCAAGAATACTGAAGTGGTTTGCCATTCCCTTCTCCAGTGGACCACATTCTGTCAGACCTCTCCACCATGACCCGACCATCTTGGGTGGCCCCACACGGCATGGCTTAGTTTCATTGAGTTAGACAAGACTGTGGTCCTGTGATCAAGCTGGCTAGTTTTCTGTGATTATGGTTTAGTGTGTCTGCCCTCTGATGTCCTCTCGCAACACCTACCGTCTTACTTGGGTTTCTCTTACCTTGGACGTGGGGTATCTCTTCACGGCTGCTCCAGCAAAGCGCAGCCGCTGCTCCTTACCTTGGACGAGGGGTATCTTCTCACAGCCGCCCCTCCTGACCTTGAACATGGAGTAGCTCCTCAATTTGAACGCGGAGTAGCTCCTCTCGGCCCTCCTGTGCCACGCAGCCATTGCTCCATGCCTCCATTCACAAAACTGAGATTTACCATTCATTGAAACGACCTTTTTCTCTCTCAAATTATACTCATTTCCACCAAATATATTCAAATTCACACTAATTTGTTGCAAAATAAGCTGATCTCAAAAAAATCCTTGGACTGATAATGTATATAACCGTAACTGATCATAGGCCTTTTTTGCTTTGCTAAAACTTTTTTTAAAGAATCTCAGACTGAACTTTAAAAAAATAAAAAAGCTTCTCAGAACTAGGAAATCTATGGCAAAGGCTTATCACGGGTTTAGCCTAACGGGTCTAGGTGAATTCCTCCCTTCTCAGGGTCCTCAAAATACCGGGAGATTTCTGTACTGATGAGGTAAGCCTTCCTTCCCAAGCTATCTGATAAAACTGCTGGAAACCTAAGAGTTTATAATCTCTGGAGGAAGTGATAGAAAAAAAAAAAAAGACAAGTGTTTCTGTTTACAAAAATTTAATTTACCAAGTTACTTTTAAGTCATAATTAGTTTGAAGGGAAGGTTTCCTTATACCTATAAAACACAGATTCAAACTAGCAATTTTTCAGACAAAAACAGTAAAAATTATGAGCATATTCACTAGTTCATTCAGTCCTTTTGTTAATCTTTGTGAAGCCATCAGGTTTCCCATTAGAATCCTTTAATTTCTTACCCAGTTCAGCATTATGGTCTGAAAGTCAGAAACTTGTATTTATCCAAAAGTCCTTTCTATAAATCTTCTTGAAGAGGAAGCATTTTTACAAATGCCCATCAGAATAAAACCGTAACTCTCTGTAATGACAAAAGACTTACGGCATGTTTAAAATCTGAAACTTTGTTACTGCTGTGACAACACTTTATGTTAGTAACTAGAGTTATAACTGATAATATTTTATCAGAACATATCAGAATTTTAGGAACTCCATATAATTTCTAGGGTATCTATATTAGTAACATTTACCATTCTATATAACCTGAGGAGATTTATAACTCATTTGACAATAACTTCCAGGCAATTCAACATACCAAATGAATCTAGTTAGATTAATATCTATCTTTGGGACGTTTCAGAGGCCCTTTGAAGCATTCCAGAGTCAGAGTTCAAAAAGATTCCATTAGAATGTGATTTTTAGGAAGTTTTGTTAAAGAATATTGAAAGGATTTAGAACTCTCAGTCAGCTAGGATCATATGTCACTGTGAAACAATAGTTATTCACTTAGCCAAAGTACCAATAAAAGATTTCAAAGGCAGATACAGAACAGATCATTTAAGAGGTAAAGAGACTTAAAATCTGTTATCACAGGCAGCTCCATATGTGAAGAAAGCTTGCACCATTTACAGATAGAAAAGTCAAATTCAAGTTTTGCACCAGTTTACTTTTAAATTCATTTACTCAGTTAAATTTATTTTGATATTAGTCAAAACTGATCGTGCACAAAACTCATTTTCTCAGGGTCCACTTTCCACAAATTTTTTATTGCTTTCTTTATTCATAATTTTACTTTCCCTTTCAGAAAAGACACTTGTAAGTCAGACCTACTTCCTTTTCCCTTAACAAATTGTGATTCCATTTCTCATAGCTTCTTTTCTTAAAAACACACATCCTACTTCCTTGAGCAACCATGAACTGTCCTTTATATTAGCATTCTGTAGATTGGTGAACATAAATACCAGTTGATAATTTCTAAAAACATTTGCTTTCTTATAGAAAACATCTCAGGATGGCACCAAACATTATTCATTAATAGTCCAAAATCTCTTTAGTTTCTCTGTAAGAGGAAGTTAGTGTTCAGTAATTAATGTTTCAGAATCTTATTTTATTTGGAAATGACCTAGCTATTCAATAAACTTCCATCACTTAGTTTAGCACAACCCTAGAAATTCAAGTTACCCCAATCTGGAGAGACTATTTTAGACAGACATTCCTAAAGTATAATTATTCTTAACAGAGTTTATCTAAAAACTCCTATCTCATTTATGTTTTCTTTCCTTAAAAGTTTCTTCACTCAAGTTAATTTCCTTGCTGACAAACTTGTAACAGACATAACATATTAAACCTAGGCACAACAAAAATGTTATGCTTAATATTAATGACTCTTAGAGGTGTCTACATTAAGTAAATCAACAAACAAATGCTAAATACGAGGCAGTTAATACTGAATATTTCCCAGTTCACGTGAATCTGAAATTCATTTAGGTTAATTTCTCTTGTATTTAGAATTGTCTGATTTGTAAGCTCACTTACTCTTCTTATCTCATTTACAAATTAACCTCAGTGATATATTCCAAACACAAAGACACATACTGAAAGTGAAAGTCACTCAGTCATGTTCAACTCTTTGCGACCCCATGGACTGTATAGTCTCTGGAATTCTCCAGGCTAGAAAACTGGAATGGCAGCCTTTCCCTTCTCCAGGGGGATATTCCCAAGCCAGGGATCGAACCCAGGTCTCCCACATGCAAGGCGGATTCTTTACTAGCTGGGCCACAAGGGAAGCCCAAGAATACTGGAGCGGGTAGCCTATCCCTTCTCCAGTGGATCTTCCCGTCCCAGTGACCGAACTGGAGTCTCCTGCATTGCAGGTGGATTCTTTACCAACTGAGCAATGAGAGAAGCCCTTTTAGGATTACCCTTCTCCAGGGGATCTTCCCAACCCAGGGATTGAACTCACGTCTCCCACATACACATACACATATCCAGACAGAATGTGGATCTAGTTTCACTTTTCTACACTTAGCCATGAATCAGATATCACAGTATAAAATATACTAATTGTAAATCACAGTTGGAATAATTTTAAAAGGCTTTGTTCCCATTTTATTTCCTTTTCTTTCACGGATTCAGTTCAGTTCAGTTCAGTTACTCAGGTGTCTGACTCTTTGCTATCCCATGGACTGCAGCACGCCAGGCTTCCCTGTCCATTACCAGCTCTCAGAACTTGCTCAAACTCATGTCCATCAAGTCAGTGATGCCATCCAACCATCTCATCCTCTGTCATCCCCTTCTCCTCCTGCCTTCAATCTTTCCCAGCATCAGGGTCTTTTCCAATGAGTCAGTTCTTCGCATCAGGTGGCCAAATATTGGAGTTTCAGCTTCAGCATCAGTCCTTCCAATGAATATTCAGGACTGATTTCCTTTAGGATTGATTGGTTTGATCTCCTTGCAGTTCAAGGACTCTCAAGAGTCTTCTCCAACACCACAGTTCAAAACCATCAATTCTTCAGCTTTCTTTATAGTCCAACTCTCACATCCATACATGACTACTGGAAAAACCATAGCTTTGACTAGATGGACCTTTGCTGGCAAAGTAATGTCTCTGCTTTTTAATATGCTGTCTAGGTTGGTCATAACTTTTCTTCCAAGGAACAAGCATCTTTTAATTTCATGGCTGCAGTCACAATTTGCAGTGACTTTGAAGCCCAAGAAAATAAAGTCTGTCACTGTTTCTATTGTATCCCCATCTATTAACCATGAAGTGATGGGACCAGATGCCATGATCTTAGTTTTCTGAATGTTGAGTTTTAAGCCAACTTTTCCACTCTCCTCTTTCACTTTCATCAAGAGGCTCTTTAGTTCTTCTTTGCTTTCTGCCATAAGGGTGATATCATCTGCATATCTGATCTTATTGATATTTCTCTCATAATCTTGATCCCAGCTTGTGTTCATCCAGCCCAGCATTTCTCATGATGTACTGTGCATATAAGTTAAACAAGCAGGGTGACAGTATACAGCTTTGATGTACTCCTTTCCCAATTTGGAACCAGTCTATTGTTTCATGTCCAGTTCTAATTGTTGCTTCCTGACCTGCATACAGATTTCTCAAGAGGCAGGTCAGGTGGTCTGGCATTCCCATCTCTTGAAGAATTTTCCACAGTTTGTTGTGATCCACACAAAGGCTTTGGTGTAGTCAGTAAAGCAGAAGTAGATATTTTTCTGGAACTCTCTTGCTTTTTCTATGATCCAACGGATGTTGGCAATTTGATCTCTGGTTCCTCTGCCTTTTATAAATCCAGCTTAAACAACTGGAAGTTTATGGTTTGTGTACTGCTGAGCCAAGAGGAATGACTCCACGTTCAAGGTCAGGAGGGGCGGCTGTGAGAAGATACCCCTCGTCCAAGGTAAGGAGCAGTGGCTGCGCTTTGCTGGAGCAGCCGTGAAGAGATACCCCACGTCCAAGGTAAGAGAAACCCAAGTAAGATGGTAGGTGTTGCAAGAGGGCATCAGAGGGCAGACACACTAAAACCATAATCACAGAAAACTAGCCAACTTGATCACAGGACCACAGTCTTGTCTAAATCAATGAAAGTAAGCCATGCCGTGTGGGGCCACAGAAGATGGTCGGGTCATGGTGGAGAGGTCTGACAGAATGTGGTCCACTGGAGAAGGGACTGGCAAACCACTTCAGTATTCTTGCCTTGAGAACCCCATGAACAGTATGAGAAGGCAAAATGATAGAATACCGAAAAAGAAACTCCCCAGGTTGGTAGGTGCCCAACATGCTACTGGAGATCAGTGGAGAAATAACTCCAGAAAGAATGAAGGGATGGAACCAAAGCAAAAACAATACCCAGTTGTGGATGTGACTGGTGATAGAAGCAAGGTCTGATGCTGTAAACAGCAATATTGCATAGGAACCTGGAATGTTAGGTCCATGAATCAAGGCAAATTGGAAGTGGTCAAACAGGAGATGGCAAGAGTGAATGTCAACATTCTAGGAATCAGCAAACTAAAATGGACTGGAATGGGTGAATTTAACTCAGATGACCATTATATCTACTACTGTGGGCAGGAATCCCTTAGAAGAAATGGAGTAGCCATCATAGTCAACAAAAGAGTCCAAAATGCAGTACTTGGATGCAATCTCAAAAACGACAGAATGATCTCTGTTCATTTCCAAGGCAAACCATTCAATATCATGGTAATCCAAGCCTATGCCCCAACCAGTAACGCTGAAGAAGCTGAACGGTTCTATGAAGACCTACAAGACCTTTTAGAACTAACACCCCAAAAAAGATGTCCTTTTTCATTATAGGGGACTGGAATGCAAAAGTAGGAAGTCAAGAAACACCTGGAGTAACAGGCAAATTTGGCCTTGGAGTACAGAATGAAGCAAGGCAAAGGCTAATAGAGTTTTGCCAAGAGAACGCACTGGTCATAGCAAACACCCTCTTCCAACAACACAAGAGAAGACTCTACACATGGACATCACCAGATGGGCAACACTAAAATCAAATTGATTATATTCTTTGCAACCAAAGATGGAAAAGCTCTATACAGTCAGCAGAAACAAGACTGGGAACGGACTGTGGCTCAGATCATGAACTCCTTATTGCCAAATTCAGACTTAAACTGAAGAGAGTAGGGATAACCACTAGACCATTCAGGTATGACCTAAGTCAAGTCCAGTATGACTATACAGTAGAAGTGAGAAATAGATTTAATGGATTAGATCTGATAGACAGAGAGCCTGATGAACTATGCATGGAGGTTCGTGACATTGTACAGGAGACAAGGATCAAGACCATTCCCATGGAAAAGAAATGCAAAAAAGCAAAATGGTTGTCTGCAGAGGCCTTACAAATAGCTGTGAAAAGAAGAGAAGCAAAAACCAAGGAGAAAAGGAAAGATATTCCCCATCTGAATGCAGAGTTCCAAAGAATAGCCAGGAGAGATAAGAAAGCCTTCCTCAGAGATCAATGCAAAGAAATAGAGGAAAACAACAGAATGGGAAAGACTAGAGATCTCTTCAAGAAAATCAGAGATACCAAGGGAACATTTCATGCAAAGATGGGCTCAATAAAGGAAAGAAATGGTATGGACCTAACAGAAGCAGAAGATATTAAGAAGAGGTGGCAAGAATACACAGAAGAACTGTACAAAAAAGATCTTCATGACCCAGATAATCATGATGGTGTGATCACTCACCTAGAGCTAGACATCCTGGAATGTGAAGTCAAGTGGGCCTTAGAAAGCATCACTATGAACAAAGCTAGTGGATGTGATGGAATTCCCATTGAGCTATTTCAAATCCTGAAAGATGATGCTGTGAAAGTGCTGCACTCAATATGCCAGCAAATTTGGAAAACTCAGCAGTGGCCACAGGACTGGAAAAGGTCAGTTTTCATTCCAATCCCTAAGAAAGGCAATGCCAAAGAATGCTCAAACTACCGTACAATTGCACTCATCTCACACACTAGTAAAGTAATGCTCAAAATTCTCCAAGCCAGGCTTCAGCAATACATGAACCGAGAACTTCCAGATGTTCAAGCTGGTTTTAGAAAAGGCAGAGGGACCAGAGATCAAATTGCCAATATCTGCTGGATCATTGAAAAAGCAAGAGAGTTCCAGAAAACATCTATTTCTGCTTTATTGACTACACCAAAGCCTTCAACTGTGTGGATCACAATAAACTGTGGAAAATTCTGAAGGAGATGGGAATACCAGACCACCTGACCTGCCTCTTGAGAAACCTGTATGCAGGTCAGGAAGCAACAGTTAGAACTGGACATGGAAAAACAGACTGGTTCCAAATAGGAAAAGGAGTAGGTCAAGGCTGTATATTGTCACCCTGCTTATTTGACTTATATGCAGAGTACATCATGAGAAACGCTGGGCTGGAGGAAGCACAAGCTGGAAGATTGCCAGGAGAAATATCAATAACTTCAGATATGCAGATGACACCACCCTCATGGCAGAGAGTGAAGAGGAACTGAAAAGCCTCTTGATGAAAGTGAAAGAGGAGAGTGAAAAAGTTGGCTTAAAGCTCAACATTCAGAAAACTAAGATCATGACATCTGGTCCCATCACCTCATGGGAAATAGATGGGGAGACAGTGGAAACAGTGGCAGACTTTATTTTTTGGGGTTCCAAAATCACTGCGGATGGTGACTGCAGCCATGAAATTAAAAGACGCTTACTCCTTGGAAGGAAAGTTATGACCAACCTAGATAGCATATTAAAAAGCAGAGACATTACTTTGCCAACAAAGGTCCGCCTGGTCAAGGCTATGGTTTTTCCAGAGGTTATGTATGAATGTGAGAGTTGGACTGTGAAGAAAGCTGAGCGCTGAAAAATTGATGCTTTTTAACTGTGGTGTTAGGGAAGACTCTTGAGATTCCCTTGGATAGCAAGGAGATCCAACCAGTCCATCCTAAAGGAGATCAGTCCTGGGTGTTCTTTGGAAGGACTGATGCTGAAGCTGAAACTCCAATACTTTGGCCACCTGATGCGAAGAGTTGACTCATTGGAAAAGACCCTGATGCTGGGAGGGATTGGGGGCAGGAGGAGAAGAGGGCGACAGAGGATGAGATGGCTGGATGGCATCACCGACTCGATGGGCATGAGTTTGAGTAAACTCCGGGAGTTTGTGATGGACAGGGAGACCTGGTGTGCTGCGATTCATGGGGTCGCAAAGAGTTGGACACGACTGAGCGACTGAACTGAACTGAATTGAAGCCTGGCTTGGAGAATTTTGGATTTTCAGGAATTAGCTGATCTATATAAGATAAGTGATCCTGAGAGAGCTGGTCTCAACGCATAGTGAGTAAAAGTCAAGTTCTCCTAGTAGGTGTTATTCCTTCAGAGTAAGAATTCTAAAGAGATTTTGTTTTTCCTGTAAGCTTTCTTAGACTGAGATACCAAAGTAAGCATTCCATTCAGTCTGCTTAATCTAACAGCCAGCTTTTTCTATTAATAAATGTGTTCACAACAATATCAATTTTGGAGTATCAAAAGAACCCCAATTTGGCTATTTTAAATTGAGATACCCTTTCATATAATTTCCCCCAATAAGTAGGTATTTGCAAGTATAAATTTTGTATGTACATAACCATGGCTGGAGTGTCAAAGGCTGCTTTCTGATTTCCCGTGTTTCTGTGTTTGAGAGGATCTATTTTCCATTTTGGTCTTCCCTGGTGCCTCAGAGGGTAAAGCGTCTGCCTGCAAAGAGGGAAAGCCAGGTTTGATCCCTGGGTCAAGAAGATGCCCTGGAGAAGGAAATGGCAACCCACTCCAGTACTCTTGCCTGGAGAATTCCATGGATGGGGGAGCCTGGTAAACTATACAGTCCATGGGATCACAAAGAGTTGCACACAAACTGAACAACTTCACTTCTCATTGTGAGGCTGCCAGGGCTAACACCATGACAGGCAGCCCGGACCTAAGTTTCGGTTTCCCCCGAAATGGTAAGATTCCCTACCCCCATCAGGCCACCTGGAGCCAGCCAATCAATATGCGCCCAGTAAGAAAAAGGGAATCTATCAGGGGAAAGCTGAAAAGCCCGCGAACGCCCAAGTTTGAAAAAAGCCCGCGAAAGTTTGGACCAATAAAATTGCTTTGCAAACATGTAACCAATCCGCTTAAGCCAGCTACCAACTGCTTATGCTCACCCTATAAATTTGTGTAACAGCTTGGGCTCGGGGCTCTCTGACCCCGCACCACTGCGTTGGATGCGGCAGGGGGAGCCCTGACTCGAGTCAGCAATAAACTTCCCTTTTTGCGAGTTGCATTGTCTTGGAAGCCTTCTCTCTTCCCGCTCGGGGATTCGGACATCAGGGCATAACACTCTTTCCCCAATTTAGAGCTTCCTGGTAGCTCTCAGCTGGTAAAGAATCCACCTGCAATGCAGGAGACCCTGGTTCAATTCCTGGGTTGGGAAGATCCCTGAGAAGGGATAGGCTACCCACTCCAGTATTCTTGGGCTTCCCTTGTGGCTCAGCTGGTAAATAATCGAGAGGGTAACAGGCAGGAAGGCCAGGGGTCTCCAAATGGAGGAAATAGGCTGCAAGTGTCAGATGTTTTTTATCTCTCTCTTAAGCAGCAGGAGGAAACAAACTACAAGTGTCAGATTTTTTCCCTTCTCTATACAAAATTAAAAGGAGGTTTCTCTTAAAATTCTGTGTTGCCATGATGACACCTGGTTCCACCTGAACTTAACTTTTCTCAAACCTTGAGCTAACCAATGCATTTTTCTTATGGAAATGTTTTTCTTAAGCTATGTCAATGAACTATGAATTACTCTAGGCTCTGTCTTTCTTCAAGTTGGTTGGGTCTAAGACTCAGAACCAACCTGACAAATCAATGTTTTACTCATACAATTGTTCTCCTAATCTATGTTAATGAAACTATGTATTTGCTTGGAAACCTGCCTTTCTTCAAGATTCATGTCAATCGTTTTATGGCCCGGGACAACTCACCTTGTGCCAATGTTATCTCAAAATGCATGTTGTGTGTGAGGAGCCAGATAGGAGTCTCTGAGTTTTAAGACATTCCCTTTCTCTAATTAGTAGACTGCTAGTAGCTATATAACATCCAGCTAGAAGACAAGAAGGGGGCACTCTTTCTGCCCCCTTCTGATGTCTGTGTCAGAAGCTTTCTCTCTTTTACACTTTAATAAAACTTCATGATACAAAAGCTCTGAGCAATGAAGCCTCATCACTGGCCCCAGATTGAATTCCTCTCCTCTGGAGGCCAAGAATCCTGGTGTCTTTCACGGCTCAGCAACAACATTTCAGAATCCACCTGCAATGTGGGAGACCTGGGTTCAATCCCTGGGTTGGGAAGATCCCCTGGAGGAAGGCATGGCAACCCACTCCAGTATTCTTGCCTGGAGAATCCCCATGGACAGAGGAGCCTGGCAGGGCTGTAGTCCATGGGTTGCAAAGAGTGGGACATAACTGAGTGACTAAGCACATGCATTTCTTTTTAAGTTGAATTTCTCATGGATAAAATTCACCCTTCACTTTTATACCAACAAATTCTATTAAGGCATCCAAACTGAAGAAAAGTATTATATCAGCCTCTTACCTAACTACTCAGCACAGACAACTCAGTTTCCTACACCTGAGCAAACTTGGTGTTTCTCAGCTGAGCCAGTGACACTGAGTGAGTGGGCATGCCTTGGTATATTTCAGCTGGGCCCCCACAGTATCTTTCAAGTGGGACAGGGCAGGCAACCTGCTCCACTGCCAAATAAAACTCAGGGTCTCAACGAACATAGGAGAGCCAAGAACCGGAAGAGACTTGCCCAAATCTGTCTGCACTCCCCAAGAAGGCAGACAGGCACGAGGGCCTGCTGCTGGCACCAACACTCTGGTTCCTCGTAAAGGTCGTGAAGGAGGGAAGTCTACTCGGAGACACTTCATCAGTTGCCATAACTGTTGACTTTAAAAAAAAAAGTGCACAGAACAGACTTTGGGACTCTGTGGGAGAAGGCAAGGGTGGGATGTTCTGAGAGAACAGTATTGAAACAAGTATACTATCAAGGGTGAAACAGATCACCAGCCAGGTTGGATGCATGAGACAAGTGCTCAGGGCTGGTGCACTGGGAAGACCCAGAGGGATCGGGTGGAGAGGGAGGCGGGAGGGGGGATCGGGATGGGGAACACATGTAAATCCATGGCTGATTCATGTCAATGTATGACAAAAACCACTACAATATTGTAAAGTAATTAGCCTCCAAATAATAAAAATAAATGAAAAAATAAATAAATAAATAATTTTTTTTTAAAAGTGCACAAAGTGAGAGTTGCAAGTTAATTTTATTTGGGGCAGTATGAGGACTGCAGTCTGAGTGACAGGATCTCAGATAGCGCTGAGAAGCTGTTCCTAATAGGTAAGGGAAGGACAGTGTATATGTGATTTTGGTAAAGGGAGAGTATATGCAATCAAGTACGTTTATTTTTTAGAAAATGTCTGCTGGCCTTGTGAAGCTTCTGCTAATCATGAGAAATAGTCATTACCATGGATTTTAGTGCTTTTCTAGATAGGAAGAGATATAAGGATTGGGCTGATAAAGCTACTGAAAATATCTACCTATCTAAATACCTGTCCAGTCGATTTTCTGGGAGCACAGAATGCCTCATTTCTGCAAGTCACTCTGAACTCCTTCAGGGGGTGTTGGAGGTCAGCAGCAGCACACGATTTAACCCTTGTAGAGGCAGATGGCAAGCACTTGTGGCAAGTGCCAGTTTATGGTTGACAAGATGATAACCTCATTGTGGTTTTGATTTGCATTTCTCTAGTGATTAGCAATGTTGGACGTATTTTCATATGCCTATTGGCCATCTGTATGTCCTCTCTGGACCTGTTATCTCTTTATGTGTCCAAATTTCCTCTTCTTACAAGGGCATCAGTGAGACTGGATTTGGGCCCAAATCACTTCTGTGATTACTTTAAAGGTTCATCACCAAATGCAATCATATTCTGAGGTACTGGAAGTTAGGAATTTAACATATAAATTGTGTGTGTGGAGGGTGCGTGCAATTCCATTCATAACAGGAAATGAAATTAAAACTACAGTGAAATATCATGACATACCCACTAAATGGCTAAAATTACAAAGAATAACCAAATCAAATTCTAGCAAGAAGGAGGAGCTACTGGAACTCTCTACAGTGTTGGGGGAATGCAAAATGGTGCAGCCACCTTGGAAAAGAGTTTGACAGATATTTATAATGTTATACACACCCTTATCATACAACCCAGCATTTCCACTTCATTTCACTGCATTAACTCAAAAGTAAGAAAAGCATTATGTCCACACAAAGATTATTCATAACAGCCCAAATGAAAGCTTTCCAAATGTCCAGCAACTAATGAAACAAACATTTGTGAGGCAGGCAAACAATGGAATACTATGCATCAATATAAATGAATAAAACACTGGATGTCTATGACATGGATGAATCTCACTAATGTTTTTAGTGAAATTATCAATGAAATTTATAAATGAAAGGGATGAAAAGCAAAGTGATAGTACTGTAAGTTTACTTCTAAATGACATTCTAGAAAAGGTAAAATATAGGGAATAAATCAGGTCAATGGTTGTCAGGAGCTGGAGTGGGAGGAGGGAATTGATTGCAAAGCATTGTAAAGGAGCTTTGGGGAGGGTGATAGAAATGTTGTATATCTTGTTTGTGGTAGTGGTTATATGACTGTATATACTTGTCAAAACTCGGTGAAGTATACACATTAAAGGGATGGACTTTAAGGAAACTATACATCAATTACTCTGATTTCTAAGAATAAGAAATTTGAAGTAAGATACACTTGGTACGTTATACTTGCATAAATAATAATAATAATAGCTACAAATTTAACTAGTCAGATGTCCAACAAACAAGGTTAGAAAAATAATGGCAAAATGTAACCAAAAAGAAGAAAGGAAATAACAGCCATAAGTACAAAATTAGTGCAATAGAAAATAAATATAAAACTCAAAATTTGTTTCATTGAAAGAGCTAATAAAATAGACAAATTTCTGCCAAGCATAATAAAAACTTTTTAAAGGGGACATAAATAAAATCAGGATTGATCATAACATAACTACAAATAGAGCAAAAACCTAAAACTAGAAAAGCAAATTAATAATTTACAAAGCCTTAGACAAATAAAACTTACCAAACAGACTTAAAAAGAATAAAAAACCCAAAGAAAACCTGTATCACTAAAAAAATTAAAATGCTAGCTTAAAATCTTCTCTAGAAAAAAACCAGCAGGCCCAGATGATCATAACAAGTTCCCAACACAAACTTCAGGTGAAGCCCCTGCATCGTGAAGAGGCAGTAGTGTACAGAGTTGGGGGAGGTGATGGAGAGTTTGCACAGGGCTCCCCAGGCAGCTGGGGCCAGAGGTGGTGCTCTTGTGGCTGGGACTGGGTGGGAATGTGTCCCCACCACCCCTCAGGCCTCAGTAAGGATTCTGGTCTTGTCCCTGGGAACGAGAGCACAGATATCTTTAAAGACGATGAGATGTTCAGATGATGGCTTGGTGACTGGTAGGAGAGTGACTGGGCCAGACAAGGGTGAAGACAGGGGCGGGTCAATCAGAGGACTGGTGCTGACCTGGCCAGAGGTGTCAGTGCAGTCGACAGAGGGGCCCAATGCCCCCTCCTCCCCTTTAAATGTCCACCAGCAGGGATATCAAGGGTCCAAAACCAGGTGAACTAGGAGGAAGAGTGAGTATGGCTAACGAAAAATACTGGACCACTAAGGAATGTCTTCCAGTAGAGGCATGAGCACCAAAGATGTCCTCTGCACAGAGTGAACCCACAGGAAGTGTCAGCTGCTACGTGCTGGTATAAGACAAGGGGGAAAGGTCTGTCCTGTATAGGAGCAGATTCAGCTACAATCAACCCTGAGCTTAACACACAGCTTGAAACACAAGAAACTCAACTATGAGAAGACAATCTACTTTCGTTTATGCCTGCTCTGGGCTCAGAATGTGTGATCAGGAATGCATTCCTCTAATATGTATCTGAGTACTCATTCCCAAAAATGACCATTTTCCAGGTGACAAAAATTAAAGCTCAGAGATGTTCAGTGACTTGTCCAAGTGTCTCAAGTGCTAAATAGAGGAGTTGGATGTTTAATGTGTCCAAAGCTCCTCCCATAATATCACGTCGGGCACCAAGCTTCTCTCCAGAGAATCAGAACCAATAGGCAGTATATATAGAGAGATATAGAAAGAGAGAGATTTATTATAAATAATTAATTCGTGATTATGGGGGCTTCCCTCATAGCTCAGTTGGTAAAGAATCTGCCTGCAATGCAGGAGATCCTGGTTTGATTCCTGGGCCAGGAAGATCCCCTGGAGAAGGGATAGGCTACCCACTCCAGTATTCTTGGGCTTCCCCTGTGGCTCAGCTTGTAAAGAATCTGCCTGCAATGCAGGAGACCTGAGTTTGATCCCTGGGTTGGGACGATCCCCTGGAGAAGGGAAAGGCTACCCACTCCAGTATTCTGGCCTGGAGAATTCCACGGACTGTATAGTCCATGGGGTCGCAAAGAGTCAGGCATGACTGAGTGATTTTCACTTTCACGTTCATGATTATGGACGCTATCAAGTCCAAAATCTGCAGAGTGAAAACTGCTAAAGAACCAAGAAAAGGTGATGTTCCAATTCCATGGCTACCAGGAGGAAGAATTCTCTTCTGGGATGATGGGTCAACATTTTGTTCTATTCATGTGCACTATGGGAAAGGAAACAGCAGCCACTCCAGTATTCTCGCCTGGCAAATCCCATGGACAAAAAATCCTGGCAGGCTACAGTCACAAAGAGTCAGACACGACTAAGCACACACATATGTGCATTACAGAGGGTGTGTGTGTGTGTGTCTGTGTGTGTGCGCGCTTGTGTGTATGTGTATATGCTAAATAGCTTCAGTAGCATCTGACTCTTTGCAACCCTATGGACTGTAACCTGTCAGGCTCTTCTGTCCATGGGATTCTCCAGGCAAGATTACTAGACTGGGTTGCATGCCCTCTTCCAGGGGATCTTCCTGACTCAGGGGTTGAACCCACATCTCTTATGCCTCCTGCATTGGCAGGCAGGTTCTTTACCACTGGTGCCATCTGGGAAGCCCTATTACAGAGGTCAATCTGCTTTAATTTCATCAAAACACACCCTCAACAGAAACACAGAATTGTATTTGACCAAATATCTAGGTACTACTATGTCCAAGCCAAGTTGACATAAACTTATCCATCACACATAACTTCTCAAAAACAATCTGAAATGAACATGTGAAGACTTGCTTATTTGGAAAATAGTTAAAGTAATTTGAAAAGCTGCATTTTATCTCAAAGAACCAAATTTTTCAGTCTTACACTTCCTTCCATGAAACCTTTATATAATCAGATTCTGAAAAATTTAGAAATCAAATAATAATCCCACAAAATCTGGACAGTAGCCTCCCATTGCTCAATCCATGAAGAGAACTTCTACTGCAGAGGGAAATAAAAAGACAGTTTCCAAGGCCTTTGGCAGCATCAACAAAGAACCTGCTAATTACAAGCCATTCATGCAGCCAACTGAAGGCAGCAGGGTTGTGATAATTGTTAGCTTTCCTTTCAATGTGTGTGACCCCCTTGGAGACAGGGTGGGGGTCTCCCTGGACTGAGGCCTGCTTGGTGCTCAGAAGACAGTTCTTGCTCTGAATATCCCAGAAAACTATACTGCTCAGTATCCATAGTAAACCAGGCTCTTCTGGGAAATTCTGTGAACTTTGCAAAAGTCCCTGTTGTTGTTCATTCAGTCATGTCCGATTCTTTGCGATCCCATGGACTGCAGCACGCCAGACTTCCCTGTCCTTCACTGTCTCCTGGAGTTTGCTCAAATTCATGTCCATTGAGTCAGTGATGCCATCCAACCATCTCATCCTCTGTCATCTCCTTCTCCTTCTGCCTTCAATCTTTTCCAGCATCAAAGTCTTTTCCAATGAGCCAGCCATTCACATCAGGTGGCCAAAGTATTGAAGCTTCAGCATCAGCCCTTCCAATGAATATTCAGCATTGATTAGGATTCCTTTAGGATTGACAAAGGTCCCAAAGGGGTCCCTGTGACCACTGAGAAATACTACAGAAGAGACAGCATGAATCCTAGAAGGAAAGAGAGTTGTGTCTGCCCATGGCCCTTGTAAAGAGACATCTGGGGGAGGTGAAACTCAACTGGCACAGTGAGCAAGGTCTGAATCACTTCAGATCATGGACACTGAGCTGTGAAGGAAGAGGGCAAAGGGGTGGGCTTAAAGGACAGAATCCTCAGTAGGAGCTGGCAGCCCGTGGGAGGAAGCAAGGCAGGCTGTCAGCAAGCAAAGGTCTATCATTAGGATAATTATTATTATTTATTAAACACTTAGGAAGTGCCAACCATGTGCCAGCTATTGTCGTAGCTCAAATCATAGAATTAGATTCAAGGCCTCCAGAAAAATCTCCCTATCCGATAGGGCAGGATGAAAACAGTCCATGTCACTGTGCTCCAGGATTGTGTGGGGAGGCAAAGACACACCATTGGAGCAGAACTCAGCCTCACACACCCACAGAGTTTTCTCTCTCCAGGGACTTGGAGGCTGGTCACATGGGGCTATCACCTTCTCATCTTTTGCCAAGGTCCTCACCAGGCCTTGGCCACAGGCACTAGAAATACTTGAAACTTTTGTCTTCAGATGACTCACATTTGGATGCTTCAAAGTGGCAGCTGGGTGGGACCACACCAGCTGCCTAACTCCCTTCAACAGCCAGTGGTCAAGGCACAGTTCTGCTTGGTTGGATCCTTGCCAATGGCAATGGTTTGAGAAACAACCAGTCCTCATCCGCAAGAACCATCCAGTTCCATGGGAAGCTTTCCATCTTGATGTATATGTACGCTAGAGTTGTAAGTAGATTTTAAGAAATGACATTGGCCTGTGAGTGAAAATGAAAGTCACTCAGTCATGTCTGACTCTTTGCAACCCCATGGACTATACAGTCCATGGAATTCTCCAGGCCAGAATACTGGAGTGGGTAGCCTTTCCCTTCTCCAGGGATCTTCCCAACCCAGGGATCAAACCCCAGTTTCCTGCATTGCAGGCAGACTTTTTTACCAGCTGAGCCACAACTGAAGCCCAAGAACACTGAAATGGGTAACCTATCCCTTCTCCAGCAGATTTTCCCGACCCAGGAATCAAACCAGGGTCTCCTTCATTGGCCTGTGAGGGGGGCCTCAAAAGCCTGAATGCTGGCCTCCTCATCCCAGCCTCCTTCCTGCTGTGGTCTCCTGCACATGCTGAAGGGCCCACAGTTTCCCGAGGCTCTAACAGAGGCTCAGGGTAACCCCCACCCCACAAAGAGCAGGCAGCTTGATTGCCAACAGTTTAGGCAGATGACACAGGAAATCTGTAGCTTGGAGGGGACGTTAGTTCATTTCCAGCATTTAGCTATAAAACATAAACTGAGTTATGGTGTAGTAGGTCTCAAGCATATTCACACTGGCCTACATTAAATCCTATAAGGTTAAGAAACATATGGGATTCGGAGAGCATGTATTCCACTAACCAAAATTACACACTGTTCATTTGTCAGATATGCAAGTTCAGTTCAGTTCAGTCACTCAGTCATGTCTGACTCTTTGTGACCCCATGGACTGCAGCACACCAGGCCTCCCTGTCTATCACCAACTCCCGGAGTTTACTCAAACTCATGTCCACTGAATCAGTGATGCCATCCAACCATCTCATTCTCTGTTGTCCCCTTCTCCTCCCGCCTTCAATCTTTCCCAGCATCAGGGTCTTTTCCAATGAGTCAGTTCTTTGAATCAGGTGGCCAAAGTATTGGAGTTTCAGTTTCAGCATCAGTCCTTCCAATGAATATTCAGGACTGATTTCCTTTAGGATTGACTGGTTGGATCTCCTTGCAGTCCAAGGGACTCTCAAGAGTCTTCTCCAACACCACAGTTCAAAAGCATCAATTCTTTGGTTCTCAGCTTTCTTTATAGTCCAACTCTCACATCCATACATGACTACTGGAAAAACCATAGCTTTGACTAGATGGACCTTTGTTGGCAAAGTAATGTCTCTGCTTTTTAATATGCTGTCTAGGTTGGTCATAACTTTCCTTCCAAGGAGTAAGTGTCTTTTAATTTCATGACTGTCGTCACCTTCTGCAGTGATTTTTGAGCCCAAAACAGTAAAGTCTGTCACTGTTTTCACAGTTTCCCATTTATTGACGGGACCAGACACCATGATCTTGGTTTTTTGAATGTTGAGTTTTAAGCCAACATTTTCACTCTCCTCTTTCACTTTCATCAAGAGGCTCTTTAGTTCTTCTTTGCTTTCTGCCATAAGGGTGGTGTCATCTGCATATCTGAGGTTATTGATGTTTCTCCCAGCAATCTTGATTCCAGCTTGTGCTTCATCCAGCCCAGCATTTCTCATGATGTACTCTGCATATAAGTTAAATAAGCAGGGTGACAATATACAGCCTTGACGTACTCCTTTCCTGATTTGGAACCAGTCCATGTCCAGTTCTAACTGTTGCTTCTTGACCTGCATACAGATTTCTCAGGAGGCAGGTCAGGTGGTCTGTTATTCCCATCTCTTTAAGAATTTTCAGTCAAGACTGACTGAAAACTACAATCACTGAAAACTAACCAATCTGATCACATGGACCACAGCCTTGTCTAACTCACTGAAACTACGAGCCATGCCATATAGGGCAACCCAAGATGGATGGGTCTGACAAAATGTGGTCCACTGGAGAAGGGAATAGCAAACCACTTCAGTATTCTTGCCTTGAGAATCTCATGAATGGTATGAAAAGGCAAAAAGACAGGACACTGAAAGTTGAACTCCTCAAATCTGCAAGGGCATTCCTGAATCAAGGTAAATGCATACTTTGGAATGATCTTATAAGTGTCTTGGTCATGGCACAGTTCATCTGGAGCAGGAAGAGGGGCTCTGGATGGCCGGTGAGGTGACCATCTCTGCAGGACAGCACATGCTTAGGTGTCTGTCATGCGGTGGCCGAGCAGCAAACAATCCCCATTACAATAAATCATTTTATTTAATAGACCAAGCAAATCCCCAGGAATGCAACATTAAAATTGAAAATGTATCCCCTGGAAAAGCAGAAGGGAAGCAGTTTCCCACAGAAAAGAGAAATGCTTGGAAGCCAGAGAGCAGAAGGGGCCTGCTCCTCACAACCATTCAGCAGCACTCAAGATGTATGCAGTCTTGGTCAAAGCCCACTTTCACAGAACACACACAGATCTCCCAACACCCACACAACCCCGGAAGCAGGCCATGCATTCAGGGTGTCAGAGCTGGGAGGGATCAGGGTCCCAGCACCTAGTTTTTCAGATTGATACACTGAAGCCTTAGGATAGGAATGTGGGTTCTCAGCCTTCCTTTCAAGGAAAAAGTCACACCATGTGCCCCCTCTATGCATCCCTATTTCCCCTGGAAATCAGTTGGAATGGAGGTTAAGGTGGCTTTGGAAGATATAAAGAGTCATACTCAGGAAGACTTTCTTCCTATCCAGGAGTAAGGTGAATTGCCTCCACTTCTCCCCTCCTCCTCCCTCTGCCCTCCTCTCTCTCCTCCTCTACTTTCTCCTCCTCCTACCTCCCTTCCTCCTGCCACTTGTTGGAAACCGCCCACCCTGGCCAGGCACAATAATGACTGTTTGCATGAGTTGTCTCACAACAAGAAGTCCCAGTAAGGAACATGCTGCTGTTGCCAAAAACTAACTGGTAGAATTCAGGAGGGGCCCGAAGAGGAAAGAGACACCCAGCCCTGCCAACCTCCTGGAAGCCCTTGCACTGGAATCCTCCTTAGTTGAGACATGCACATGCCACCAGGAAGGACCCTGAGTCAGATCAAATATGGGCCAAGCAAGACAATTGTCCAGAGACAACCTGGAAAGTTAACCCCCATTATCCTGAGAATTTGAGCCACATGGCAGAGCAGTTCTCCTGGGTTCTTTACCCTGCTGGTCTGCACAAGGAAACCCCTTCCCAGTAAAGTCATTTGCTTTACTCATTTCTGGGTGTAAGAGCCCATTCTTGGGCCCTGGGAGGGGTCCCCCTTCTGATAACACTCAAGCCCAAGGACAAGTAAATGACAAGTCCAAGGCAGGGTTGTTTGCCCAGGACAAGACCAGCCTTGTCTGGAAGGGGTTCTTTGTTCTCCTGTACAAAGAAGCTAGACAACCTCAGGGCCACTCTAGGCTCCAGCTGGCTCTGCACCACCAAAGCAGAGGGACCAAAAAAGATCTTGCCTGAAACACATTGAGCCTTCCCTGCTTTTGTCCCAGGCATCTGCCTCTCCCATCAGGATGCTCTTTACAAGGGAGACAGGAGCTAAAAACCAACTTCCAGTACAGTCTGCTTTTACAGGGAGACAATTAACCTCTAGGTGCAACCACCTCTTTGTTCCTAACAAAACCTCTGGGTGGCTCCTTTAGTTATGCAAATATGAAGCCAAGGTGGGGAAGGCCCACTCCCTGCCCCCAGGAGACTCAATGCAGAGACTGATTCTGAACACAGAAGCCTCAGGCTCAACAGTTCAAGAATTCAAGCTGAGGGAGGGGATGCCTCATAGAGAAGCCAGTGTGTGTGTGTGTGTGTGTCTGTCTGTCTATCTGTCTGTGTGTTTCCATGAGTTTCACAGTGTCCCACCCCGTCTCGGCTCAGTGAGGCTCCTCAGAGTGCTCTTATTTGTGATGGAGGACGACCCACACGAAGGGACAGGGACATCTGGCTAGATGTCTCTGCTTTTTTAGGGTCTTGGGACCAAAGAGGCATGAGGAGGAGGCAGGGTGCATCATTAACAAGAAGACAAGCCCCCCACCCCCCACCCCCCGCCTCTCCTGTGGGAGGGGAATGGGCCAGAGGTGTGTGTTTGGGAAGATGAGCACAGGGCAGGTCTGCTCCTCTCTAAGAGAAAGCTGGTTTGCCTTGGGCCATGGTGGCAGAGATCCCTGAGGCAGGGCGAGGAGCCGTTTTGGAGTCAAGCCAGAATAGCTTTTGAAGGCTTAGACACCTCCATATATCCTTCGTTAAAAATTTTAGTGGACAAAGAAAGGGGAAAAATACAGAGCAATTCTATATTTTCCTTCTCAAAACCATTATCTCCATTGTATAATTTTCCCTGATGATTGAATCTTGCCCTAATTAATTAGCACTTTTGCAGTAAGCTAAGCAGCTCTTAGCAAAGAACAAAGAAACTGTGTGTGTGTGTGTTTCCCTCCCCCTTCCTTGGACCACAGGGGGGATGCAAATTGACTCAACCTCTGCTGGACTCCACTTCTGAGAAAGGGGAGAAATTCGGATGATTAGGGAGGGGAAAGGGGGAGCCTGGTGACCTGGTGAGAACAGGCACAGAACTGAGAAGCAATGACTTGTCTAATCCTCATTCAGAGGCAGGGAGCAAAAATCCAAGGAGAAAAAGGAAACAAAGAACAGATTTCCCACATGGGAACACAACCACAGAACTCCCACAATGATTAATGATGCAATCAGACCTCAGAGGCTTCTCAGGTTTCTGTGCAAATGAAGAGAAAATTTTAAAAACATGGCTGAAACCCAAGCCCCAAATGTCAGTGTAATCTGAGAAGGGTCTGCTGAGAGCAGGAGAAAAATGGGTCTCTGGGGGCTGTTCCGCCTCTGCTCAGACCAAACAGAGAGGTTCACAGTTGAGTGGGGACCCCACCACGGGAAAGACTCAGGGCAGCCGGAGCAGGACAGGCTCTCAAATGTTTACTGAGTCACCCTCATCACCATCGCCGGAAGGCTAAGGATAGGATGCAGAGGAGCCCTCAAATGTGGGAGGAAAGGCATCACATTTTTGTTTGCACTAACTTTAAGCTGAAATTAGTGCTTCCTTCCATGATGAACATGAGCAACAAACCCAAGTAGGCTTAGCAGTTCTGTGACTGTCACTTTAAAAGATCACAGGTGTTTTCTCTGACATCACAGGTGTGGCAGACATCTCAGAACATCCTTTACCTCCTCGCTACTTTGAAATTATGGTAGTCATTGGAACTTGCTTGTCAGTAGAGCTTGCTGTAAAATGTGTTAATGAAGAAACACATATGCTACTGAGTCTTAAACTTGCTGTTTAAGTGTTTTGATAACTATATTTCAATATAATTAGCTTTCTTTATAACCCTATGGCTTTTGTTTAATGCATTTAAACCATTATTTTGAGAAGGGGGGATATAGGCTTAGCAAACTGCCAAAGGTACTTAAAAACTTCACAGAGTACACAGAACCCAGCTTATCCTTGCTTTACTCTATCTGCTTGATGTATTTCTCCAACAAGATGAGAGCAGATGGAGCCTCCCCACCTGCATGGGGCAGGGACCCAGATCCTGCTCTCCCTAACCTGGAGGCCAACCCACCTGAACCTACAGAAGCTTCTGGAGTGCAGGACTCACCTGTGGGCCCCTCCTCTCTCCCCTGGGACCATCCACTCTTCTATTTCCTAGGGACCTCTCTGCTTCGCCCAAGGACTCACATGGACCAGATCCATCCCCAGAGCCAGGAAGTTGTGTAGGCTGCCTGAGTGGCTAAGGTGGCCTAAGGGTCTTGCTAAGGATTCTTAGCCAGAGGGTCCAGGCAAGATCTGATCTCCATCAGCTGGCAACTTCTGTGGACTTACACTGACGGCAGTGACAATGGCTAATGAGTGTGTGCTGACGGAATTCATGAGGGAGTATAGGCTAAAGAGAGGAAGAGAGAAGGGGTCACCAAACTTTTCACCCGCTCTGTGAGAGATGTCAGGTCTTCTACAGAAGGAGACCCTAGGCCCATTCTTTGAGGTTCTGCTAGTGTAATAACCAGCTAGCACAAAAGAGAGAGAGAGAGAAAGCATGTTGAAATCCCTGGTCAAGTCCCATATCATGGATTTGAAGCATACTGACCAGAGCCTTTGAAACTGGTGGATTTTTAGCAATGTTTTATGATGGGGAGAAGCTAGTCCACATGAACTTTGAACTTTGCCCTGTTTTCTCTGTCTTTCCCACTAGACTGCATGCTTCCCGGTTAAAGAGTCTATTGTAGTGTTTTCTCTGCTCCCCTAGTGGCTGGCAAGCATCTAGCATACATGAGGAGCTTGGACAATGCAAATGAATGAATGCATGAATTTATGTCATCTGTGGGTGGGAGTAGATTGCATTTTCAAGTGGCAGCACAGTCTCTCCCAGCCCACATTCTCTTCCCCTAGTGTGACTTTGGCACTGAGAAGATGGAGTCTGTGTTTCCATTGCCTTGAACCTGGGAAGGTCTGTGACTACAGGGAGATGATGCCACATGATTTCCAAGGCTAAGTCATAAAAGGCAATACAACTTCCATCTGGTTCCCTGGGAACCCAGCCGCCACACTGTGAGGAAGCCCAGGCCAGCCACTGGGAAAGTCCATGTGCCAAGGTGACCACTAGCGGCCCTAGCCAAGACCCCACTCAGAGCCTGCATCGCATGCCGAGCATTTGAGCCTGCAGATGATTTAAGCCCCAGGCTTCAAGTCTTCCTAAGGAGACCCCAGACATGCCCTCCCCACTTGATTCTGTCTGGATTCCTGACCCACAGAATCATGATTCTTACTGACAGGGGTCACATGCCACTCAGTTTGGGAGGCTTGTGATACAACATGGGTGACTGCCTCAGGTACAAAAGTGGGAGAGATGCCACTCTTACACAAGAATAGCCAGGGGCCCAAGCCTGGAAGGACCACAACAGAAGGGGAACTCAGAGGGGCCCGAGAGGGCAGCACATGGGTTTTCTGCCTGGATCCACGTGGCCCAATGTCCAGACATGGTGGCTGGGGAGGAGAGAGGAGGAGCTGCAGGGTCCAGGGGCCCCCTTCTGTGCTCTCCAAGGCAGGTGCAGGAAGCAGAGCCCAGAGAGCCTGTGCAGCTACTGCCTGCCACTCCAGAGCAGAGAGAAGGCTGGGTGCCTGGGCCCAGGTCACACAGCACTCCCATGGTTGGAGGGGTGCTCAGTGCCCAGAGGACCCCCAGAGGGGACCAGTGGGGAGCCCAGGTGGGGAGGGCTGCAGCCTCCAGATCCCTAGCAGGTATCTCTCAACCTCCCAGGAACTGGAAGGGTCAGCAGGGGCCCCTTAGACCAGATCAGGACACTTAGGGAGGGCACTTTGGAGGAGGAAAACCAGAGTCCCTCCTGGCTGGGTTGCCCTGGCCTCTCTGAGCCTCAGAACTTCTCAGTGAAGGTGGTGGCACCGCCTTGCAAAAGATTGGAAAAGACAGCTATGCCAGGTAACCTTGGCAGAGCCTGACTACCACTCCCTTATCTGAGAACCAACTACCTTGCTGAGAACCAGAGAAGTCGGAGAAGGGACAAGAAAATCAGCAGCCCAGGAGGTCCTACCTGAGGGGTGGGAATCCGCCAGGACCTCAGGGTCACAACCTTATGGGGCAGGCCACCAGCTGGGAAGACAAGTGTTTACTCAGCAGAGCTGAGAGCTGTTAAGGAGGGAGGTGACTCCAGCCGTATCTCCACCTCCAGAGAGCGCAGCCTGGTGTGTGGTCAGCCAGGCTGTGTGTTCCTAACAAGAGGCACATTTCCACAGGCTCATTCTTGGCCCTCCTGCCGGGGAAGGCGGCCCCACAGCTCCACACCCCCTCACACACCCCAGGGCCCTTGGCACTGTTTTTGATGAGGCAAATTGCTCCGTGTTTCTCCCATCTCAGTGCTGTTGTCCCAGATGCGTCTTAGCCCATGAATAGGCATCTGAGATTGTCATCCAATGACCTCTGTCCCCCTATGACATCTTGGGGTATTCATTTTGACTTAACTGTTTTAACATCCCAGCTGCTTGCCTGTCGAAAATGCAGTAGTGCTGTAGTCAGGGTGAGTCAGAGCTACAGTTCCTGGACACACAGCAGAGGAGGGGCGCACAAGCTGCTGGGAAGAAGGAAGGAGAGAGAAGGCACATGGAGCAGAAGGTCCAGGGCAGGAAAGGCCACAAGTCCTGAAGGCACACGGCTGAGGAGCCACAGGGGATGTCTCTCAGGGCGCATCCTCTGCCATTCATGAGCTCCTAGCAAAGAAACACCTCACTGGCACATAGCTCACCTGGCCAACCCCACAGGATTAGTAGGGGCAGAGCGCTGCTCCTGATGTTCCCAAGAGCTGCTGGGAGGCAGCAGGGTCAGGACTGCAGACCCTAGTTCTCTTTCTGAGACTGAGTAGACAGATTACAACCTCGATGCCATTGCACTCAGGAAGAGGGAACCAGGTCTTCCCACAGAGTTGGTTTGTTGTTCAGTCGCTCAGTCATGTCCAACTCTTTGTGACCCCATGGACTGCAGCACGCCAAACTTCCTTGTCCTTCAATGTCTCTCTTAGTTTGCTCAAACTCCTGTCCATTGAGTCAGTGATGCCATCCAACCATCTCATCCTCTGTTGTCCCCTTCTCCTCCTGCCCTCAATCTTTCCTAGCATCAGGGTCTTTTCCAATGAGTCAGCTCTTCACATCAGGTGGCCAAAGTATTGGAGCTTCAGCTTCAGCATCAGCACTTCCAATGAATATTCAGGGTTGATTTCCTTTAGGATTGACTGATTTGATGTCTCTTGCTGTCCAAGGGACTCTCAAGAGTCTTCTCCAGCACCACAATTCAAAAGCATCAAGTTGGACTGAGTGATTTTAGAACACATTTCTCTGAAAGAAAAATTAGCTGGTCCTGGGAGATGTAAGAGTGCTTTCCACCAGGAGGAAAACACCTGCCAACTCTGCCCTGATGCTCAGAGCCCATTAGTCAGCCCCTTCACCCACTCATGCCAGTGAAGACCTAGCCAACATCCATATCAAGGGCCTCCAGGGAAGGTAACATCTTAACTGATTAACCAGCTTGATCCCCTTCAGAGTTTGTCTTTCTTTGCAACATGTATTGGTTTTCTATTGCTGCTTCTGTTGAGGAGTTCTCAGGACTTCCCTCAGTTGACTCACTATAAGGACTCACAGAACTCTGAAAAGCTATTAATATGGCTATGGTTTATCACATTGAAAAAATGCAGATTAAAATCAGCAAAGGAAAAATGTTATATAGCACAAGTCTAGGAAAGACCAGTCACAAGCTTCCAGGTGTCCACTCCCAGTGGAGTCACATTCACAGCAGTTAATTCTCCCAGGTAAGATGTGTGACCACATGTGTGGAGTTTGGCCATCCAGGGTGTTCATGGAAGCCAGTCAAACAGGCATGGAGAGCCCACACGGCTGACATTAGCTATGCAGTTTCCAGCCCATCCCCCTGCCCAAGAAGTCAAACTACATATAGTATTGCCAAGGGTCTAGGCAAAGAAAGATAGGCATTCCTCATTGCCATGAGCTGAACTGTGTCCCCTCCCAAATTCATATGTTGAAATTTTAACATCAGTACCTAGAATGTAACTGTATTGGAAGATACAGACTTTAAAGATATGATTAGGTTAAAATGAGTCTGTTAGTGTGAGCCCTAATCCTATATGACCAATGTCCTTATAAGCAAAGAAAATTGGGACACATAAAGACCCCAAGAGGACACAGTGAGAAAGCAGCCATCTGTAAGTCAAGGAGAGAGGCCTCAGGAGAAACCAGACCTGCCAACATCCTGATCTTGGACTTCCAGCCTCCAGAATGTGAGATGTTGCCTTTAAGTTGTTTGGGCCACACAACCTTTGGGTGGCTTGTATGGTTATATAAGCCCTAGCAGACTGAGATAGCCTTAAGTTGCACTGTTGACATAAACTGGCCCAAAGCCTCAGATAGCTCCTCTTAGCAGACAGGATATTCCAAGAACTCAGAAGTTAGCTCCAAGGATCTGGGCAAGTGCAAGTCCTGAAGCCCTTTGCAAAGTGCAGGGTTTGGACAACCTGGGACTGCAGGGAGAATTCTTTACCATAAGCTGCCATAACAAATCTCCACAGCTTTAGTGGCTTAAAATAACTCAAAGTCATTATCCTGTAGTTCTGGAGATCAGACATCCCCCTGGCCTGGTATCACAGGACTAAAGTCAAGGTATTGGCAAGGCTGACTCGTTATTGGAGGCTCCAAGGGAGGATCTGATTCCTGTGGTTGTAGGAATGAAGCACTAGTTTTTGGTTTCATTTGGTTTTGGTTTTGTTTTGCTAGCTACAACTTCTAGAGACTGCTCATATCCCTTGATTTTTGGCCCCTTCTTCAAACAAATCTCAAACCCCTATCTTGAACCAATGACAGCAAGTTGAGTCCTTCTTATACTGTGTCTCTCTGACCTTCCTCCTTTGTCTTCACTTTTTTAAGATTAGAGTTGACCCACCTGGATAATCCAGGATAATCTCTCCATTGCAAAGTCCTTCATTTAACCACATCCACAAAAATCCCTTTGCCATGTACATGTGAGGGAACATATTCATTCAATTCAATCAATTCAGTCACTCAGTTGTGTCCGACTCTTTGCGACCCCATGAATCGCAGCACGCCAGGCCTCCCTGTCCATCACAAACTCCCAGAGTTTACTCAAACTCATGCCCATTGAGTCGGTGATGCCATCCAGCCATCTTATCCTCTGTCATCCCCTTCTCTTGCCCCCAATCCCTCCCAGCATCAGGGTCTTTTCCAATGAGTCAACTCTTCTCATAAGGTGGCCGAAGTATTGGAGTTTCAGCTTCAGCGTTAATCCGTCCAATGAACACCCAGGACTGATCTCCTTTAGGATGGACTGGTTGGATCTCCTTGCTGTCCAAGGGAATCACAAGAGTCTTCTCCATCACCACAGTTCAAAAACATCAATTTTTCAGCGCTCAGCTTTCTTCACAGTCCAATTCTCACAGCCACATGACCACTGGAAAAACCATAGCCTTGACCAGACGGACCTTTGTTGGCAAAGTAATATCTCTGCTTTTTAATATGCTATCTAGGTTGGTCATAACTTTCCTTCCAAGGAGTAAGCGTCTTTTAATTTCATGGCTGCAATCACCATCTGCAGTGATTTTGGAGCCCAAAAAAATAAAGTCTGACACTGCTTCCACTGTCTCCCCATCTATTTCCCATGAGGTGATGGGACCAGATGTCATGATCTTAGTTTTCTGAATGTTGAGCTTTACGCCAACTTTTTCACTCTCCTCTTTCACTTTCATCAAGAGGCTTTTCAGTTCCTCTTCACTCTGCCATGAGGGTGGTGTCATCTGCATATCTAAAGTTATTGATATTTCTCCCCACAATCTTGATTCCAGCTTGTGCTTCATCCAGCCTAGCATTTCTCATGATGTACTCTGCATATAAGTTAAATAAGCAGGGTGACAATATACAGCCTTGATGTACTCCTTTTCCTATTTGGAACTAGTCTGTTGTTCCATGTCCAGTTTTAACTGTTGCTTCCTGACCTGCATACAAGCTTCTCAAGAGGCAGGTCAGGTGGTCTGGTATTCCTATCTCCTTCAGAATTTTCCACAGTTTATTGTGATCCACACAGTCGAAGGCTTTGGCATAGTCAATAAAGCAGAAATAGATGTTTTTCTGGAACTCTCTTGCTTTTTCAATGATCCAGCAGATATTGGCAATTTGATCTCTGGTTCCTCTGCCTTTTCTAAAACCAGCTTGAACATCTGGAAGTTCTCAGTTCACATATTGCTGAAGCCTGGCTTGGGAATTTTGAGCATTACTTTACTAGTGTGTGAGATGAGTGCAATTGTGTGGTAGTTTGAGCATTCTTTGGCATTGCCCTTCTTAGGGATTGGAGTGAAAACTGACCTTTTCCAATCCTGTGGCCACTGCTGAGTTTTCCATATTCATAGACTCCTGGAATTCAAGTGAGGACTTGTGGGGGAGGGGCATTATTCTGTCTGCCACTCTGTCACCAGCTAATAACAATCCGGGTGAATAGAAGGGGATGCCAGGGGCAGGTACCACATGGGCTATGGTTTCCCTAATGCTTAAGTATACAGAAGACTGGCCTGACCCATACAAGCTCTGCTGAAGATCTAAAGCCCTCAACATATCAGAAACTCTAAGGAGTTTTCTCATTCTTAATCTTCAAGAGCTTTGCCTACCTCCTCCCACTGAATTCTTTTTCCCATCTCTGGGATTTCTCAATTCTGAGTTTTATAGCTGTCCATGGTCATCACTCTGTAATGATGAATACCGAACTCAGCCCCTTCCCTTGATCTAGGCACACCCCTGTGGGCACATTATCACCGAACACAGGCCCTCTGGGCAGCAGGCTTTTTGTCAGCCTGGGAAAACAGGCAGACCCTCATGACTGTACAGAACCCCTTGCCACAACATAGTATCTACTCTTGGATTGAGTCTTTCAACCAGGCCATGCTAGGCTGAAGCTCTTCCCTCCAGTCTCTCCCCCGCCTCCATCCCTCAGGAGACAAAGGCAGAGGGAAAGGGCTTCTGCAAAGGTTTCTTCTCTGCCATCTCCCACATGGCCTCCTATGCTCATCCAGGGACTGAATAGGAACACCCAAGTCCCCTTCCACATCTGGCATGGGGGTTGGGGTGGAACAGCTACAGTACACCTGGGTACAAGAAACAAAACAGTGGTAATCGTAGTTTTAAATGTTTACTGTGTTTAGGGCAAGAAGTCTTAAATTGAGTTGTTCGGAGACCAGTTCTATGACTTCAGCACATCAGGGCTTTGGGCCACTTGGCCTTTTCCTCATGAGAACAGAATGGCTCATTATACCTGCACATAGCATAAATCAGGAAGAAAGGTAGACAGTGACAGAACAAGCCTTCTTCCTGTGAGGCTCAATGGTTTTGTTGTTGTTTAGTCACTAAGTCATGTCCACTCTTTTGTGACCCCATGGACTGCAGCCTGCCAGACTCCTCTGTCCATGGGATTTCCCAGGCAAGAATATTGGAGTGGGTTGCCATTTCCTTCTCCAGGGGATCTTCCCAACCCAGGGATCGGATCGAACATCTTCTGCATTGCAGACAGACTCTTTACCACTGAGCCACCTAGGAAGCCCTCAATGGTTTTATGAGCGAAGAAAACATTTTCCCAGAAGTCCCCAGCTGACTCCCTCAGGCCTCTCCAGAACTGAGTTACATGGCCCCCACCTCCCATCACCACTAAACCAGCCCCGAACTGAGGAGTGGGATTATTATGGTTGACTTGAACCAACTCTGATGTACTCATCAGCCTGGGGGCCCACCATCTCCTAAGCACATTGCCGGAGCTGATATCTGAACAAAACAGGAGTGCTTGTAAAGGAAAAATGGCTGCAGTGCAGACCGCCAGCATCTGAAATCAAAAACTCAACAGCCATTCACTGAATAAATATGACCTGTGACATCTCCATGGGTCTTTGAACACTTTATGAGCAAGATGTAGTCCTGGCCATAGCTCGGGGCCATGCAGAGCAAATATATAGCTGAGGGGCTAGAGAGGGCCACAGACCCTTAGAAGTCCCCGCATAAACAACAAGGAAGCAGGGACTTGTTACAGCTAGTTAAGAGGTGACCTGAGTCCAGGTAAGTAGTGATGGTAGACGTGGTAGGAATGAAGGAGAGAGAGGATGTGGAATTCTGGACGAAAAGAGCCTAATAGGCTTTGCTAATGGATTGGATGTGAAGTATGAAAGAGAGAGAGACGTGGAGAGAAACAGAGGAGAGAGAAAGAGGCGGTGTCCAGAGAAATCCTCAGAATTCTCCCTGACCAGCAGTAAGAAGGCTTGCCCTTACTGACCTGGGAGAAAGAGGATGAAGGCGGGTCAAACTTGAGATGGCCATTAGACATCCAGGTGGAGATGAGACAGGCAGTTAGGAGCCGAGTCCTGGGCTCAGAAGAGCTCCAGACTGGAGGGACACTTGTGTCTACAAACTATAAGCTCAAATGAAGCCCTGGAGTGAATGTGAGTGAAGATGGAGGAGAGAGAAGGACCAGGACACAGACTCAGGCCTCCACATGTCTGACTTAGGAAGATGATGAGAGACCAGGAGAAAAGACAGTAAAGGGTGGCCATGGAGGGGGGCAGAGAGCTGAAAGGACAGTGACTGGGCAATAACCAACTCTAGCTGTGTCACTGCTGAGAACCGAGGGGTCAGGCTGGTACCCATGATTGTCCTCATCTCCTACAAGACTCAGAATAATGGCCACTGTCACCTTTTCAGGATTCCTGACCATGGACTTGCACTTCCCAGAAGCCTGAGTTTCCAGGGTATCTATGTATCTTATTCTCCAATATGAGTGATCCCAGGACCACCACTCATGAAGAAAGCCTAGAAGAAGAGAAAGGCCAACCTAAAAAGCAAGGCAGTCTCAACAAAGGAGCTGGAATTTAATAAACAGATCTCACACGTAACTTTAAGAAGAGAGAAATCCAATTGGTATTCTGGGGATAACTGAAAAGATAAGGACAGAATTCCTAGAACAGGCTGCCATTTAAAAAAAAATCAGGGAGCAAGAAAATACTCTTGAATGCTACACACACTATGCCAAAATAAATAATTTAATAGAAAGACAAATACAAAAAAACTTTCCCAAATTGTAGACAGAAACGTTAACAAAATAATGATAAATCACAGAGAGGATCAACCTAGAAATTCCGACAACTGACCAATAAACTTTTCAAAAAGGTTCCGTTCAGTTCAGTTCAGTTCAGTCACTCAGTCATGTCCAACTCTTTGCGACCCCATGGACTGCAGCATGCCAGGCCTCCCTGTCCATCACCAACTCCCAGAGCTTACTCAAACTCATGTCCATCGAGTCAGTGATGCCATCCAACCATCTCATCCTCTGTCACCCCCTTCTCCTCCTGCCCTCAATCTTTCCCAGCATCAGGGTCTTTTCCAATGAGTCAGCTCTTCACATCAGGTGGCCAAAGAATTGGAGTTTCAGCTTTAGCATCAGTCCTTCCAATGAATATTCAGGACTGATTTCCTTTAGAATGGACCAGTTGGATCTCCTTGCAATCCAAGGGACTCTCAAGAGTCTTCTCCAATACCACAGTTCAAAAGCATCAATTCTTCGGCATTCAGCTTCTGTGTAGTCCAACTCTCACGGATGTGAGAGTGGAAATACCATAACCAGTGGAAATACCATAACTTTTACTAGACAGACCTTTTTTGGCAAAGTAATGTCTCTGCTTTTTAATATGCTGTCTAGGTTGGTCATAACTTTCCTTCCAAGGAGTAAACGTCTCTTAATTTCATGGCTGTAATCACCATCTGCAGTGATTTGGGAGCCCAGAAAAATAAAGTCAGCCACTGTTTCCACTGTTTCCCCATTTGCCATGAAGTGATGGGACCAGATGCCATGAAGTGATGGGACCAGATGCCATGATCTTAGTTTTCTGAATGTTGAGCTTTAAGCCAACTTTTTCACTCTCCTCTTTCACTTTCATCAAGAGGCTCTTTAGCTCTTCTTCACTTTCTGCCATAAGGGTGGTGTCATCTGCATATCTAAAGTTATTGATATTTCTCCTGGCAATCTTGATTCCAACTTGCGTTTCATCCAACCCAGTGTTTCTCATGATGTACTCTGCATATAAGTTAAACAAGCAGGGTGACAATATACAGCCTTGATGTACTCCTTTTCCTGTTTGGAACCAGTCTGTTGTTCCATGTCCAGTTCTAACTGTTGCTTCCTGACCTGCATACAGATTTCTCAAGAGGCAGGTCAGGTGGTCTGGTATTCCCGTCTCTTTCAGAATTTTCCAGTTTGTTGTGATCCACACAGTCAAAGGCTTTGGAATAGTCAATAAAGCAGAAATAGATGTTTTTCTGGAACTCTCTTGCTTTTTCCATGATCCAGCAGATATTGGCAATTTGATCTCTGGTTCCTCTGCCTTTTCTAAAACCAGCTTGAACATCTGGAAGTTCATGGTTCATGTACTGTTGAAGCCTGGCTTGGAGAATTTTGAGTATTACTTTGCTAGTATGTGAGATGAGTGCAATTGTGCAGTAGTTTGAGCATTCTTTGGCATTGCCTTTCTTTGGGATTGGAATGAAAACTGAACTTTTCCAGTCCTGTGGCCACTGCTGAGTTTCCAAATTTGCTGGCATATTGAGTGCAGCACTTTCACAGCATCATCTTTCAGGATTTGAAATAGCTCAACTGGAATTCCATCACTTCCACTAGCTTTGTTCGTAGTGATGCTTCCTAAGGCCTGCTTGACTTCACATTCCAGGATGTCTGGCTCTAGGTGAGTGATCACACCATCATGATTATCTGGGTCATAAAGATCTTTTTTGTATAGTTCTTCTGTGTATTCTTGCCACCTCTTCTTAACATCTTCTGCTTCTGTTAGGTCCCTGGTGGCTCAAAGTTAAAGCGTCTGCCTGCAATGCAGGAGACCCAGGTTCAGTGCCTGGGTTGGGAAGATCCCCTGGAGAAGGAAATGGCAACCCACTCTGGTATCCTTGCCTGGAAAATCCCATGAACAGAGAAGCCTGGTAGGCTACAGTCCATGCAGTTGCAAAGAGTCAGACAGGACTGAGCGACTTCACTTTCATGTTCTTCACTTTCCAAAAAGGTAGAGAAAATAAAATAAAGGGAAGAAAGACTATCCAGAAAGTAATACAGAGAAATTTGCTGGATTCAAAGGAAGATACAATTCTTCTGGACAAAAGAATACGTCATCCAGAAAGATTCAAACATCACAGCAACATCAGACCCTTGAAACGCAGGATCCCGGAAGGCAGCGGAGGGTTCCTATGAGGTTTTGAGTAGAAATATGCTGCTGTACAGGTGTTTGCCTAGACAAACTGTCAGAAAATGTGAGGGAAAAATAAATGTATTTTTAGAACCACAATGCTTTTTCAAAAATTCACTCTAAAATTCCCTTTCTTAGGAAGTTTTTTCCAACAGTGAAAATGAAAACCAAGAAAAACAGAGAAACTAAGGTTCCGACCCAGAGAAAGGTAAAAATGACAGAACAGAGTACAGCTGTGCTGAAAGGCTCAGACAGTCAATCCCTCCCCTGTCCTACCTCCAGGGACCAATTACAAAAATGCTGGAGAATCTACATAAGTCTTGGGAAATCTTGGAGTAAAACACATAACGAAGAAGCTAAAAATGACAACACAGTAAGAATAATAATTTTTTAAAAAGCTACAAGAATAAACTTCTCAGCTGAAAGGCATGGTACAAAGACAAAACGAACAAAACCCATGTGGCCTGAGCCGTTAGGGAGCATGGGGGGCCTCCTTGAGCAGAGCTGTAGAGGGTCCGGACATGACCAGGAAGCAGGAGAACCCCACTCCGCACTCCAGGCGGCAGAGTCAAAGGGAGCAAAGTCAGGCATTTGTTCTCAACTTAGAATGCACTTCTGGACCAAAATCAGCCAGAAATGGGGGCTCAGTGTGGTCCTCATCACAGTCTTGGTTCTTCTCTCCAGAGACTCAGGCAGGCATGCTTGCAGTGCCTCCAATTTACCCACCATCACTGCCCAGCCTGGACACGCCTTCCCCATCACACGCCTTGTCACCCATGCCTGTCACCTCTCAGACCTGAGCTGTCCTCCGTCATAACCCAGGAATCAGACTTGATGGCCACATTCATCTCCCAGTCGCCATGCAATCCATCAATAAATCTGGAGGGATCTGTCTTTGGAATACTGTCTACCCAGATCAACCTCTTATCTGAGTCTGCTCTCCATCCTGTCCAAGCCCACCCTCATCTCAGGCCTCCTAACACATTTCCACACTTTCACCCCCACCCTTTATAGCCTCCCCACAAAGCAGCAGCCAGAGGGATCCTTCTAGAGTGCAGGTCAGACCACCTCACTCAGAGAAATGACAAAGCCCACAAAGTTATGGCCTCTAAGCACACCCTCTGTTCTTCCCAGCCTTCATCCCCTCTGGATTGCCTGATGCTCCTCAAACAAGCCAGGAGCAGGCTCAGGCCTCGCGGTTTTGCTCTTGCTTTTCCCAGACATCACTCAGCTCAAGTACACCCCTCAAGGCTCATTTCCACCCCCCTCAGCTGGGAATGCATCACCCATCGTAAGTAGGCACCAGCTCCAACTCATCCTGGTTTGTTTAATGGCATTGATTCTAACGTTGCTTGAAATTAGTGGATCAAATTCTGTGACAAAATGTGGGAGCATTCACACCTGGGAGTGTCCATACTCACCGGGAAAGCCAGGCCCCAGCTCCCCAAGGACCCACCACCCTCCATTCATTTGAAAAGCTGTGGTGTGTGCGCTCACAGAGGGCCCAGAAATGCCTCTCTAACAAGCATCCCCCAACTCAGAAGGCACCAGGGATTCCTGAAAATCCACTTTTGTTTGAGCAGAATCTGGTGAGGATGCTCTGTCTAACCTCCTGGAGACTGAAGGTGCCGGCCAAGTCAGGCTGATCACTGCACCCTGAGTGCCCGCAGAAGCCTGGGACTCCATGCCTCACCAAGAGACACCCTTGCTTCCAATGCGGCTGCACACACCTTGCTTTCTTCAGGCCCTCCACACAGTCATTCTCAGCTGAGAAGGAGCTGCAGCGACCAGAGGGGAGAAAAAGATGAGAGCGCAGGCTGCAGGCTGTCTCACACCTCCCCTGTTCCTCCCCTCCCCGCCGCCCCGCGCCCCCCTCCCTCTCTGTCTGCCTTTGGAGTGTCCTCATTTCCCCCTGGCCCCCCACTTTTGTTCTTCACCCTCTTCTCCTCCTGCTTAATTTCTCAAAGTAGGGAAATTTTGAGAAACAAATTACAGACTAATGGTAGTGTCAATTCCCATGAGCTCAGGAAAACAGAATTTAATTTTCAGTCTGAGAGAGCATATTTATGAAGCATCTTTTCTCCTTCGACATCTGTCCGTAAGAAGCTTCGGATGTCTGCAGAGCCCTGCCCTGGATGTGCTGATGCCACCTGGCTTTTCGTAAAGCCTCTTCTACTTCCACGGGTGGCCACAGCCCTCACCCCTGGAGGAAGGTCACGTGGCGCCTTTCGCAGGAGCTCAGGAAACTCTGAGCTTGAGACCCTGAGATGGGAGGAAAGCAGCCCAACAACTTGAAGCCAGAATCCCAATCCAGAACCTTCTTTTCCAGCTCGCTGATGTTGGACCTCCTGTTCTGGGAGTTTTGCCCTGAAGTGTATGACATTCATTCATTTGCTATTTACCAAGCCTTGATGGACAGGGAGGCCTGGCGTGCCGCGATTCATGGGGTCGCAAAGAGTCAGACACGACTGAGTGACTGAACTGAACACGAAGTCCCCATACTGGGTAGTTCACCTGCCTCTGTGGTGACGGAAGCAAAACAAGCCACCAAATAAATGTATGTCAGTTGCACCAAAATGTCAAGAAGAGAAACCAAGCAGAGTAAGAGGGGGTGGGAACTAGTGTGGAGAGCTTAGTCAGAGAGGCCCCTCCATCACATAAACGTGAACTGGAAAGACGCGCAGGAGGTCTGGGTGTGGGCCTCTCCAGCAGAGGGGGCCACATGTGCAAGTGCCCTGGGCAGGAATGTCCTTGGGATGTTCAGGAAACCACACGTGGGGCAAAGGCAGGCATGAGCCAGGGCCTGGGGACCTTCTGAGAGAGACGGGAGCCACTGGAGGGTTGGAGCAGAGGGAGACGGGGTCTGAATGGCATCTGGGGTGGAGGAAGAGGATGGGGTACAGCCCACCCTTCCTTTGGACCCCTTCGTCAATGCACTGGCTCTGTCCTTCCCCAGCTCCCACGAGGCCGGTGTCCACGCAGTCAGGGTAGTGCCCTGACCATCCCACCCTGGAAAGCAGGACTTCAACAATAACAGCCATTGTGGGAAGCTGCGTAATGGCCCTAATTCCCAGAACCCGAGAACGTTACCCTCTGTGGGCAAAGGGACTGTGTAGATGTGGTAAAGTTGGGATCATGAGATGGAAAAATTATTCCGATTATGGAGGTAGCCTGGTGTAACCACAGGGTCCTCATCAGAGGGACGAAAGAGGAGTCAGAGGGAAGGTGATGTGGGGACAGAGCAGAGGTCAGGGTCATGAGCTGTGAAGATGGGGGAAAGGCTGCAAGCGCAGGACTGCCTGAGCCTCCTGACTAGAAAGGGTGAGGAAAGGGATTCTGCCTGACTGGAAAGGGAGGCTCCAGAAGGGACCAGACCAGACATGGGGGCTCCCCACAGAGACTCTACCCGGCACCCCTCCCTTGGAGCTTCCAGAGGTAGACACAGGGGATCTGGGCCCGAAGCCTGCCCTGACTGTCCGAACCCTGAAGTCCCCGGCAGCTCCGCTTTTGGAACAGTGGTCCCCCAGGGGTGGAGAGCGGCTCCATGAAGCAGTGCTGCGGCAGCGCTCTGCAGAGCCTCCCACCAGAGCAGTGCTGCCGGAGCCCCCACAGACCTCCCAGTGTCTCTGCAATTCACCTGGGCAGTCAGGAAACCTTTCCCACAAGGAACTGACACACAGTGGGTGTCCAGGAAATGTCGGTCAAGAGCAACCTGCAGTCTCCGTGCCTTTAAGGAACAGGCCAGGCATTCCTGGGCTTTCTCCTTCCCATCACCGCCTCCCTGCTCCAGAGATGGATTTAGGTGAGCTCCCCTCAGGAGAAATCCACCCGGTTCGCTGCTGGTCCTGAGGGGCCGGCACCAAAGGCGGGGAATTCCACCCAGTTGTTCAGAGGGTGAGTGTGCAGCTATGCATGCACAGGGCCCAGGCGGAGGGCGTCCTGCTTCTGGTAAAGGCCAGGCTGTGCACCCCACCCCTGCCTTCCAGCTAGCTGTCTGGCACACTCAGCCCACATCGGAAACACACAGGACCGTGAGGACTGCGCTCCGTCCACTCACTGCTCTGGAGGTGCTCCGGGAACGAGAAGGGCCACACCGCCCTGCAGGGGCCCACGCACACGCTTTCTCCGTCCCTGGTGTCAGGGGCCCACGCACACACTTTCTCCGTCCCTGGTGTCAGGGGCCCATGCACACGCTTTCTCCGTCCCTGGGGTCAGGGGCCCACGCACACGCTTTCTCTGTCCCTGGTGTCAGGGGCCCACGCACACGCTTTCTCCGTCCCTGGTGTCAGGGGCCCACGCACACGCTTTCTCCATCCCTGGTGTCAGGGGCCCACGCACACCCTTTCTCCGTCCCTGGTGTCAGGGGCCCACGCACACGCTTTCTCCGTCCCTGGCGTCAGGGGCCCACGCACACGCTTTCTCTGTCCCTGGTGTCAGGGGTCCATGCACACACCTTCTCCGTCCCTGGGGTCAGAGGCCCATGCACACGCCTTCTCCGTCCCTGGCGTCAGGGGCCCACGCACACGCTTTCTCCGTCCCTGGTGTCAGGGGCCCACGCACACGCTTTCTCCGTCCCTGGTGTCAGGGGCCCACGCACACGCTTTCTCCGTCCCTGGTGTCAGGGGCCCACGCGCACGCTTTCTCCGTCCCTGGTGTCAGGGGCCCACGCACACGCTTTCTCCGTCCCTGGTGTCAGGGGCCCACGCGCACGCTTTCTCCGTCCCTGGTGGCAGGGGCCCATGCACACCCTTCCTCCGTCCCTGGTGTCAGGGGCCCATGCACACGCTTTCTCCGTCCCTGGTGGCAGGGGCCCATGCACACCCTTCCTCCGTCCCTGGTGTCAGGGGCCCATGCACACGCCTTCTCCGTCCCTGGTGTCAGGGGCCCACGCACACGCCTTCTCCGTCCCTGGTGTCAGGGGCCCACGCACACGCTTTCTCCGTCCCTGGTGTCAGGGGCCCATGCACACGCTTTCTCCGTCCCTGGGGTCAGGGGCCCACGCACACGCTTTCTCCGTCCCTGGGGTCAGCCTCTACTGGCAGCTTGGGTTCTGCTCCAGCCCCACATCCACTCGGTCACCAGCTGCTGAATTGGAGCCTTCCAGTTTTTCAGTCTCTTCAGTCCTCTCCATCCACCCACCACGGCTCTGATTCTGGCTCCAGGCACAGGGCACCTCCTCCAGTTCTGCCGACCCCCAATGCTCATCCACCCAGTCCTCATGCATGTCTGCCCTTGGCCCCTGCCGGGACCCCAGGAGAAGGCCCAGGTCTTTAAGGCCCCATCGTCAACCCCGCCGCCTCTGGTCTTTGTGTCCCCTCTGTCCCTAGCAGCCCCACCTCCTGCAGGCACCTGCTCCTGAGGTCCTTCCTCATCTGAGGATGCACCCACAGCCGGGTCCAGTGGCATCGGGGATCCTGCTCCCAGGGCTGGTGCACCCCTGCACTCTCTGCCAGGCAGTCACTGCCTGCACCCTGCTGTCCTTGACTGATGTCTGACCAGGCACCTTCTAGGGTAGGAATCTGTCTTCCACCTGGACCACCTTGCTCCTAACACAGAACAGCTGCATCCTCATAGCATGAGCTCAAGACCTCTCCCCAAGCCAACCCCATGCCATCCATGGAGGTGAGTGTCCACACCAAGAACATGGGGTGGGCTTGCCCTGAGCGCCTGGTGCCCCTTGCACCCTCCCCCCAACCCACACTCACATACACACACAGGCAAACACACACTCATGCTCTCGCACTGTTGAACCCCTGACAACTGCAGCTGGGATTGCCAAAGCCCTGCAAGAAGATGGCCAAGTGGAACTGGATGCTCCTGGCCTTCATCAGAGCGACTCCCACAACCTTATGCCAGCAACTCGGCTCCCTAAGACATGGTGCAGTCCACTCTCACAGCTCACCTTTTGAACACACCTGTCCAGACTTTTTTAAAATTTTAAATCCCCACTTGCCACACTTTTACAATGTAGGGTGGAATAAAGGATGGCTTTGTGCCATATAGGCTCCAGGGTGGGCGCTACAGATCTCACCTCGCCTCCTGGGCCTCACTTCTCAGCTTGCAAACTGGGCAGCACCGTCAGAACCACAGAAGGTCCTGCTCTTGGGCTAGCACTGGCTGCATCCCCCCACGGCGCCCGCAAGCATGTCATGGTGGAAGAACCAGGATCTGGGAGGGGAGAGCACAGGGCACCTATCCACTTGTGAACCGTCTCTAGCTCTCACCAGGCTGAACGTTCCTGCTCTCAATCGGTCTGAGCCACCACAAGCCAGCCAAGATTAAAGGGGAGGTGATGATGGCAGTGCACTGCTCCCCACCCCAAGAGTAGGCTTCCAAAAATGCAAATGGGGGTACTTCCCTGGTGGTGCAGTGGATAAGAATCTGCCTGCCAATGCAGGGGACACAGGTTCAATCCCTGGTCCTGGAAGATCCCACATGCCACGGAGCAACTAAGCCCATGTGCCACAATTACAAACCCGTGCCCTAGAGCCTGTGAGCCACAACTACTGAAGCCTGCATACTCTAGGGCACTCAAACCACAACAAGAAAGCCCCTGTGCCGCAACTACTGGAGCCCATGTGCCTAGACCCTGTGCTCTGCAACAAGAGAAGCCGCCACAATGAGAAGCCCGAACACCCCAACTAGAGTAGCCCCCACTGTCAGCAACTAGAGAAAGCCCACGCGCAGCAGCAAAACAACAAAGGCCCATTGCAGCCAAAAATAATAATAAATAAACTTTTATTTTATTTTATAAATAAACTATTTTAAAAAGGCAAATGGGATGAAGAAGCACATCCCAGGGGAGACCGCCTCTCAGGGAATGCTGGCACGGCTTTATCTCAGACAAGTCTTTACGTCCGACGTCTCCTCTCCAGCACCACGGCCCCTGGGAGCCACTGAACGCTGTGCCCAGAACACTCTCTGGTCTGCTCCAGGTGAAGCTACCATTTTGTTCCCAATATCTCCCTCGGCCAGGGTGCTCAGCCCTACCACACACCCAACTCCTACACTGCAGGAGCTGTCTCAGAGCCTCGCGAGGCCTTTGCCGCTGATGGCCCGCCCAGAGCTGATGGTCGTGCTAAGGGGACAGCACTGCTCACTGCAGTATGCATCTGAGGGACCTGGAGGAACTGTGACAGTGTGGAGCCTCCCCTCACAGGAGCTTCGAGAAGGAGGAGTGCAGGACAGAAAGGTCTGGATGCCTCGGCAAACAGTTCAGGACCCAGCAGAGGGCCACGCACTGTGCTGGCTCCAAAGCCCTCTTGGCCTTTTGAAGGCTTCCTGGCCCCTCGGTGGGTCCTCCCATCCTGCTTAGCTGTGTCCCAGCTCCATTCTGTGTGTGTGTGTGTGTGTACACATGTTCATGCAAACAGTCCGTCATCCATGCTGGGCAATGACTTGATATGTGTGTGTGTGTGTGTGTGTGTACACACGTTCATGCAAACAGTCCGTCATCCATGCTGGGCAATGACTTGATCCCAGGCCCTCCATCAAACCCACACACCCCTCCGTGTGGCCCAGAGCACCCAGGCATCCAGCAACAGAAGGACAGCCTCTGCTGGGTTCCGTGCCTAGTGCTTCCTACAGCGCACCTCCCTTCACCCAGACTCTGACAAGGGGATGCCCTGATTTCTACCTTGAAGATGAGGAGACTGAAGTTCAGGGGCTTCTGGTAGCTGCCAAAGTTACAGGCCAAGGGGCCAAGGGTGCAGCCCTAACCTGCCTTTACCTGACTACAGAATGACCCATTTTACTGAACATCACAAAACCCTCAGGTCCCTCAAGGGCTTCTCCTTCCCCCAGACACTTCTTAACCCTAAATTGTTTCTTTTTATTCCCTTTCTTTCTTTTTTAAATAAAATTAATGAGGAAAAGAAGACTAGAAGGATATATTTACAAATTATGAACAAAAGGTTCATCTTTGGGTGGTAAGACTCTGACTTGGGTTTTTTATTTTTATTTTGGCTGCACTGGGTCTTCATACCTTCGCACTGGCTTTGTCTAGTTGTGGCAGGCAAGGGCTGCTACTCATTGTGAAACATAGGCTTCTCATTGCTATGGATTCTCTTGTGGAGCACAGGCTCTAGGCTCATGGGCTTCAGTAGTTGCAGCTCGCAGGCTTAGTTGCTCCTCAGCATGTGGAACCTTCCCAAACCAAGGATCAAGCTTGTGTCCCCTGCATTGGCAGGTGGGTTCTTATCTACTGTGTCCCCAGGGAAGTCCCCTGACGGGCTTTTAAAACAAACTTAGATCCTTTAAAGGTGGCTGTGACTAACCCAATAAGAAGAAATGTCTCCCTTTTCTACCTGTTTCCTCTACCATGACAAAAGCATGGTCAATAACTCCTATGATGTCTAAGGTGCTCTATAGTGTACGAAATAAATTATGCAGCGGGCTGGATTGATTGCAAGGCCCTTCGCTCCTTCCTTCTGCCCTGAAAATGCATTCTGTAGAGTCTGCTTTATTAATCAAAATTTAGCCAAATTCATTAGCCAGTTGCTCTCCAAATGTCAAAGACCAGTTTTCCAATTCAAGCCATTTCTGCTGACCCACTGGGGCCTGGTACAGCTGCTGAACACCCATCTGAGCACCTGAGCAGGAGGCCCCAGTCCTCTGGACTCTGCTGGCTGCACCGCTGTCTCTGACCAAGCTCTTCACTCTCCATCTCTGTCTCTGGAAGGTGACACAGCAGACAATGAGCAGTGGCTCATGGGTCAGCGGGCAGTAGGGGTCTCCAGACCCCACTCATGTGTGCCCCTCCCCCAGATTAAGCACGACTTTGGCCAGGCTGCAGATGTTCATCCTGGAGCTTGCCCCCAAGGGCCACAGAGACCAGTGTTTCCTGGCACATTGCCCAGCACATACGAGGGTCCCCCAAATGTTTTTGAATTTTGTTGATACTTACCAGGGCTCAGTCTGACTCACACGACTCCTGGACAAGAACATGGCACAGCTGCTCTTCATAAATAAAGGCACATGCAACAAGAAGCCCAGGTGATGGGACCCACTTTGCACCAGCAATGTACAGACATCACCACAGTTAATGCTCAGATCAACATTCAACCCAGAGGACACATGTGCTGTCAGACAGAACCACATTTCCACTTACTGGCTCTTGGTCAACTTAAACCTAATTTATTATGCCTCAGTTTCCTCAATTGTGCGATGGGACATATAGACAACCATCTACAGTGATGTGCTTGTTTTGAGAAATAGATAGGTTCATGTATGAGGCACACAGTAAGTGGTCAACATGTTGAAAATTGTAGTAATGATGATGGTGATAATCATGGTTAAGCATGGAAATGATGACAGTCATGATGATGGTGATGGTGCTGGTCATGATGATGATGATGACAGTGATGGTGACAATGATGGTAGTGATAATGGCTACGGTGATGGTAATAATGATGATAATGGTAATGGTGAAGGTGACGATAGTGAAGGGAAAGATAATGTTGAAGGTAATGATTATTGTGATGAAAATGGGGTGGTGATGATGACGATAGTCATGATGGTGAAGGTGGTAGTGATGACAATGTTGATGATGGTGATAGTGGTAATGGTGAAAGTGAAAGTGAAGTCACTCAGTCATGTCCGACTCTTTGTGACCCCATGGATTGCAGCCTAAGAGGCTCCTCTGTCCATGGGATTTTCCAGGCAAGAATATGGGAGTGGGTTGCCATTTCCTTCTCCAGGAGATCTTCCCAACCCAGGGATCGAACCCAGGTCTCTCACATTGTAGGCAGATTCTTTACCGTCTGAGCCACCAGAGAATGTAATGGTGATTATGGCAATGGTGGTGATTCTAGTAACAGTGATGAGGATGGTAGTGATGATGGTGATGGTAATGATAATAATGTTGATGGTGAAGATAACGGTCATGATGATAATGGTAATGGTGATGGGGATGGGACTGGCAGTAATGATGGTGTTAATGATTATGGTGATGATGATAATGGTAATAATGATAGTGATGATGCTGATGGTGACAGTGATAGTGATGATGAGAATGATAATTATGGTGATAATAATGGGGAGATAATGATGGTGACAGTCATGATGATGGTGGTGATGATGAAAGTACTGGTAATGGTGATAATGAAAGTGATGATGATGAGGGTGGTGATGATGACAGTGATAATGATGGTAATGATGATGGTAGTGATGGGGATTGTGCTATGATGATGCTGGTGATGATAGTAATGATAGTGGCGATGGTGGTGATGATAGCAATGATGGTGATAATAATGGTAATAATGATGATAGTGATGATGATTGTAGATCATATTACTTATACTTAACTAGAGTCCAGAGACATTAAGACATTTAAATCAAGTTCTTAGAGCTTATAAAAAGATGAAAATCTGGCTGAATCCGATGTCAGTGTTCTTTCCAAACACCCCATTACCTTTTCCTGATGTTCATTCCAATTCTCAGCTCACTTTTCGTATCTATTTTTCCTTCAGCAGCTCAACACAAGTCCTCCCCCATTCATGGCAATTTCATTCACTCTTTCTTTTTCTAAGTATCTTCGCATCTGACCTACCTCACACAGCCACAGAATAATGAGCTGCTGCCACAGGAGCATCAGAGTGTGAATAGCTGAACCTCCTCGCATCTTGAACATTTGGTCCTTCAGCACTCTGAGGAGTTAATGAAATATGCAGAGACTGGGTACTACGAATTGGGATTTAGAGGTCCCACCCTCCCTTCCCTTTCAATTTCCTTTCTGAGAATTTAGTTCTCCAACATCAATTTCTGTTTGTAATAAATATTTAAGCACTTTGCCTGCCAGACATGCAGCATGGGAACGCTCTTCGCTGACAGCCCCAGAGCCTCTGGCCACCCCGCCCAGCTACCTCCCCACCAGGGAAGATTCTCCCAGCAAAATATTCCCCCAGGAGGACTCAGCTGGGACACGTCCAGTGTCCTTTATTCCCGTGGCTGCTGCAAAAGACTTCTTCCTTTGGCTTGCCTTCAGTGTCCAATCAAAGACCTTATCCCACCTGGCTGAAATTGCTGCCACAGCCTCCAGCATGCTCCACCCCTCACTATGTCAGATTCAAACCTGACCTTATCATGACCAGCTTGAACTCCTAGAGTGCCCCCCACTGAAATATTGGGCTTCCCATGTGGCTCAGATGGTAAAGAATCTACGTGCAATGCAGGAGACCTGGGTTTGATCCCTGGGTTGGGAAGATTTCCTAGAGGTCTTCCCAGTATTCTTGAGAAGGGAATGGCTACACACTCCAAAAAATGGCTATTTTTGCCTGGAGAATTCCATGGACAGAGGAGCCTTGCAGGCTACTGTCCATGGGGTCACAAAGAGTTGGACATAACTGAAACGCCTAACATAGTCTTCGTGAAACATACCTGTGATGTCCTGAATCTTTGGGAGATGCACTGGGGTGTCACAAGGTTCTAAGAAGCAGAGTTCATGGGCTCACAATAGTTGGATGTTTAATGGGGTGACACAGGAAGCATCTGCATCCATTTTCCATGTAGCAGATTTCAAGTCCCTGTAGCATTCTAATCAGTAGCCTTTTGTTCTGGACAAAGGAGCTGAAAGGCCCCTCTTATCAGGGCCACATGACTCCAGAACAACCTGTATGTAGCTCAGACCACCAAGCTCAGAGGCCAGGGCTGCATTCCTCCCACAGACAGAACAGGGGTCCCTTCCATCATGAGCAAGAGGTGGGCAGCCCGTCTTTGAGAGTGCACACAGCCACCCTTGCTCTGTCTGGCTGTGGAGCACCCACCACATGTGCAGCAGGTGGGGGGTGCCATGTTAGGGAGCAGTAGAGCCAGCCAGCATAGAGAGTTCTTTGGGGTGCTCCCACAGACTGACAGAGGAACACAGAGCCCCCTGTTTTCTCACGCAGATGCTCTGGACCCATGCTGACAGCTGAATCAGCAGTAGCTGAGGAGTTCTCCATTCTCACCATCACCTCAGAGACAGGGAGGCGTGCAAACACAGCGAGGCTTGGGAAGGACACACACTCCTGAAAGGGCCAGACCTCTCCATGTCCCAGGATGGAGATCTCCTAAGAGAAGTGCTGTGGCTCTGACCCTCCCCACCAAGCAGGAAAAGGAAGGCAGCCCACCCCCAGAAAGCAGTGGGGCCTGAATCCCAGCTCCCCAGCAAGTAAAAGGGGAGGGTGGAGGCCCTGGCACCGGTCCCTGCTCTGTGGTTCAAGCCAAAGTGGCAAGTGGAGAAGCCAGCCAGCCTCACAGGCCACGTGATGGAGTCATCGGTCCCTCAATCTCTCTTCCCTGCCAGGCGTGAGCTGCAGAGGTGGCACAGGTCAGCTCTGAACCTGTAAGAAACGGATTTTGCACAATGTACCCACTTCTGAATTCATGAACAAGTATATTCGGGGTTGCTTACAAGGCAGAATGTCAAACAACCTAGCACCCAGAGCTCAGGGAAATGTTCACCCAGAATCCTAAAGAGAAACCCCATCAGGCAGTGGCCTTGCGGACAGAGGAAGGAACACTGGTCCGGCTGCCTCATCCACTTGAGAGACTACCCGTCACCATTGCTATCACTGAGGGAATGTGTTATCTGCCCCATTTTACAGATGAGAACACTGAGGCCAAGAGAGCTTAAGAAACTCGACCAAGGAACCAGAACCCAGGCTTGAAGCAGGAATAGCTGGTGGTGGGGCTGAGGAGCTGCGTCTGCCTTACTGGCTGCATGGCTAGACTCCTTCCTGCCTGGACTGTAAGACTGCAGGCTGTAGGCGACCTCACAGGGCTGCCGCATGGACTAGCATGGAAGAATGCACAGGAGCCCACAGCGAGCGCTCAGCAAGGACTCCCAGCCCAGGCACTGAGGATAGGGTAACTGACTGAACAAATCAAGTCCTTGTTTGTCTGCTGTTTCCACTCCTGTGCAGGGAGGCTCAAAAATGCCAATGAGCACACAAACATAAGCTGGGTCAACTAGAAACAAGTACAGCAGAGAAAAACACATAGGGTGGGTGATGGGGAGTGTGGGCAACTGCACAGTTGGGAGGCAGAGAAAGCCCCTGGCACCCCTGAGACTCGAAGGAAGCAGGAAGCAAGCATGTGGACACCCTCGGTGGAGGGACACCTGTGCAGAGGCCCTGGGACATGGAGAACAGGGTGCCCACGAGACCAGGCAGGTCTGCAGCTGGGAGTGGGCTCTGGGGAGAGCCTGGAGGGCGGCATTCACCTGTTTGAGGACCTTGGGTCTCGCTCCAGAAATGGGAGCAGGGGAGAGCTCCAGGGTGACTCAGGGGTGGCAGCACCGCTCCCGCTGCTGAGCCAGGGTTAGACGACAGGGAGCAGAGTGAGAGCAGCACGGCCGGAGGGCATCACCTCGACCACAGTGGCCGAACGTGGACCAGAGCAAATGGGGGCGGAGAGAGGAGAGGCCTGCTTCTGGATCTATTTGTTGATGTGGGAAATCAGAGAAGAGGGGGAAGGTGACCTGAGACTTCTGACCTGAGCAGTTAGAAAGATGGAATCGGCTCTCTCTAATCCACTGCTAACACCTAAGAGATCCTGTCTCTTCTCTCTGGACACTATCCCAGGGGTCATGTGCGTGTGCAGGGAGCCCTTGCTGGACACTGCGAGCCAGGCTAGTCCAGAGCCACCGCAGCCATCCTGTGAGGCCTGACCAAGACAGGTGTATTACCCTCCCCCACCCCTGAGCTCACCTGGCCTTGGAAGCAGTAAAACCACGTTGCATCTGAGCCTCCCCTGCTGGGCAGCTGGTCAGGTGAGTTCTGAAGAACCTGAAAGGTATTCTTTTTCTTGCCAGCCCTACCTTGCCCACCTTGTTGTCTTACCTGAGATTATGCCTTGCAGACCCAGGTTCTGTCTGGTAGAACCAGGGACTGATGGACTCTGAGGGCCACAGCCACGGTAAAGCTGAGAGAATGCTGGGTTCACATCATAGTCAGTCTTGGCAAACCCTTATCTCTGCTGAAAATCCTGCAAGACTGTTGGTATTCTGCACTTTTCCATAATCAGCTTAGCACACTGCAGCCAGGCCAGGGCTGCTGAAACCTCTGGCAATCTGCTGTGTGCAGAGATAAAAGGTAAATGGTCTCTCCCATGTCTCACTCCCTGGATGAAGCCATCCATGATCCAGGAAAAGTGCAGGTCTTAACCAGCAGTTGCTTCGGTGCCCAAGAAGTTCTCAGGGGCAGAGTGACCCTGCCTCAGGGCAGCCCAGGGCACTCTCCTCCAGGCTTTTCATACCTCCCTGTGGCTGCTCTGGGCCTGATAACAAGAATCTAGCTTCTACAGCCCAGATTTCACCAGGTCCTGGTGACTTCACTGGGCTCAGCCTTATATCCTGAATCTCCACTGGCACAGAAACCACAACCTGTCCTCTGGGGTAGGAGCGATGCAGACTCAGGCCGGGAGCTGGTCCAGGTGGGCCACTCTCAGGCCTCGGATGGGGATGGCCTTCCTCAGACATTCATCCAAGTGTTTGGTTTCCAGCCCGTCTTCAGTGCCCCTCCTTCGACCCTAGAGAATTGCAGGGGGTTTGTACCAATAACAGGTGGTCAGCTTTTGGCCTCCTCTGGTCTGCAAAGCCACCAGCCCCTTCTCTGTCTGCATGCAGGTTTCCAAAGTGTCCCAAACTTCTCTTGTCTAAAGGCACATTCATCCTGGCCTCTTCTTGTTGTTGGGAATTTAGGCTTTTTTTTTTACTCCTTTCCTGTCTTTTAAATGAAATTTTGATAGGGGACAGAACACTACTCATGTTCCATTTTCCTTGCTTAAAAAGAAGCCCTTCCTGCCCATTAGAGAGTTTTCCTTAAGTTTTTAGTTTTTAATTGCCGTGCTGATCCTTCAGCACACAGAGGTGCTGCAGGTCCCAAGTCAGGTTTGGGGGGCGGGACTCAGAAGGACACACAGCTTCGGGGGAGGAATGGCACAGATGGGCACATGGAGGAGCCCAGAGACTGGGGCCAGGACAGGGCAGCTCCAGTGCCGTCTGCCCAGGCACGCTCCCCACCAAGCCCGGCCACACAGGTTGGGCTGTGTCAGACCCCCAGGCTTGTTCATTCTGCCTTTGGGATGTGAGCCTCAGCTTCTCTACCAGCTCGTCCATCCTCTCCCCAGGCCCTACAGTCGTGAAGCTCTGCCTGGCTCGGTTGTCCTGCCTCCAAGCTCTGTACCTGCTGCTCCGGTGTCCCTGACGGTGACTGCCCCCTTTCTTTCATGTCCGGCTCTGCCCCGCACACTGAACACTCTCCTCTCTGCCTCCACAGGCCCTTGTGCTTCGTTCTGCCCGACCACTGGCCCCCATGTGGCCTTTGCCCCTGCCACCCCGAAGCTGCCTTCTCCAGGCACACACCTGTGCGGCGGAGCTCCGTGGCCGGCTAGTGTGGCCAGCGGGCACGACACGGACGCTCTTGTTGAGCACAGGTGACTGTAGCACAGTGGGAGCCAGAGGCCAGGCCAGCGGGCAGAGGAGGGTTGGACGTGCCTCCAGAAAAGCCAACGCCTGGCCCGGCCCCAACCCAGGCCTCTGTGACAGAGGAGTGGGAGGCCTGCCAGCCGCGACACACAGCAGCTCCCAGTCACTGGGGCATGAGCTCTCCCCCTGGAAAGCCCACCCTGTAGTCAGTGCTTAATGGGCTGTTTTCATAGATGTAGCTCAGCTGTTAAAGAACTTGCCTGACCATGAAGGAAAGGCAAGAGACAAGGGTTTGATTTCTGGGTCAGGAAGATCCCCTGGAGGAGGAAATGGCAACCCACTCCAGTATTCTTGCCTGGAGAATTTCATGGACAGAGGAGCCTGGCAGGCTACAGTCCACGGGGGTCACAAAGAGTCGGACACAACTGAGTGCACACTTGGGCAGAGTTTTCCCCGTTTTAGCGTCAAGACTCAGCAAGGTGGCACTGCTGTTTTACTAAAATAACTTGTCCCCATCATGAGTCCCAGCTCCAGGCCCTGCTGGGGCAGAGGCTTGGCCCACTCTGGGCATCTCCACAAAGGCAAAGCTTGAGCCCCAGACAGAGGAGCCCCTGACCTGGAGGCTCGTGCAGAGCAACCCCAATGAGAACAGTGAGGGAAGGTGACTACCTCTGTCCTGGCCTGAGATGAAGGGTCCAGAGCCACAGAGGGGGACAGGGACTGTGCAGAGCCTCCCGCAGCTCTGCTGCCTGGACCCCCCAAGCAAGAGCAAGAAAGGTCCGTGCCCGCTCACCCTCTCAGAGAGGAAAGCTGAGGATGGCCCTGACAGTCCAGATCTGGGCTCCTGCTGTCTGGCTCGCAAGCCAGCTATTGCTGTCTCTGACCCTGCCTCCCTTCTCCTCCTGTGAACGTCCACCACTCCCCTCCTCTCTCTGCCCTGTGCTTTCTTCCCCTGGTTTCCACGCTGAGCTTTCTCTGCTTTTCACAGTGATGTCTGGTCCAGGGGCCTGTGCTGTGTGCTGCATCCCGGGGAGTCCTGGGGGTCCCCAGACTCACTGTGCAGGGCAGCCCCGGAGGCCGGGGTGGGCTGCGTACCCAGATGGGCAGGGTCTGCTTTTCTAGCTGCAGAGGTGGTGGCCTTGGACGTGGCTGCCATTCTCTCTCATGGCAGCTTCTGCTGCTCCCTTTTCCACCCACCCCCAGTTTACCCACTGCCCTCCTCCCTCCTCTCCCACTGTCTTCTAAACCAGCAGAATGTTACCACCTTCTTCCTTTGGAAGGAAAAAAAAAAGAGTATGTGTAGGCGAGGAAACCGGCTCCTCCAGACAGCCCAGGCAAGATGCCTAGGCTGCCTGTCAAAATTGATTTTGAAAGATAATTCTATTTTGAGCGAAAGAATAATGAAAAGACATCCCCAGATGGCCTGGAAATAACCCGATTCCCATCAGGCTGGGTGCCAGGGCCTGCGCTGTGCCCCCTCAGCCGTCACTGCACCGCCCTGCCTGGGTAGCTTTTGTGCCCCTGCCCCGTCGTTCCCTGGCGTCCTCCCAGAGCACGCACCCACGCCTCTCTTCTCTGCAATGCTGAGGAATGAAGGGGCCGCTATAACCATGGGCCTCTGTGCTGGGGGCGTGCAGCACAGGGTCTCACCGTAGGGCCTGGCGCCTTCGGCTGGCGCCTACTGTCTGAGCAGCCTTGCACCAGACACGGCAATGGGAGAAATGAGAACTTCCTGTCACACCAACCAGGCTTGCTGGGTTATTTGAGGACTAAAGTGACAAAGCTAGTGGTGGGGGAGGCCTGGAACCTAGTCTGTGCCTGTGCTGACGTTTCCAGGCAATGCTGAGGGGCACCCCACCCCTGGCTCCGTGGCCAGCACCCACCAGGGAGGAAAGGGTCATCCTCTTTCATTCAATACATAAGGGACCCTTACTGAAGGCCCAGGCTTTGCCTTCGCCCTGCAGAAGGTCTTCATGCAAGAGCCCAGTGTTCGTCCTCCCCTCTTTGGTCCCCGTCCTGCCCAGTGGTGCCTGATGAGGGCTCGGTGATCGCTCTCCTCCCTCTCATTGCCACGGTCTGTGCATCGCTCCCCCAGGACACTGCCAGGAGCATCGTGTGCAGGGATCGGGGACACTAGGAAATAGGAGAGGCACAGAGGATGCAGGAAGGAGGGATGTCAGGGAAAGCGGGGAGCAGGGAGCCTGAGAGACGGAAGGGCCCAGGCAGCCTACACCTGCCTTCCCAGCCCTTCTCTGTGCACTTTTCTGCATCACGCTCACCACCTTCCAGTACCCCACACGGTGGATGGTACTGATTTTGCTTCTTATCTGCCGCCCTTTAAGAACTCTCAGCTCCTGAAGGAGAGGGAGTCTTTCTCTTCTGTTCACTGCCATACCCCCAGGACCCAGAACAAGAACACCTTGGGTGCCAGCATGGCCTGGTGGGGCCAGGGCTGGTGAGGGCCAGTTTCCACTCACAGCAAGGAGCCCCAGCTCTTTGTCAGACTTTATCCTGGACACGTCCACACATATACGCCATGTGCATTCTCAGAAGAAGGTGCTATTCTTCCAGTCTTTAGATCAGGATGCTGAGGGTCTGAGTCCCTGAGCCTCTGCCCTGGGCACATATCAGCCAACCACAGTGCAGCCAGCTCAGAGCGTGCCCCACACAGCCCTGTGTAAAGGAGGAGGAGCCCGCTGCACCAGCAGAGAGGGAGAGCAGGGGTAGGGGGCCCCTGTCAATGTCTTCCTTATCCTAGTGCCAGTGACATTTCCTCCAGCCAGCATGAGACTTCCAAGTGACAGGCAGCAGGGAACATGGCCACTGTCTACCCAGCTACCCCTTCCTGCTATTGGACCAGTCATGATGGACAAGCACACCTCAGAGGATACTGTCATGGAGTAGTGTTGCTTTGGCCCTACCTTGTCTTTATTTATTTATTTACTCTTTTTTGGCTTTGCCACGTGGCATTCGAGATCTTAGTTCCCCAACGCAGGGCCCCTTGCATTGGAAGGAAGGAGTCTAAACCACTGGGCCAGCAGGGAAGTCCCCCACTTTGTCTTTAAACATGTCGTATAGGCCATTTGACTCCTGGATTTTTCATTTGAGAGCAACTGTAGTCACTACAGCTTCAAAAACAATCTCAAGTCAGTAGTAAGCTCACTGAAAGCTTAACAAAATATAAATGTCGAGAACCTGGCCTGTAAGAAGTGAAGAAATTGAGAGTGGGACAGAGGACAAGAAGATGGAGAGCAGCAGAGGGCGCAGGTTTTTTCCTCGCGTGTGAGGGCACAGTCATCTTCCCAGAGTGTATGAGAAATAGAGGTACAAGCCCATCAGTCGAACTTGCCAGAAGAACAGTAGATGTCAGGCAATAAATACAAATATTAAGAAATGAAAGGAGACAAAGGTGAGTACAGGATACTTGAAGCAAGCTAAATTCCTCAGTATAACACTGAAGACTAGATATATGCTTTAGGTTAACAAAACAAGAACAGACCATTCTTGATTTATTAGGAAGTCTTTCTAAAAATAATTTTAGCAGTTGCATAATACTTACTGGGCAATTAGCAAGGTACTTTGCTAGTTGGACATAACTTTTGCTGTTACTCAATAGTAAGACTAAAATTACTAGGAAATAGGAAAAGGTTTAGAATGTTTGACAACCCTTATTTATAGTTGAAGAGAAATTTTCAGAAAAACAAAAATCCTAAGCGGTTAAAAGAGGGTGATGGGCTAGAGAGTGGATACTGAAAGATGCCAGGTGAAGAATTTTGCTTTTTGTTTTCTGTTCTCTTGGATTTGATCCTTTCTCTTTGCCCATGTTTTTACAATGTCCATGTATCGTTTTGAGATTGAAAATAGTATCAAATACTCTAAGTGGTTTTCTATTAATTTCAGATCTAAACTTCACTTACATTAAAAACTAAATGTTCCATCAGTTAAGTACTCTGTTACGTTGCCTGATTAAGATATTTTGCAGCAACTAAAATTATTTTTATAAAGTTACAATAATTATGGGACAGACTTCTGTTACAATGTGGGATAAAAACTGAAGAATATGAAATTTTATATGGAATATGGTCACAACTATGTGAAAAAAGCCAGAAAGCAATAAAATCGTAACTAGATTTTTTAATGGGGGATATATCCCAAAATGTTAGCAGTGATTTTCTTTGGTAGGAGGGGCTACAGGAATTTTTTAAATTCCTCTTCCTAATTCTCTGGCTTTTACATTTTTGTTAATAGAGAACATGTGTTTTGTTTTTGGTTTTTTTTTTAATGAAGGGGAAAGGAGACATTGAACTATAAATTCATAGCAGCAGGGAGAAGGGCACAATTTAACTTGGCAGGCTTTGTCTCACACATGAGAAGGAAGTGGACACAATTGGGTGATTCTGTTTATCCTCTTTGCTGCCAACAGAATTGAGATGATACTAAAAGCATTTTGAGTTCCCCACAACTTGAGTCACAGTACAGAGGAAATTCAAATGACTCTAATAATCCCTGTCACTTGTGTGAAACGTTTCTCTGCAAGGGTGGAACTCTTCACAGCATAAGAAAAAGCACAGTGTCAGAAACCAGGAAGCGTGAGCTCTAAATCCATGTTCCCACAACCCGCGCCATGATTCCATTCCCTCCCCAGGCTTTGCCAGCACAGCCCTCCCTCAATCAGGGAGCCTGAGCTGCACCATCTCTTGGCTCCCTTGAGATCTTTGCTACACTGAGGAGCTATGACTCCATAAACGTGCTGGTGACTCAGATCCACCACTAGGGAGAATATATTCCCTGAAGCAAAACAACTCCATCTGGCAAAATGCAGCCCAAAAAAACTGAGTATAAGACACTGCTAATCTACTCACCCAATGTTCACCCCATGAAGTGATTTCAGCATATTTCAGAAATAACCCTGTTGTTTTTGGTATATTTCAGCTAGAATAAATTGCATAAAATGAGGGAAAAGAAATGGGTTCCAGGGAGGATGGGGAGAGGTGGGTGAGAGGGGGTTATTAACAGCTACTAAACTACTAAGTGTTTGCTGTGTGTGTTCAGTCACTCAGTCGTGTCTGACTCTCTGCAACCCCATGGACTGTAGCCCACCAGGTTCCTCTGTCCATGGAATTTTCCAGGCAAGAATACTGGAATGGGTTGTTGACCATTTCCTCCTCCAGGGGATCTTCCCGACCCAGGGATGAACCTGCATCTCCCTCACCTCCTGCATTGCTAGCAGATCCTTTATAGCTGAGTCACCGGGGAAACCTAGTACTTCACATATCTTATTTAATGCTTACAAAATGGGGGTTAAGAGGAAAGGGAAGTTTGGTTGACATGGCTGGATTCAAAAGAAACAAATGTACCCTATTCAAAAGCCAATGCACTTTTCATTATATCTTTCAACATCCCTAAATCTGGTGCATTATTTGTGTATATACATCCACTAAAAGTGAGCAGAAATATACACTTTGCAATGTGTAAATAAAACATTTACAAGACTGATCATGTTTACTCATGTGTGGTAAAACTATTGGTTGGAATTCTTCATGACTTGACAAATTAATCACACCAAAGGTAAAAGAAAAATTTAAATCTCAATAAAAGAATTATGCTGTGATTTTCAAGTAACAAAATTAGAGTTTCAAGGGTTTAGGAAAACAAGAGCCTATTTCTGATGAGACAAGGTGAAATGGATGTGATTTTGAACTTCTCCATATAGCTCTTGCAGGTAGATTTTAAGCAGATTTTTATACTTAAAACTGGGCCTAACATGTTAAGAAGAGACTTCTGTGTACAACCAAGTTGAGATAACAAATACTGGCTTTACCCTTCTACCTGAAACAAAATGACATGAGAAACTGACAAAATACATGAAACAAAGGTCTGCAAGACACTGTACTTAAGGCAACAACAAAAGGTAACAACTATTGAGAGATGGGGGAGAAATGAGCCCTCAAATTGCCCCAGTTTATCTCCCTGGGAAAATGTCCAGGCCAAAGAATAGGAACATCAAATTCTTGAGGAAGCTTGTAGATACCTTAAGTCAAGGAGATAGAGCTGGGAAGACCAAGGACCAAGGCCCTAGAGTCCACAGAACAGTGCTGAAGAGAAGAAAGCTGATGAGAAAAAAACTCTTGGTAATTACAGAGGTCCTGCTTCAACCCTTCAGCTGAGAACTAATCAGTGCATGTTTGTGAGAAAATTATACTACTCAAGGCTGAGGAAAGAACCACCCGAATGTTAGAGGTAATGGAACCTAACACTAAAACAGGCTGGAAATAGTACCTATTCCCAGCAACCACACTGAAAACCTCAAGATCCATGGGGTCTCAATAATAGTTTAGTAATAAACTAGACCTAGAATTAGCACTGCTTCAAAACAAATCTCCAAGGCAAGACTCAAAGGGATCAGACTACCTCCAAGTATATAACTATGTTCCAAAACAAAGCTCACAAGTATTAAACAAGGCACAAAAATATCCAGCACCCAACAAGGTAAAACTCACAATGTCTAGTGTCAATCAAAAATTAGTAGGGGGACTTCTCTGGTGACCCAGTGGTGAAGAATCCCCCTTGCAATACAGGGAACACAGGTTTGATCCCTGGTCAGGGAATTAACAGGCTTGCCAGGTGGCACAATGGTAAGGAATCTGCCTGCCAGTGCAGGAGATTCAGGAGGCGCAGGTTTAATCCCCAGATCAGGACAATCCCCTAGTAGGAAGTATTCTTACTACTTGTACCCTCCCGGTATTCTTACCTGGACAGAGTAGTCTGGCAGGCTGCGGTCCATGGGATCACAAAGAGTCAGACATGACTGAGAGACTGCATGCACATACACACACATACACACAGGGAACTAAGATCCCACTTGCCACAGAGAAACTAAAACTGCATGCCGCCACAGCTACGGAGCCTGCATGTTGCAACTAATGAAGCATGTGTGCTCCAGAGCATGTGCACTCTGGAGCCCACAAACCACAACTACTGAGCCCATGAGCTGCAACTAGAGAGTTGGTTCACCATATGAAAAGATCTTGCATGATGCAACCAAGATCCGACTCAGCCAAATTAATTGACTAATTAATTTTTTAAAAATTAGTAGGCATGAAAAGAAGCAAGAAAATAGAATTGCCAATGAAGAGAAACATTAAACAATCAATTAGATCCACAACTGACACAGATTTTAGAATTAGCAGATAAAGATATAAAAATGAGAGCCAGGACTAGGCACAAAAGTTCAGGGGTAACTGACTCTCAGGCTTGTACAAGTACAGATCAAAGATAAGTTACAGTCTCAAAAAATTAAAAATAGAACTACCATATGATCCAGCAATTCCACTCCTGGCTACACAAGTGGAAAACCAAAGCAAAAACATTAACTTGAAAAAATACATGCATCCTGATGTTCATGGCAGCATTATTTAAAATTGTCAAGATATGAAAGCAAACTAAGTGTTCATCAACAGATGAATGGACAAAGAAGATGTGGTACATACATGCAATGGAATATTACTAAGCCAATAAAAACAAAACGTTGCTATTTGTAGCAACATGGATGGACTTGGAGGGCATCATGCTAAGTGAAATTAACTCAGAGAAAGACAAGTAGCATATTATCATATGCTATCATTTAATATACAGAATCAGTTGTTGTTCACTCACGCAGTCACGTCCGATTCTCTGCCACCCCATGGACAACAGCACACCAGACTTCCCCGTCCTTCACCATCTCCCAGAGCTTCCATTTCCATGGAATCGGAAATGCCATCCAACCATCTCATCCTCTGTCATCCCCTTCTCCTCCTACCCTCAATCTTTCCCAGCCTCAGGGTCTTTTCAAATGAGTCAGCTCTTCACATCAGGGGGTCAAAGTATTGGAGTTTCAGATGCAGTCCTTCCAATGAATATTCAGGATTGATTTCCTTCACGATTGACTGGTTTGATCCTCTTGCAGTCCAAGGGATCTCAAGAGTCTTCTCCAACACCACAATTCAAAACCATCAATTCTTCAGTGCTCAGCTTTCTTTATGGTTCAACTCTCACATCCATACATGACTATGGGAAAACCATAGTTTTAACTATACAGACCTTTGTTGGCAAAGTAATGTCTCTGCTTTTTAATATGCTGTCTAGGTTTGTCATAGCTTTTCTTCCCAAGGAGCAAGCGTCTTTTAATTTCATGGCTGCAGTCACCATCTGTAGTGATTTTGGAGCCCCCCAAAATAAAGTCTGTCACTGTTTTCATTGTTTCCCCATCTATTTGCCATGAAGTGATGGGACTGGATGCCATGATCTTCATTTTTGAATGTTGAGTTTTAAGCCAGATTTTTCACTCTCCTCTTTCACTTTCATCAAGAGGTTCTTTAGTTTCTCTTCACTTTCTGCCATAAAGGTGGTGTCATCTGCATATCTGAGGTTATTGATATTTCTCCCTGCAATCTTGATTCTGGCCTCTGCTTCATCCAGCCTGGCATTTCACATAATGTACTCTGCATATAAGTTAAACAAACAGGGTGACAACATACAGCCTTTACGTACTCCTTTCCCAGTTTGGAACCAGTGAATTGTTCCATGTCCAGTTCTAACTGTTGCTTCTTGATCTGCATACAGGTTTCTCAGGAAGCAGGTAAGGTGGTCTGGTATTCCCATCTCTTTTAAGAATTTTCCACAGTTTATTGTGATCCACACAGTCAAAGACTTTACTATAGTCAATGAAGCAGAAGATGTATTTCTGGAATTCTCTTGCTTTTTGCATGATCAAACAAATGTTGACAATTTGATCTCTGGCTTCTCTGCCTTTTCTAAATCCAGCTCGAACATCTGAAAATCCTTAGTTCATGTACTGTTGAAGCCTAGCATGGAGAATTTTGAGCATTACTTTGCTAGCGTGTGAGATGAGTGCAATTGTGTGATAGTCTGAACATTCTTTGGCATTGACTTTCTTTGGGATTGAAATGAAAACTGACCTTTTCCAGTCCTGTGGCCACTGCTGAGTTTTCCAAATTTGCTGGCATATTGAGTGCAGCACTTTCACAGCATCATCTTTTAGGATTTGAATTAGCTCAGCTGGAATTCTATCACCTCTACTAGCTTTGTTCATAATGATGCTTTCCTAGGGCCCACTTGACTTCACATTCCAGAATGTCTGGCTCTAGGTGAGTGATCACACACCATTGTGGTTATCTGGGTCATTAAGATCTTTTCTGTGTAGTTCTTCTGTGTATTCTTGCCACCTCTTCTTAATATCTTCTGCTTCTGTTAGGTCCATACCATTTCTGTCCTTTATTGAGCCCATCTTTGCATGAAATGTTCCCTTGGTATCTCTAATTTTCTTGAAGAGATCGCTAGTCTTTCCCATTCTATTGTTTTCCTCTATTTCTTTGCATTGATCACTTAGGAAGGCTTTCTTATCTCTCCTTGCTCTTCTTTGGAACTCTGCATTCAGATAGATAGGGTCTTCCCTAGTAGCTCAGATGGTAAAGAATCTGCCTGCAAAGCAGGAGACACCAGTTCAGTTCAATCCCTGAATTTGGAAGATCCCCAGGAGTAAGAAATGGCAAGCCACTCTAGTATTCTTGCCTGGAGAATCCCAAGGACAGAGGAGCCTGACAGTCTATGGTCCATAGGGCCGCAAAGAGTTGGACAGGACTAAGCGACACTTTCACTTGACTTCACTTTCATTCAGATGGATGTATCTTTCCTTTTCTCCTTTGCCTTCTGCTTCTCTTCTTTTCTCAGCTATTTGTAAAGCCTTCTCAGATAACCATTTTGCCTTTTTGCATTTCTTTTTCTTGGGGATGGTCTTGACCACCTGTACAATGTCATGAACCTCCACCCATAGTTCTTCAGTCACTCTATCAGATCTAATCCTTTGAATCTATTTGTCACTTCCACTGTATAATCATAAGAGATTTGATTTAGGTCATACCTGAATGGCCTAGTGGTTTTCCCTACTTTCTTCAACTTAAGTCTGAATTTGGCAATAAGGAGTTCATGATCTGAGCCACAGTCAGCTCCCAGTCTTGTTTTTGCTGACTGTATAGAGCTTCTCCATCTTCAACTGCAAAGAATATAATCAATCTGATTTCAGTATTGACCATCTGGTGATGTCCATGTGTAGAGTCATCTCTTGTGTTGTTGGAAGAGGGTGTTTGCTATGACCAGTGCATTCTCTTGGCAAAACTCTGTTAGCCTTTGCCTGCTTCATTTTGTATTCCAAGGCCAAACTTGCCTGTTACTCCAGGTATCTCTTGACTTCCTACTTTTGCATTCCAGTCCCCTATGATGAAAAGCACATCTTTTTTGGGTGTTAGATCTACAAGGCCTTGTAGGTCTTCATAGAACCATTCAACCTGGTTTTTTTACATTAGTGGTTGGGGCATAGACTTGGATTACTGTGATACTGAATGATTTGCCTTGGAAATGAACAAAGATCATTCTGTCATTTTTGAGATTGCACCCAAGTACTCTATTTTGGATTATTTTGTTGACCATGAGGGCTACTCCATTTCTTCTAGGTGTCCACAGTAATAAATATAATGGTCGTCTGAATTTAATTCACCCATTCTGGTCCATTTTAGTTCACTGATTCCTAAAATGTTGATGCAGAATCTATCATATACAACAAGCTAGTGAATCTAAGAAAAAGGAAAGGCTCACAGACATAGGGAACAAACTAATGGTTACCAGAGGGTAGAGGGAAAGGCGAGATTCAAGAATAGGGGCTTAAGAGGCACAAACTATTGGGTGTAAATTAAGCTCTAAGGATATATTGTACAACATGAGGGATTAGCTTATACTTTATAATAATTATAAGTGGAGTGCTATCTTTTAAAATTGTGAATCACTATGTTATACACTTGTAACTTCCCTGGCTCAGTGGTAAAGAATCCATCTGCAATGCAGGAGACACAGGTTCAATCTCTGGATTGGGAAGATCCCCTGGAGAAGGGAATGGCAACCCACTCCAGTATTCTTGCCTGGAAAATCCCGTGGACAGAGGAGCCTGGCAGGCTACAGCCCATGGGGTCACAAGAGTCAGACACGACTGAGGAACTAAACCACAACCACCACCACCACATCACCCATACTTCAGGAAAAAAATAAAATAAATAGAAAAACAAATAAATTCTGTCAACTATACTTGAATAATATATATATATTAATTAAAAAGAAAAAATAAACTACATCTCATGAATATGGTATAAAAAAGTGGAGAGGGAAGAGCTTATAGTTCTAGTTCATGTAAAGTCATTACACAACATGACTGATTAGGTAGGCATGAACTTTGTTATGAAATGACATCAGGCTGAAATTGGAAAGTCATTCTTTGGCATACTTCATTAGTTGACTCTCTCGTCTTTTTCTGGTTTATTATTCTTGGGCTTCCCTGATGGCTCAGATGATAAAGAATCCACCTGCAATGCAGGAGACACAGGTTCAATCCCTGGATCAGGAAGATCACCTGGAGAAGGGAAAGGCTAACTATTCCAGTGTTTTTGCCTAGAGAATTCCATGGATAAAGGAGCTTTGCAGATCTTGAAACATTTTTTTTGCCCCTCTTCCTTCTACTTGCCCTGTTTTTATTCTACTATTCACCGAGTCTTTTCAACAGTGTCCTATGAATCTTTCTCAGCATTGGTGGCCCAAGGGGCTGATGAGGAATAGAGCAGCATATGGTTAATCAAAACCAGGTTGGAACTAATAAGCAGATGTCTTGTGTGCATAATTACAAGGTTTTGTTTTCATGTTTTTGTGTTTGTTTGTTTGTTTTTTAATGAATGGTCCCTATTGTACCAGATTTATCAGTTACTGATTTGAACACTTATGCAGCTGCAATCCTATAACTTTAGGGAAAATAACTCTCATTTATATAGAACTACAGGCTTCGAAATTTGAAGACTTCACTTCAAAAAGCATATTTTATGTATTTTGGGGGGAGGAACAGGGGTGATGCAGCTTGAGGGATCTCAATTCCCCAACCAGGGATTGAACTCACTTTACAGTAGTGAAAGCCTGAAATCCTAACCACTAGGCAACCAAGGAATTCTCCAAAAAAGCAAATTTTTGATGACTCATTGAGAAAACACACAAAATATCCTATGATACTACTGCTCAGGCTAAATATCACTGAAGTAAATAAAAATAAAACAGAAAGCATAAATAAACAATGCTTTCTTTCTATCTACAGAATCTCTTTACTGAAGAATAAAATATTAGTATACATTAGCTTTACTTTGTATATTCCTATCTATGAATAACCTACAATTGCATGTGAAACTGTAGGAAAAAAATTTTATTTTTCATATTAATGCCTGAATCTAATGATTTCTCAAGAAAATATACTATGAAATATATTTTGTAAACAAATATTTAAATTAAAAAAAAAGAGAGATGTTAGAGATGTACACTACAAAACTCAAAACAACCACAAAAATGAAGTTAACAAGGAAGACAACATAAAATAATATCTAAAATATCTAATTACTTCTAAACAAGACAGAGAAAGAGGAAAAAGAAAACCAGAGAACAAATGAGATAAACAGAAAACAAATAGCAAGATGATAGATTGCAGTTCATTTCAGTCACTCAGTCATGTCCGACTCTTTGCGACCCCATGAATTGCAGCACACCAGGCCTCCCTGTCCATCACCAACTCCCAGAGTTTACTCAAACTCATGCCCATCAAGTCAGTGATGCCATCCAGCCATCTCATCTTCTGTCTTCCCCTTCTCCTCTCGCCTTCAATCTTTCCCAGCATCAGGGTCTTTTCAAATGAGTCAGCGCTTCGCATCAGGTGGCCAAAGTATCGGAGTTTCAGCTTCAATATCAGTCCTTCCAATGAACACCCAGGACTGATCTCCTTTAGGATGGACTGGTTGGATCTCCTTGCAGTCCAAGGGACTCTCAAGAGTCTTCTCCAACACCACAGTTCAAAAGCATCAATTCTTCAGTGCTCAGCTTTCTTTATAGTCCAAATCTCACATCCATACATGATTACTGGAAAAACCATAGTTTTGACTAGATGGACCTTTGTTGGCAAAGTAACGTCTCTGCTTTTTAATATGCTGTCTAGGTTGGTCATAACTTTCCTTCCAAAGAGTAAGCATCTTTTAATTTCATGGCTGCAGTCACTATTTGCAGTGATTTTGGAGCCCCCAAAAATATTAAAGTTGCAGGATATAAAAACCCCTTGCATTTCTATACACTAACAATGAGAAAACAGAAAGAGAAATTAAGGAAACAATTCCATTCACCATTGCAATTAAAAGAATAAAATACTTAGGAATATGTCTACCTAAAGAAACAAAAGTCTTATATATAGAAAACTATAAAACACTGATGAAAGAAATCAAAGAGGACACAAATAGATGGAGAAATATATCGTGTTCATGGATTGGAAGAATCAATATAGTTAAAAAATGAGTATACTATCCAAAGCAATGTATAGATTCACTGCAATTGCTACTGCCAACGGTATTTTTCACAAAACTAGAACAAATAATTTCACAATTTGTATGGAAATACAAAAAAAAACTCAAAGAGCCAAAGCAATCTTGAGAAAGAAGAATGGAACTGAAGGAATCAACCTGCCCGACTTCAGGCTCTACTACAAAGCCGCAGTCATCAAGACAGTATGGTACTGGCACAAAGACAGAAATATAGATCAATGGAATGAAATAGAAAGTCCAGAGATAAATCCACACACCTATGGACACCTTATCTTTGACAAAGGAGGCAAGAATATACAATGGAGAAAAGACAATCTCTTTAACAAGTGATGCTGGGAAAACTGGTCAACCACTTGTAAAAGAATGAAACTAGAACACTTTCTAACACCATACACAAAAATAAACTCAAAATGGATTAAAGATCTAAATGTAAGATCAGAAACTATAAAACTCCTAGAGGAGAACATAGGCAAAACACTCTCTGACATAAATCACAGCAGGATCCTCTATGACCCACCTCCCAGAATATTGGAAATAAAAGCAAAAATAAACAAATGGGACCTAATGAAACTTAAAAGCTTTTGCACAACGAAGGAAACTATAAGCAAGGTGAAAAGACAACCTTCAGAATGGGAGAAAATAATAGCAAATGAAGCAACTGACAAAGAATTAATCTCAAAAATATACAAGCAACTCCTGCAGCTCAATTCCAGAAAAATAAATGACCCAATCAAAAAATGGGCCAAAGAACTAAACATTTCTCCAAAGAAGACATGCAGATGGCTAACAAATACATGAAAAAAAAATGCTCAACATCACTCATTATCAGAGAAATGCAAATCAAAACCACAATGAGGTATCATCTCACACCAGTCAGAATGGCTGCTATCCAAAAATCTACAAACAATAAATGCTGGAGAGGGTGTGGAGAAAAGGGAACCCTCTTATACTGTTGGTGGGAATGCAAACTAGTACAGCCACTATGGAGAACAGTGTGGAGATTCCTTAAAAAACTGGAAATAGAACTGCCATATGACCCAGCAATCCCACTGCTGGGCATACACACCGAGGAAACCAGAATTGAAAGAGACATGTGTACCCCAATGTTCATCACAGCACTGTTTATAATAGCCAGGCTGTGAAAGCAACCTAGATGTCCATCAGCAGACAAATGGATAAGGAAGTTATGGTACATATACACAATGAAATATTAGTCAGACATTAAAAAGAACACATTTGAATCAGTTCTAATGAGGTGGATGAAACTGGAGCCTATTATACAGAGTGAAGTAAGTCAGAAAGATAAACACCAATACAGTATACTAACACATACATATGAAATTTAGAAAGATGGTAACGATATCCCTATATGTGAGACAGCAAAAGAGACACAGATGTATAGAACAGTCTTTTGGACTCTGTGGGAGAAGGCGAGGGTGGGATGATCTGAGAGAATAGCACTGAAACATGTATATTATCATATGTGAAATAGATCGCCAGTCCAGGTTCGATGCATGAGACAGGGTGCTCAGGGCTGGTGCACTGGGATGACCCAGAGGGATGGGATGGGGAGGGAGGTGGGAGGGAGGTTCAGGATGGGGACACATGTATACCCATGGCTGATTCATGTCAATGTATGGCAAAAACCACTACAATATTGTAAAGTAATTAGTCTCCAATTAAAATAAATAAATTTTAAAAATAAAATAAAAAGTAATAAAATAAATTCTGCCACTGTTTCCACTGTTTCTCCATTTATTTGCCATGAAGTGGTGGGACCGGATACCATGATCATTGTTTTCTGATGGTTGAGCTTTAAGCCAACTTTTTCACTCTCCTCCCAATTAAAGGTAGATATTGATAGATTAGATGAAAAAACCATACTCCACTTATATGCTGCCTATAAGAAATACATTTTAAATACAGAGACAAATACATCAAAAATAAAAGGATGGTAAAAAGATAAACCTTGCTAACACTAAGCAATAAGCAAAAGAAAGTTGGATGGGCTAAATTAAAGTCAGATAAAGTAGATTTCAGAACAACAACCAAAAACATTACCATTCTCCAAAATGATCTTTTCATAACAATAAAGCAGTCATTTGCTCACATGGACATAAAAATTGTAGCCATTTATGGCCCAAACATCAAAGCTTTAAATTACATGAATGAAAAACTGATAGAACTACTAGAAAACAAGAGAAAATTAAACGCAAAGTAAGAAGGAGAAATGAAATTATAGAAATATAAAAATAGAAAGCAGAAAATGAATAGAATGAAATCAAAGCCATTTCCTTAGAGGAAAATAGCAATTATACTATTAAATATCTAATCAAACTCATCAGAAAAAGAGAAAGAGAAAAACGTTGCAAATTACCAAAATCATGAGTGAAAGAAGAGGCATTTCTATAGATTCTACAGATAATAAAAGGAAGATAAGGTTGAATAATGTTCTCAGAAATTCCTGTCTACCTGACTCCTGGGCTGCCCAGTTGGCCCTGGTGGTAAAGAACCCATCTGCCAATGCAGAAGGCTGAGACACGGGTTTGATCCCTGGGTGGGGAAGAACCCCTGGAGGAGGAGGGTATGGAAACCACTGTAGTATTCTGGCCTGGAGAATCCCATGGACAGAGGAGCTGGAGGGCTACAGTCCACGAGGTTGCAGAGACGGACACAACTGAAGCGACTGAGCATGCACACAGGGACCTGGCACCTATCAATGTGACCTTATGGAAATAGGGCCTTTGCAGATGCAATCAGGTTAAGATAAGGTCATACTGGATTGGGTTGAGCCCTAAATCCAATGATCAGTATCCATCTAAGAGGAAAATTTGAACATAGAGACACACAGGAAGAAGATCATGCGTAGATGGGAGGAAGAGATTGGAATAAAGCATCTCTAAGTTAAGGAATGCCCAGGATTGCCAGCAAGCCAAGAGAGAGGCATGGGACAGACTCTCCCTCATACCCTCTCAAAGGGACCAACGCTACCAATACCCTAATTTTGGACTTCTACCCTCCAGAACCATGAGACAATATATTTTGTTGTTTTAATCCATGGTGATTTGTTACAGAAACCCTTGGAAACTAATAGTTTTCTAAATTAGCCAATAAATTTGAATATGTAGATGAAGTGGCAAATTTCTTGAAAGAAACTACCAAAGCTCGCTCAAAAAGAAATAGACAATTTATTTATCCTTTTATCTATTAAGAAAACACAATTGTGGTTAAAGTTTTTCTACAAAGAAAACTCCAGACCCAGATGAATATACTAATTTCTTCTGCAAAAATTCAAGGAAAAAATAACACCAGTGCTATGCAAATTATTCCAGAAAAGTGAGGAGGAGGGAATAGTTTCCAATTGATTGTATAAAGCCTGCATTGCTGTTACTGCTGTTGTTCAGTCACTAAGTCGTGTCCGACTCTTTGAGATCCCATGGGCTGTAGCCTGCCAGCTCCCCTGTCCATGGGACTTACCAGGTGAGAATAGTGGAGTGGGTTGCCGTTTCCTTCTCTAGGGGATCTTCCCAGACCAGGGATCAAAACCATGTCTCCTGCATTGACAGGCATATTCTCTCCCACTGAGCCACCAGGGAAGTCCATAAAGCCAGCATTACTCTTCTACTAAAACCAGAAAAAGAAAATAAACCTAGAGCTCAATATCCCTTGTGATTATACATATAAAAATTCTTAACAAAATTTTAGTAAGTCAAATTTCACAATACACAAAAGAATAGAATAATATATCATGACCAAGTGAGTTTTATCCCAGGAATGCAAGATTGGTATAGCATTCAAAAATCAACAAATGTAATCTCCATATTAATAAACTGAAACAGAAAAACCATAGTTCATCTCAATAGATGTACTTGAAAAGATCTAACATCCATTCCTGATTTAAAAAACACTCAGCTAAGTATGAATAGAAAGAAGACAGCTTCTTCAAACTGATTAAAGATATTCACCAAAAAAAACTACAATAACATCATATTCAGTGGAGAATAAATAACTGAATACATTCCTCCCGAATCAAGAACAAGACAAGGATATTCAATCTCACTATTTCCATCAACATTGCATTGGAGGTTCAAATCCGTCCAACGGGGGAAGAAAGCATGCAGATTGAAAAGGAAAAAGTAAAACTGTCTATTCACAGATGACATGATTATCAATGCAAAAGAATCCAATGGATTTTTTTTTTTAGTTACTGAATATGTGAGTTTAATACGTTTACAGGACATAAGACTGATATACAAAAAAAAACCTGATCATATTTCCATATATTAACAATAAAAATCATATATTGAACATTTTAAAATACTACTTATAATAGCATTAGAAAATATTAAGCACTAGGGATAAATCTGAAGATTTGGAAATTATGAAACACTGTTGAGAGAATTTAAAGGAGACATGCATCATATTCATGCATCAGAAGGCTCAATATCATTAAGATATCAGTTCTCTCCAAATTAATCCAATGTAATTCCAATCAAAATCTCCATAGGATTTTTATACATATTGACAAACTGATTATAAAATTCATACATAAAAACAAAGGCTTGGGATATCCGAAATAATTGTGGAAAAGAAGGCCAAATCAGGTAACCAATACTCCCTGATTTCAAGACTCACTGTAAACAACAGTACTTTGAAGGCAGTGTGATGTCCTCATAAACAGACAAACACATCTGAGGCAGAGCCCCACCTTGAGCAACAGTGAAGAAGGCTTTAGCAGTGGGTTATGTGGTGAATCCAGGTGCAGCTCCAACACCTCTGCATCCCCTCTACCACGATGAACCTTTCCACCCAGAGGCCAAGAGCAGTAACTGAACTCCGTCCTCCCTTCCGAACTTAGAGTCACCTCCACAGGTTCCCAGAGACTTGGCTTCCTAGTGACATTGCCCAGTCGCTAGTCTTTGGTATTCATGTGACCAAGGGACCTCCTTGAACCACACGTGAGTCACATTGCTCTGGGTGGGCCTGGCCTGGCCTGCCAGGGCCCCCACAGGGAGCCAGGAGGGTGAGCACTGGCCCCAGCACTGCAGAACCCACTCGTGTGGTAACGCACAGGCAGAGGAAACTGAGGGAGCAGGCTGGGGCTCTGCCCACTGCGATGCCACTGGGAGCAGGTCACTGACCCCATAGAGCCTCCAGTACAGTAAGGGAGACGATTCAACAGGCCAGGGCAAGGTTGAAAAGCAAAGTATTGCAGAAGGGAAGGTGTGGCGCTGCCCCAACCGCTGCCTAACCTGGATGAGGTAGGTCATGGAGTCCCAGCAGGTGGCACTAAACTGCGTCCTCAAGGACAAGTCAAACTGCAGCCCTTTGGGCAGAGTGCTGCTTTATGGGGTCAGTGATGGGAGGAAGCTGAGGCAGAAAAAGAGGCAGCAGGCAGTGGGGTGGGGTGGCCTAATTCCAGAGTAAAGGGCAGGATGTCCCCACGTCAACTGAGAAAAGTGCACGGTGTGAGAGCAGAGACTTTACTAAGGACTACAGCCTGAGACACAGCCTCTCAGTAGCTCTGGGGGACTATTCCAAAGAGGTAGGGGAACAGTCAGGATATATATATGAACAATTTTTTTTTGGCTGGGAAAAACATGCAGCTGAGCAACAGAAGACTACTGCTAATCACAAACAGCAGACATCTCAAGTTAACGATTTTTTGTGCTTTTCTATGTACAGGAAGATGTAAGAGGATCTGGGGTCACTGAAATTCTTCCTGAGATATGCATCTAACAGCGAGTGGCCCCATTCACCCAAAGCACAGTGTTCTCTGGTTTCCTCCATCCTGAGTTCCCCTCAAGGTTCCCTTTCATGGGGTGAGTGAGAGCAGTAGGTGATGACCTGATCCTTGTAGAACTGAAATGATGGGAAACCTTTTCTTCATTGTACCCAGGGCAAGAGAGAAGTGGCACTAAAAACAGAGAACTAACTGCCCAGAGAAAGAAACACAGCAGCCCACAGCGCAGTCCAAAAGGCTCTCGTGGTCACTCTTCCACTTCCCAAGTTCCAGTTACTCCCCCAACCTTGGCAACCACAGCTCCTGCTGCCCTGTGCCCCCCTGAGATGGGGATTGGTGCCAAGGTCGGAGCCTGAGCTTGAGTCAGGGGAGCCTGACCTCATGCAATACCCTCCTGGCCCTGCCAGATCAAAGGAACTTGCAAATGACAGCAGATGCAGGAAATTTTGAAGGCCCTTCACTTCTAGTTTGAACCTTGGGGAAACCAAGCTTTGTCCAAAGCTGTGCCCCTCCCATGCAGGGAGCCTGCCATTCAGATTCTGGGAGAAGATTCCATCCCTGTGGAGCACAGCGTGGTTCCTGGTGGAGCAGGATAACTTGATTCACTATCTCATCAGCTCAGATACAAAATGGTCTTTTATGGGAGCCTGGAGCCATCGATAGCAATGAGAGAAGGTGTAAAAAAGAAAAACAGATGCCTTGTGAATCCATCAACCCCAATCATTTATTTATAGCCTTTTCCTGGGAAGGCAAGGGTGTGAGGTTAAGCTGTCCCCAACAGAGAATGCTGATTCCCCAAACCCCATTTTCTTGGACTTGATTAATGGTTCTATTAGTGGCTTTATTTGATCTTCATTACATTTGGGAACTGAGCTAACCCATTCAGCCAGAAATATAATATTCTTTTTCATATTTCTAAAGTTCTTTATGATAATGGTCCAGAAGTGGAGTCTAGGAGTCCCTCCCCAGCCACTCCTCACACTGAGTTTAAATTTTGAGGGAGGGAGTTTGTTTGTCTGCCTTAGAGCATTGTATATTCTTCACTATTGAGTATTATTGAAGAATGGGAGGTTTCTCTGTCTCAAAGACTACACCATTTATGTCCTCTTATAGACAGCTTTTGTGTAATAATTTTGTGATCCTTATTTTCCATTAATTGGGAGAATTATTGTTTCAATTTGCAGAGGTGTCTAGAATAGATGAGGCTCTCACTATAAATAAGAGTGACCTTGGAATCTTTACTTGCCAAATTATCACTGGTACTGGGGAGATCTGGATACCATGATGGAGGGGGAATCCCCTGTCCTTCTCCATTCATTTGGCAACACAAACTGAGATATGGGGTTTTGGTGGGTCCCGGCCCTGTCTTTCCCTGAGGTCCTGTGACTGGAACATAAAGCCATTTCTTGGCTCTGTGCACCAGGTTCTGGGTTCAAGACTCATCTGGAACCCATCACTGAATTCTAGCAGGGAACAAGCAGTACATGCAGTGGGATTGAGTCTCTGGACACCCGTGGACACCCATTAGGTCAGTAGAAGCCAATCATAAGTTCAGGTTTCTATGATGAATGCCAAGCAATGAGGACAGTAAACTCATGCCAGTTGAAGAAAAAAAAAAAACAGTGGCTTCAATTTTGGACACCTTGAGTCTGGGCTGCTCTTGTCACATCTCACAGATGCCAACTGGTATATGAGCCATCGAGAAGAAGAGGCCAGATTTAACAATGTGGATTTGAGAGTCAATAGTACTCAATTACCAAACAAACATTTACTGAAGGACATTTTGACCATGACGATAAGAATAAGAAATTATTGAACAAGAATAAGTCTTAAGAAATCAGTCCCTGACCTTCCAGAACTCAGAGTGTGGATGGGGTGGGATGGAGAGAATAGATGCTAAGTACATACGAGCATCAGGAGAGGGCCAAGACACAAAAAAATGTGGTCTTGAGTGGAGATGGGAGCTCTCATCCTCTAGGCAGGAGGCAGGAGTGAGGTTGAGTGTGGTCAGGCAGAAGGGAGGGGGCCAGGGCTGGAAGAAGAAGGAGAGTCCTTCAAGTTCTCAATTAACACAGCAGAGAAGGAAAGCAAAGGGGATGGATGACCTGCAGGGTTACAATGAGAAACAGCTCAGGAACAGGGCCTGACAGGGTGGGGACATGTTGGAAGATGGTCATAGAGGAGGGCCAGGGCTCTGCCCAAGGTCTTGAACACCTGGATCTCCAGAGGAGCAGTGACAGGAGGGGATGGAGTACAGACAGCAGGAATCACATCTTTTTTCTCTGTCTCAGGCCAACCGGCAACCATGCACAGATTAGGCAGAACGTGTCTCTGGATGGAAGGCGAGAGGGACCAAGTGAGGAAGCTAACTCCCTTCCCCACATCCTCCAGCAGATGCAGACAGCAAGGATGCTGGTCTCCTGTTGACTTATTCTATTATTTTTATACGGATGTTGTTGTAACATCCTGTTAGCACAATCTTCATCCTTAATCCAAGATCTACAGGTTAGTTTTGTTCTTTTATGTTTGATTAGTGGTCAAAGATCTTTAGATTATAAAATAATTTCTAATAATATCAATAATAATTTGAAATATTTCTTAATATTAACATTAAATAATATTAAAATGTTACTGAGTCAATCCAGTTTAACTAAAATTAACTGTTAGTAACCGACAACAGGATGACACATCACCTAATAAAGGCGAGTTTGTTTTTTTTTCCACCATGTATCCCTGATTGCAACAACAAATGGATTTAGGAATATAACAAAGAAAAAGAAAAGGCACTTTTCTTTAGGACTTCATCATCACCACAATACCAATGGAAGCATGTACACTCCTCAGCAACCCTAAGGCACAGGAGAGCCCCCAGAACTCCCCCTTAAGCAAGAAAAGGAGGGAGGGAAGGAGGGAAGTTTCCTGTGGTTGGCTCCAGCCAACCATAGCCCCCACTCATGTGTAACCACCCACACATGTGGATGAAGACCAGAGCCAAGGGGAGAGTGAGCCTGTGAAAGAGGCCCACGTGGTCAAAACCTCGCTGCTGACCAGCTCAGCAGTGCCAACCAGCATCACCCATGGGGCTGCTTGGAAATGCAGGCTCTTGGGAGCCCCAGACCTACTGATCAGAATCTGCATTTCACTGAACCCCCAAGGAGATGCTTGTGCACCTGTAGTTTGAAAGCTTGGAGGAGGCTGTGCTTATATCCCTAAGACAAAGCACCTATAACTCCAAGGTACACCAGAGAAAACCAGTTCCACAGAGGAAACCTAATCTCAACAGTTCTCTGTTCAATAACAACTCTGCTTATGATGAGCAGTACTGGCCGGTGACACGCCTGGCACCATGCCTGGAATTTTCCCTGCACTCCTGGAAACTGAGTATATTATTACAATTCCATTCTGGTCCAGGTGGGAATTTGGAGACCCCCAGAAGTTAAAGAATTTGCTTAGTTCACCCAGTTTGTAAGAGACAAAGCTGGAAATGTATTGCAAGTCAGCCTGAATCCCACAGATGCCATGGATTCCATCAAACTCAAATTTATTCTTGTGGGCTCATGGTATTGGAGAGTTTGGTGTGCCTCCTAAACAAATCTAGACCACAGCTTTAATGGTTACATAAACTTTACTGCATCCACTAAATGGAATGATATTCAACATTCAAAACCAATGTTTTTAAGAATTGCCAATGATGCAAGGCAATTTTCATCGTGAAATATTTCTTGAAAAGAGCATAATGTAAACAAAATAACATATATAATACATATATAAACATATATAAAAACTCAAACCACTCATGGAAAGGATAAATAAAACGTGGAATATTCAATAAAATGCTATTCAACACATATATAACTAGATCTCTGTGTATCACCATTGATAGTTCTCAAAAATATAGTGTTTAACCATGAAAAGAGTTTCAAAACAAAACTTTTAGCATGATATTATTTATATGCATTTTGCAAAGCATAAGAAACAATATTGTAAATTACTCACGGATACTAGTATATAATATACAAGCCCTCAAAAAACAGATGGAAAAGATAATTATGGAATCACAATACTTCTTGCAGTGGTAGGGGTCAAGGAGAAGGAAATTTACAATAAGTTTTAATTCTTTAGAAAGTAAAAAAGATGTTATAAATGTAATCTATATTAGCAGTTGTTGATTTGATATGGTGGATATATGGTTGTCTGTTGTATTTATAGTTTTCTGTATTTTAAGATTTCTGTATTTGAATTTATATGCTGTAGAAAAGTTTAAAAGGAAGGGCATAAAATGTTAACAATACTTCCCTCTAGAGAGTAATGTTATAGGCAATTTTTGTTTTCTTTTTAGGATGTTTCTGCCCTTTAAAAATTTTCCTTATTCGAATACATGACTTTTATAATCAATTGAAAAATAGACTGACCTCCCAGTTTTCTGAGAGCTCATCTATTTCATGCCTCTGGGCTTTTGTAGAAAGTAGAGCATACTACTGAAGCCAGGCACAGGGGAAAATCAAAAAGTGAATCATGTTGGGATTTGAAAGCAGTTTCTTTTTAAAAAAAAAAAAAAAAAAGCTAGAAATTTAGGAGATGCAAACTTTCGAGATTAAAAAATTTTAGTGTCACTTTTCTATTCCTATTTTATCCAATCTTTATGTTGGTTTGTTATGTCAGTTCTACGGCAAAACGCAGCCCAATACCATGCCACACACATCAGGTGCTTCCTGCATGTAGCCTGCCTCATCCTGAATGTTAGTCAGGCCACACACGAGATTACCTAGTGCAACTTCATCCTACCAGCAGGAAAACAAAAGACTGAGAGAAGTAAAGAGGTTCGCCCAGAGTCAGACACCAGGACTAAAGTGAGTCTGAGTCTTCCTGATGTTTTTACTGCCCTACCACGCTGCCTTGGAGGGTTTGCAGATGATGGAGGTACCCAAATATGTGAAGATACAAATATCCACAAAGAGACAAGTCAACATTATCTTCTGAAGTAAACATAAATTGTGTCATATAAAAGCTAACATAATTATCTTCACTTGGACCTAGATTTATATTTCTTTTTTTTTTTAGATTTATATTTCTATCCTCCAAATCTATTTACTTCTTTGAGTGAGCCTCTTCCTACATTGAATTCACTCTGTCCTGGAGAAGTGTGTTTGGTCTTGGGTAGGCATGTGTCTACTTCTCAGCCTGCCTTTCCCATTGTCTCTGACTTTCCATGTGGCCCTTTCTAAAGCTGACCCTTTTCAAAGTGAAAAGTCTCACTAAAGCTAAAAAAAAAAAAAAAAAGAGTATCCCTCACAGCAGGGATCTAACAAGAGACCTGGTTCATTGGTGTGGTAATTGATTTCCCCTTCTGGACCAAACTCTGGGGCCTGGGGCCCTTCAGTACCTCATGAAGAGTGAGCCTGTTTTCAAAGCATGGTCCTAGGCGAATCCCTCCATCACTCTTTGTCAGCCCTCCACACCTCAGCTCTGTCATGCTTCCAGAGTCAGAAATGAACCAACTCCATGCTCACCAGAAACTGGATGGCCTGTGCTGCCCAGGTCCAGGCTAGTCCAGCGATGGGTCTCAACCAACACTGCCCAGACCCATATGAAGGACCATGTGCAGGCTTAACCCAAGTTCATGCCCTCTGCCATTGTTCTCCCCTCCGGCCCAGCCAGTCTGACCCTGTCACGACCTCAGTGATCACCCCACCTGGAGGAGACCAGCCCGGCCACCTTGCCTGGGTCACTAAGGTCCTTCTAGACGCACGCACAATCATACAGCAAGCACATGCACACACGCTTCCAGGCAGGGGCCACCAGTGTGTTCACACACACACACACACACACACACACACACACACTTGTGGAGCCTGCAGTTCCCTAAGTGCACTGCACTCCCTCAAGCTCCTGACCTTCTTCACACACAGGCTGCTCCTAAGACTGCCGTCAACTCCTGCCCTGCAGGCTGCATCCAGCCCCTTCTAACTTACAGTGTCCTCCAGCTTCCAGAGGGAGCTTCACATGGCTGGCAGCCCCACGTTTCTTTCAGCCCTCCCAGCAGGAGGCCCGGTTTCATGAACTGAGTCAAGATAAATGACAATTTATTTTTAAAATCAGAGTCCATAAATACAAACAAAGTGCTGGCTTCGCCAGCCACTCAGAGCCGGCCCGGCCAAATAACCACCAACGCCCTCCCCAGGCTCCTGGGGTGAAGGCATTATTACCTTTACAGTAAATCCTCTACACATGAACTTTCAAGTTGCAAACTTCCAAAGATGCGAACATACGTTCACATGTCCAATTGCATAACTTAGTCCATCTGGTGTACATAGACGGTTGTGCTTTTGTGTACTTCATGTATAGTATTTGTATAAAGTACAGTAGACATATCTTTATTTCAAGTCCAGGATGTCTGGAAGCAAGTGTAAAAGTAGTGGTGTACTGTTGTACTTTTCAAGGTACTGTACTGTAAGATTAAAAATGTTTTCTTTACTTTTTGTGTCTCCTTGTTATGTCTTTATTGGTGTGAAGAATATTGTAGATCTATACAGTATAGTGCTGTATAGCCAAATGTGTTAATTCGGTACCTAGGCTAACTTTGTTGGACTTATAAACAGATTGAACTTAAAGAATGTGCTGTCAGAATGGAATTTATTTGCATGTAGGGGACTTACTGTACTTTCAAACTTATGCAAAAGTGCCCCTTCTTGGTCCCTCTGCTAAGTGATGCAATCAGCTTCTCAATGGAGGAGATGCAGGTAGCCTGCAGTTGTGAGCATTTTGCACTCAAAATTCAAGGTGGTGGTGGAAGCGGTTCATTCTGCCAGACCCCCTTCTACATCTAAGCCCAGGGCAGGCACCTGAAGCATTTTGGATCTCTGTTCCTGCATCTCTGAGATAGGGAGAGAGGTGAGGGCTCATAATCCTGTGACCACTCCCTTCCAAGGTCTGTCACAGAGGTCTAGAGAGGTGGGCGGGAAATGGAAAAGAAAGCACCCCTCCCAGAGCCCTCTCTGGCCCAGTGCCCACTCTTTCCCATGTCAAGCCCTTCTTGATGGGGAGCGGGCCGATCCTCTGCCAGACGCTGCCGTTCCCAGGCACATGTGTCGTCCCTTGAGCCAGACCCCAGGGCAGGCGCCACAGCCAGGAGCAAGGAGGATGGCACTCCCACTCCTGTCGTCGCTCTGCTCTTGTCAAACACAATCACCCAGATGGCTGTCCTTCTGCCCTGGGGCCGGGCCAGGGAATCAGTCATGAATTACCCTGGTCTTGGCCTCACGGGCTTACAACCCTGGGCCCTTGCAACCATCCAGCAACTGAGTGGCCTGCTGCTCCGCCACCCCAGCCTCTGTACACAACCGCATTCCCCTTCACATCTGGGGCTCCAGGACTTTTTTACAGAAATAAGGGAGGAGAAAGCATAATACTTTCAGACTATGAAAAATTACAGAGAGAATGACTATACCTGTGCACCCACTACCCACAATTAACAGATGTTAACATCTCCATAAGTGAGTAAGAGATTTCTAAAATAAGAAAAGCATACAGCTACCACTTCATCGGCATCATACCTCTCCTCAGCCCCAGTCCCTCTCCTTGGACCAACAAGCAAACCCCATCAGAAGTTGGTGTGTGTGTTCTTTCCATCCTGACAAATCTATTCTGCTTATGGACATTCATCCAAAAAGACAGGATAGCAAAGCTTTATTGTTTTTACTGTTTACATAAAGCCATACTGAATTTATAATTCTGAAATATGCTTTCTTCATTCAGCATATTCATACTGCAGCTTTAAGCTCTCTTGTAGTTGATTCCTATAAATCAATCTCATTTATTTCAATTGCTGTTAGAACATATGTGTGTGAATATAGCATGATTTATTTAGCCAGTTCCTTCCTGGTACATATTCTGATTTTTCACTACTGTAAACAATGCTCGGTTCATGGTCGTGTTCTCATTTTCACATGGAGGAGTTCCCTGAGGAGGGTGCCTTGCAGAATAATTTCTGGGTTATACACTTGATGCCCAACTAGCCCTCAAAGGTAGAGAAGGAAATGGCAACCCACTCCAGTATTCTTGCCTAGAGAATCCTGTGGACAGAGGAGCCTGGTGGGCTGCTGTCCATAGGGTCGCACAGAGTCGGACATGACTGAAGCGACTTAGCATGCATGCATGCATTGGAGAAGGAAATGGCAACCCACTCCAGTATTCTTGCCTGGAGAATCCCAGGGATGGGGGAGCCTGGTGGGCTGCTGTCTATGGGGTCGCACAGAGTCGGACACAACTGAAGCAACTTAGCAGCAGCAGCAGCAGTCCTCAACAGCCTCTGCTAGTGTGCAGTCTTCCCAGCAGGGAGCAAGAATCTGTGTCTCCCACCTTGATCACTCTGGTCCTTGTAGGCCCTTTCTAGCCATGCTCCTTGGTCAAGTTAAGTGACAACTGTCCAGACCTGGCCATTAAGCAGGCACTGTTCTGCACCTGTTGACCCCAGCAAATGTTGGCCTTTAAGAAATTCAGGATCCTGTCCTGTGACTCTTTCTCTCGAGAGTTGCTCGGCTTTTGTCTCCCGTGACTCTCCGCTTGGATGAGAGACTCCCACCTGAGCTGAGGACAAGGAGTGTTCTTCCTCTCCTTTTCTTTCTCTGTCAGGTCCCTTCATGAGCTGAAGTGGCCTCCTGAGTGGCCTGAGAAAGACATTCTCTCGGAGCAGAACAGCTCCATCGGGGTTTGTGCCTTGATCTCAGGGGTGGTTCCCCATCCCCTGGCTCTGTGGGAATAGTGGGACAGAGGACCATCATCCACTCTGTGGGGTCCCACAGTGCTAGAAAGGCAAAGTGAGCAGTGACCTTGCTGGCCACCCCAGCCTCTCTCACCGTGGCAGCCAGGAGTGTCTGCATCACACCTAATAATTACTAAGTGAATAAAATTTAGATTAACTTACTATGAATTTCAGATCCATAACATAAATTTCAGAACACAAAGAAGGAAAAGGAGACAGGAAAAATGAGCTAGAACTGGGGTTATGGCACAGCTCCTAGTGGTTCAGGAAGCAACTGAATAATCACAGGAAAAGACATGGGCAGGATGGTGGAGATGGTGGGGAAGGAAAGGAGATGCAGTTCTGAGTGCTGGGGTGGGGCCTCCCCAGAGCCAGGAGGAAGCATTCTTGGTGCAGCTCTGCCCAGCAGTCTGGAAGAAACAGCAAGAGACCACGTTCACAATGAAAGGCACTGCAAGAACTCAAAACTAGACTCTACTGAGGTATTCGAGAGGAAGGGAGTGTGTATTGATGTCTGCAACTTTGTTATGCATCAAAAATAAGGATTAATGGATGGAAAGGAAGAAGGATGGAGAAACAGTGATAAAGCAAGTATCAGACAAGGTCAATGTGATTTAGTCATGGACAAATGGAGATTCACTGTGAAATTCTGTCATTTCCATATGTGAATTTTTTTATGATAAAATGTTGAAGGGAACAGGTAATACCTGCTCTTTAAAATTATAAGGATTACATGAGATAATGAATGTGGAAGGGTTCTGCACACTATAGAAGATTTGCAGATTGTTTAAGTGATTAAATAGTATAACAGAAAAACAAAGAGAGACTAATGAGATAAGGAAATATAGAGAGTGCCCTTCAGAACCAATAAATTAAAAATACAAAAGGAAAGATTATCACACTTCTGGCAACAGAAACACTGACTATAATCAAAATGAATGCAGAATGAAAAGACAAATTGATTAAAGTAATTTAAAAAAAAATCAGTGGATATGAAGAGCAAGCAAGTATCCAACTTACGGATAATTGATATCCCTAAAACAGAGAACCTACCAAATGGAAATAAAAATATTCAAAGGTAAATGAGAAGGAAATATTTCTGAAAAAAAGGAAACTATTAGCTACAGATTGAAAGGGCATTCTATATTCCAGAAGAAAATGATAAAGGAAAGTAACATTAAAGTATATCCTACTAAGCTTTATCAAGGATAGAAAAGAAAGTCTACAGACATCTAGGCCAAAAAAAAAGAAGAAAAAAAGAGTAACTCATTACAAAGAAGGAAATAAGGCTGTCTTCAGATTTTTCCCAGCGCCACTAAATTCCAGAAGGCCACAAAGGAATGTATTCAACATTCATGGGAAATAAAATGCGACCTAAAAAATTTATACTAAATTGAGCAATAGACAACCACAAATATGCAAGTATACAAAATATTGCATCCATTAAGGTCTCTCAAAAGTCCTAAAAACAACCAGCCAACCAACCATGGCATACTTGGAGACACCTGGTAGAAAAACTAGAGATGGCCTGGAAGCAAATTACTTACAGCATCAGGGCTAAAGAGAACCAGAATATGATTCCAGGAGATCAATATTCTAATATTAGCCACATGAGAATGATATAAACAAACCAAACTTGAAGGTATGGGCAGGAAAGGGATTTGGGAGAAAGTCTAAATCTTTTCTTTTTCTCATGTCTCATACTGGGTTGTCAACTACTGTCTGAAGTTTGATAAATCATGGAATGGAGTTTTCAATATTTTTGTAAATATAAAACTAGCATATAAACTGGCAGAAAATATTCAAACTACACACACATGCACAACCAGAAAACATTAACACTCAGTAACGTAGCATAAACAACACAATAGAACTAAAATCAAACTTGACAGATATGTCAATAAGTGTAACTGGATAAATTCATACCTTAAAAATTATATTTGAAAAATCTACTTGCTAAAAATAAAAGACAAATAGTTGTACTGAAGCAAAGACACTAGGAAGCCAGAGAGTAAACGCGTGGGCAAAGCCGTGGCGGGCAAGGCTGAGGCTGTGAGAGCACCATCAGTCAAGACAATTCAGGGGATGCATTACGGGGAGGAAGACACTTTATAATGATAACGAGGATAATATGTAATAAAGCTCTGTCAGGAAAATGTATGTGCCAGTGAATGTGGCACCAAACTACAAAGGAAAAACTACAGTAAATATACAGAGACAGAAACATAAAGGCAGCAGAAAGATTGAACTCACCTCTCTCTGCCGATAGGGCTTCCCAGGTGGCACTAGTGGTAAAGAAGCTGCCTGCCAATGCAGGAGACTAAGAGACGTGGGTTCCCCAGGTCGGGAAGATCCCCTGGAGAAGGACATGGCAACCCCCTCCATTGCCTTGAGAATCACATGGAGAGAGGAGCCTGGCGGGCTACAGTCCCTAGGGTCATAGAGTCGGACACGACTGAAGCAAATTAGCACACACTTTCTGCCTATAACCAATCACAGGAATGCAGTGACAAAAGATTCAGGGGGGGTTGGTCTATGTCACAAAATGAATCTATATGTTTCGAGCCCTGTCCAGCAAAACCCCTGCCTTTTCAATGCCCATGAGACACTTACAAAGAGTGGCACTTCCGGACATCAAGAACCCAGCTACTTACAGAGGTGTGGGCAGGTGAGGGGAAGGACGGCACTTGGGGGCCAGCTTCAGATGAAGGCATCCCCCAGGACTGAAAAAGTGAGGAAAGGCCGTGCTAAGACAGGTGTGAGCCAGGTGAGGACAGGGCTGCAGTGTGCTGAGGCTAGAGAGGCCATGACACTGCCTTCTTCCTGCCACCCCACCTAGCTGGGTGTCAGTCTACAGACAAGGCTGCTCAGGTGACAGACACACAGGCTGGCCTCCTGAAACCAGACAAGGCAGAACAAGGCAGGGGGAAAATAGATGGGGAAGAGCAAAGACAGAACTCACAGCACATGAATCCAACCAAGAAAAAAGGTAAAGCAAGATGCCCAAAAGTGAGAATGGGAAATAACCACAAAAACAAATTATAAACCATAATAAAAACAAATTTTGCTTAAGCCATACAAAAACTATGAAACCTGGAAGAAATGAATGACTTTCCAGGAAAACATAAGTTACCAAATTTGAATATATGAAATAATAAACAGAATGTAGAAAAATTAACAAATGAATTATTATAGGAAAATATTTTGTATATCAATTCCATAATCAGACACTTTGCTGAATTCTCTTTTTTTAAAAAGTTCACAGTAGATTCTTCTGTTTGTTTCAGGTGCACGACTAAGTCAGTTGACAATAATGACAATTTCGCTCCCATCTTCTCTTTTCTAGCTCTATTAACTAGGCCTTTCAGGACACTGTCAAAGAATCATAATGAAAATGGCCATTTTTACCTTGCTTCTGTCATTAGTGACAGGCTCTCAGTGTGCACCAGTCCATGGAGGCTGGTATCTTGCTCGAGTTTCTCTCTCTTGCTGCATGACAGGAGTGTTCATCAATTCTTATTTTAGCTGCAATGGCACACTTTTATCAAATACCATTTTGGCTTTAATGGACATAATCACAGATGGTGTTTTATTTTCCTTAAGACTCTTTAATACAGAAAATTATTTCTCAATTCTTTTTCTAAAATAAATTATTTCCTGCAGTAAAATATTCTTTCATTCTTAGGATGGGTTGTACTGCATTATTTTAAAATTTTATTTAGAGATCTCACTTGCTAACACTTTATTTCAACTGTTTATATCAATCAATATGAAATTTTACTTCTGTGTTCTTTTTACCAGATTTTGGTCTGAATTTTATGCTAGCTCTATGAAATAATTTTGAAGTTGCCTTTTCTTAAGTTCTGGAATAGCTTACATGTGCATTCAAATTCTAGCCTTTGACGATACACAATTCAATCTGTGTCTAGTGGTTCAATATAAAAATTCGGAAGAAGGAAACAAAATTATTATTTTTATAACAAAATTATATTATTATCTGAAAGAAGCAAGAGAATGCATTGAAAAACTATTTAAACAGTAAGAAAATTTAGTTAAGTAACTAAGTATAGAATTGTTTTCAAAGATAATTGGCTTTTGGTGGAAAACTATCAGTTAGACAGTATGATGGAAAGATAAAGACTGCGTTCCCCCATCTAACTTCCCCTCATGTGTACACGACCCACTCCTCAGACATCCCCCCAACAGATGGACCTTTTTATTCATGGATGTTAACCACGGGATTCTCCTTTAACCCACTGGACAGTTACCCCTGAGAATATCATCTTGATTGGTAAGATAAACATTACATAGATAATTATTTTAAAATTGCATATCTTCCAATTTTATTAATGATACAAATATATATCAATCTAACCAGCTCAGCAATGTTTTCACTACATAATGTGTAAGGAAAAAAGTCCCTTCTCAGGTCTGCCCTGGAGGACCCGTGGTTAAGATGCTGTGCCCCTCAAGCAGGTGCAAAGATTTGATCCCTGGTTGGGGAACTAAGATCCCACGTGGCATGTAGTATGGTGTATGCCCTGCTGGAAATACAAGTGCCCATTCTGCTACTTTTTCTTTTCCCAGCTTCGCTGTGCGGCATGTAGGATCTTAGTTCCCTGACGAGGGATTGAACACAAGCCCCCTGCCTTGGGATTTCAGAATCTTAATCACTGGACCATCGGTGATGGTACTACTTCTTATGGCTTCTGCTTTCACTATTACTATCATCATCAGTTCACAGCTTAATAATATTCAGACTACTCTTCAATTTTATGAAGAAATCTTTTCTCCCTATTTATTTTTATTAGTTGGAGGCTAATTACTTTACAATATTGTGTGGTTTTTGCCATACATTGACATGAATCCACCATGGGTGTACATGTGTTCCCCATCCTGAACCCCGCTCCCACCTCCCTCCCCATCCCATCCCTCTGGGTCATCCCAGTGCACCAGCCCTGAGCACTTATCTCACACATCCAACCTGAACTGGTGATCTGTTTCACACTTGATAATATACATGTTTCAATGCTATTCTCTCAGATCATCCCACCCTCACCTTCTCCCACAGAGTCCAAAAGACTGTTCTATATATCTATGTCTCTTTTTCTGCCTTGCATATAGGGTTATTGTTACCATCTTTGTAACTTCCATGTATATGTGTTAGTATACTGTATTAGTGTTTATCATTCTGGCTTACTTCACTCTGTATAATGGGCTCCAGTTTCATCCATCTCGTTAGAACTGATTCAAATGTATTCTTTTTAATGGCTGACTAATATTCCACTGTGTATATGTACCACAGCTTTCTTATCCATTTGTCTGCTTATGGGCATCTAGGTTGCTTCCATGTCCTGGCTATTACAAACAGTGCTGCGATGAACATTGGGGTGCACGTGTCTGTTTCAGTTCCGGTTTCCTCGGTGTGTATGCCCAGGAAGTATGCCCAGGAGTGGGAATGCTGGGTCATATGGCAGTTCTATTTCCAGTTTTTTAAGGAGTCTCCACACTGTTCTCCATAGTGGCTGTACTAGTTTGCATTCCCACTAACAGTGTAAGTGGGTTCCCCTTTCTCCACACTCTCTACAGTATTTATTGCTTATAGACTTTTGGATACCAGCCATTCTGACTGGCAGGTAATGGTACCTCACTGTGGTTTTGATTTGCATTTCTCTGATAATGAGTGATGTTGAGCATCTTTTCATGTGTTTGTTAGCCATCTGTATGTTTTCTTTGGAGAAATGTCTGTTTTCTTTTGCCCATTTTTTGATTGGGTCATTTATTTTTCTGGAATTGAGCTGCAGGAATAGCTTGTATATTTTTGAGATTAATCCTTTGTTGCTTCATTTGCTATTATTTTCTCCCATTCTGAAGGCTGTCTTTTCACCTTGCTTATACTTTCCTTTGTTGTGCAAAAGCTTTTAAGTTTAATTAGGTTCCATTTTTTTTATTTTTGCTTTTATTTCCAATATTCTGAGAGGTGGATCATAGAGGATCCTGCTGTGATTTATGTCGGAGAGTGTTTTGCCTATGTTCTCCTCTAAGAGTTTTATAGTTTCTGGTCTTACATTTAGATCTTTAATCCATTTTGAGTTTATTTTTGTGTATGGTGTTAGAAAGTGATCTAGTTTCATTTTTACAAGTGGTTGACCAGTTTTCCCAGCACCACTTGTTAAGGAGGTTGTCTTTTTTCCATTGTATATTCTTGCCTCCTTTGTCGAAGATAAGGTGTCTATAGGGACGTGGATTTATCTCTGGACTTTCTATTTCATTCCACTGATCTATATTTCTGTCTTTGTGCCAGTACCATACTGTCTTGATGACTGCGGCTTTGTAGTAGAGCCAGAAGTCGGACAGGTTGATTCCGCCAGTTCCATTCTTCTTTCTCAAGATTACTTTGGCTATTCGAGGTTTTTTGTATTTCCATACAAATTTTGAAATTATTTGTCCTAGTTCTGTGAAGAATACCATTGGTAGCTTGATAGGGATTGCATTGAATCTATAGATTGCTTTGGGTAGTATACTCATTTTTTACAATATTGATTCTTCCAATCCATGAACACAGTATATTTCTCCATCTACTTGTGTCCTCTGTGATTTCTTTCATCAGTGTTTTATAGTTTTCTATGTATAGGTCTTTTGTTTCTTTAGGTAGATATACTCCTAAGTATTTTATTCTTTTTGTTGCAATGGTGAATGGCATTGTTTCTTTAATTTCTCTTTCTGTTTTCTCATTGCTAGTGTATAGGAATGCAAGAAATTTCTCTGTGCTAATTTTACATCCTGCATCTTTACTGTATTCATTGATTAGCTCTAGTAATTTTCTGGTGGAGTCTTTAGGGTTTTCTATGTAGAGGATCATGTCATCTGCAAACAGTGAGATTTTTACTTCTTCTTTTTCCTATCTGGATTCCTTTTATTTCTTTTTCTGCTCTGATTGCCATGGCCAACACTTCCAAAACTATGTTGAATAATAGTGGTGAGAGTGGGCACTCTTGTCTTGTTCCTGACTTTAGGGGAAATGCTTTCAATTTTTCACCATTGAGGATAATGTTTGCTGTGGGTTTGTCATATATAGCTTTTATTATGTTGAGGTATGTTCCTTCTATTCCTGCTTTCTGGAGAGTTTTTATCATAAATGGATGTTGAATTTTATCAAAGGCTTTTTCTGCATCTATTGAGATAATCATATGGGTTTTATCTTTCAATTTGTTAATGTGGTGTATTACATCGATTGATTTGTGGATATTAAAGAATCCTTGCATTCCTGGGATAAAGCCCACTTGGTCATGATATATGATCTTTTTAATATGTTGTTGGATTCTGTTTGCTAGAATTTTGTTAAGGATTTTTGCATCTATGTTCATCAGTGATATTGGCTTGTAGTTTTCTTTTTTTTTTTTTGGCATCTTTGTCTGGTTTTGGTATTAGGGTGATGGTGGCCTCATAGAATGAGTTTGGAAGTTTACCTTCTTCTGCAATTTTCTGGTAGAGTTTGAGTAAGATAGGTGTTAGCTCTTCTCTAAATTTTTGGTAGAATTCAGCTGTGAAGCCATCTGGTCCGGGGCTTTTGTTTGCTGGAAGATTTCTGATTACAGTTTTGATCTCCGTACTTGTGATGGGTCTGTTAAGATCTTCTATTTCTTCCCGATTCAGTTTTGCAAAGTTATAATTTTCTAAGAATTCATCCATTTCATCCAAGTTGTCCATTTTATTGACTTATAGCTGCTGGTAGCAGTCTCTTATGATCCTTTGTATTTCAATGTTGTCTGTTGTGAGCTCTCCATTTTCATTTCTCATTTTGTTGATTTGGTTCTTCTCCCTTTGTTTCTTGATGATTATGGCTAATGGTGTGTCAATTTTAATCTTTTCAAAAAACCAGCATTTAGCTTTGTTGATTTTTGCTATGGTCTCTTGTGTTTCTTTTGCATTTATTTCTGCCCTAATTTTTAAGATTTCTTTCCTTCTACTAACCCTGGGGTTCTTCATTTCTTTCTTCTCTAGTTGCTTTACCTAAAGTTAAGTTCAGCTCAGTTCAGTCGCTCAGTCGTGTCTGACTCTTTGCGACCCCGCGAATCGCAGCACGCCAGGCTTCCCTGTCCATCACCAACTCCCGGAGTTTGCTCAGACTCATGCCTATCAAGTTGGTGATGCCATCCAGCCAACTCATCCTCCGTCATCCCCTTCTCCTCCTGCTCCCAATCCCTCCCAGCATCAGGGTCTTTTCCAAAGATTCAACTCTTTGCGTGAGGTGGCCAGAGTATTGGAGTTTCAGCTTCAGCTTTAGGTGTAGAGTTAGGTTATTTATTTGATTTTTTTCTTGTTTCTTGAGGTAAGCCTGTATTGCTATGAATCTTCCCCTTAGCACTGCTTTTATGCTGTCCCATAGATTTGGGGTTGTTGTGTTTTCATTTTCATTCATTTCTATGCATATTTTTGTTTCTTTTTTTATTTCTCCTATGATTCACTGGTTATTCAGAAGCGTGTTATTTAGCTTCCATATATTTGAGTTTTTAATAGTTTTTTTCCTGTAATTAAGATCTAATCTTACTTCATTGTGGTCAGAAAAGATGACTGAAATGATTTCAATTTTTTTGAATTTACTGAAGCTAGATTTATGGCCCAGGATGTGATCTATTCTGGAGAAGGTTCCGTGTGCACTTGAGAAAAAGGTGAAATTGATTGTTTTGGGGTGAAATGTCCTATAGATAACAATTAGGTCTAGCTGGTCCATTCTGTCATTCAAAGTTCTGTTTTCTTGTTAATTTTGTGTTTAGTTGATCTATCCATATGTGTGAGTGAGGTATTAAAGTCTCCCACTATTATTGTGTTATTGTTAATTTCCCCTTTCATACTTGTTAGCAATTGCCTTACATATTGCGGTGCTCCTATGTTGGGTGCATATATATTTATAATTGTTATATCTTCTTCTTGGGTTGATCCTTTGATCATTATGTAGTGTCCTTCTTTGTCTCTTTTCACAGCCTTTGTTTTAAAGTCTATTTCATCTGATATGAGTATTGAGACTCCTGCTTTCTTTTGTTCTCCGTTTGCGTGGAATATTTTTTTCCAGTCCTTTATTTTCAGTCTGTATGTGTCCCTTGTTTTGAGGTGGGTTTCTTGTAGACAGTATATACTTGCTTTTGTATCCATTCAGCCAGTCTTTGTCTTTTGGTTGGGGCATTCGACCCATTTACATTTCAGGTAATTATTGATAAGTATGGTCCCATTGCCATTTACTTTGTTGTTTTGGGTTCACATTTATACAACCTTTCTGTGTTTCCTGTCTAGAGAAGATCCTTTAGCATTTGTTGAAGACCTGGTTTGGTGGTGCTGAATTCTCTCAGCTTTTGCTTGTCTGTAAAGCTTCTGGATTCTCCTTCATATCTGAATGAGATCCTTGCTGGGTACAGTAATCTGGGTTGTAGGTTATTCTCTTTCATTACTTTAAGTATGTCCTGCCATTCCCTTCAGGCCTGAACAGTTTCTATTTAAAGATCAGCTGTTATCCTTATGGGACTCCCCTTGTGTGTTATATGTTGTTTCTCCCTTGCTGCTTTTAATATTTGTTCTTTGCCTTTGATCTTTGTTAATTTGATTAATATGTGTCATGGGGTGTTTCACGTTGGGTTTATCCTGTTTGGGACTCTCTGGGTTTCTTGGACTTGTGTGACTATTTCCTTCCCCAATTTGGCGAGGTTTTCAGCTATTATCTCCTCGAGTATTTTCTCATGGCCTTTCTTTTTGTCTTCTTCTTCTGGGACCCCTATTATTTGAATGTTGGGGTGTTTCACATTATCCCAGAAGTCCCTGAGGTTGTCCTCATTTCTTTTGATTCTTTTTTCTTTTTTCCTCTCTGCTTCATTTATTTCCACCATTTTATCTTCTACCTCACTTGTCCTATCTTCTGCCTCCGTTATTCTACTGTTGGTTCCCTCCAGAGTGTTTTTTATCTCATTTATTGCATTATTCATTTTTAATTGACTCTTTTCTATTTCTTCTAGGTCCTTGTTAAACATTTCTTGCATCTTCTCAATCCTTGTCTCCAGGCTATTTATCTGTAACTCCATTTTGTTTTCAAGATTTTGGATCATTTTTATTATCACTATTCTAAGTTCTTTTTCAGGTAGATTCCCCCTCTCCTCCTCTTTTGTTTGGTTTGGTGGGCACTTTTCATGTTCCTTTACCTGCTGGGTATTTCTCTGCCTTTTCATCTTATTTAGATTGCTGTGTTTGGGGTGGCCTTTCTGTGGTAGTCTGGTTCCTTTTTATTGTGGAGGTTTCTCCCAGTGGGTGGGGTTGGACGATTGGCTTGTCAAGGTTTCCTGGTTAGGGAAGCTTGCTTCAGTGTTCTGGTGGGTGGAGCTGGATTTCTTCTCTCTGGAGTGCAATGGAGTGTCCAGTAGTGAGTTTTGAGATGGGTCTATGGGTTTGGTGTGACTTTGGGCAGCCTGTATATTGACGCTCAGGGCTATGTTCCTGCATTGCTGGAGAATTTGTGTGGTATGTCTTGCTCTGGAACTTATTAGCTCTTGGGTGGTGGTTGGTTTCAGTGTACATATGGAGGCTTTTGGATGATCTCTTATTAATTAATGTTCCCTGGAGTCAGGAGTTCTCTGGTGTTCTAGGTTTGGGGCTTAAGCCTCCTGCCTCTGGATTTCAGTCTTATTCTTCCAGTAGCCTCAAGACTTCTCCATCCATACAGCACTGATAATAAAACTTCTAGGTTAATGGTGAAAAGATTCTCCACAGTGAGGGACCCCCAGAGAGGTTCACAGAGTTACATGAAGAAGAGGAGAGGGAGGAAGGAGATAGAGGTGAGCAGGAGGAGAAAAAGGGGGACTCAAGAGGAGAGAGACAGATCTAGGCAGTACTCTGTTCCCTAAGTGTTCTCCATAGCCCAGAACACCCACAGAGATTCACAGAATTGGATTGAGAAGAGAAGGGGAGGGAGGAAATAGAGGTGATCTGGGGAGAAAAAGGAGAGAGTAATCAAACAAGTAATCACATTCCTGAGTAAAAATGGGTACTGAAGTTTGGATTCTTAAATGTCCAAAATTGATATCAAATATTGAAAAGCAAAGATTACAAATCTAGAATAGAGGTTAGACTCTTAAAAATACAATATTTAAAAAAAACAGAAACAAAAAAAATTTAAGAAATATATATGAAGTTTGCTTTAAAAATAGGGTCCTTTTTTTTTTGCAAGATTATAGTGGGTTATAAAAATGAAACTTGAGTAATAGTTGAGTAATAGAGGACTTTAAAAAAAATTTTAATTAAAAAAATAATAATAATAGTAAAAATATATCTAGGAATTTCTCTGGAGCTGTTGCAGGCAGTGTGGGTTCAGTTTGGTTTCAGATAGTTCCTTTTTCAGCTTACACTTCTCAATATCTATAGGCCCCTTCTGGTGTAGTTGGTGTTAACTACAGGGATTTTAATCTGTTGCACCTGTCACTTCTAAAGCAGTTCCCTTTGTTTATTTGGCTTCTGTTTGCAGGTCTCTACAGTGTCTAATTTCTGCCCTGACACAAGTGGGCGGAGGTGGTCTCTTGTTTAGGTTCACTTGTTCAGTCGTGCTGTGGGGAGGGAGGGGCGCTGCAGACAAATATCACTGGCGTGTGTGGGGAGTGCTCGCAGTGTTCCGGCCACACTGGGTTTGCCCCCGCTCACGGCGTGTGTGCTTTCCCCATCTACACTGCTCAGGCTCCAGGCTGCTCTACAGGGAGTGGGCCCTGAGTTGCATGCACTTCCCAGGCCTAAGCCGCTCAGGTTCAGGTTCTCAGGTACTCCACAAAGATGCAGACTCGGTTGGGCCTGCGTTTTGTGCCTTCCCTGGTCCGAGCAGCTCAGGGAATCAGGAGCTTGACAAGCGCACTCTCTTCAGGTGCAGCGTGACTTCTCCCCTCCCCATCCCAGCCTCAGTTTCCAGGGCACACCTGGTCTGGTGTGCCTATGTCTCTTCTGGGGAGCTGATCTCTGGCTGCGACCCTCCCAGCAGATGTCAACCATCCAGAATCTCAGGAAGTCTTTGGTTAGAAACTGGAAGCCTGTTTGCAGTTTGGTAGGGGATGCCATCTCTGGGGCCGAGTTTGCCCCTTTCCGTCCTGGCACCCACCTCCCCCCTGCCTCCGGGGAGGATGGACCAGTCTGCAGCCAGCTAGCTCTTCTCTGGTATTGCTCAGTCCTTTGTTCTGCGAACAGGCCAGCTGTGCCTTAGGTTAGGGCTTTTCACAGGTTAATTCTCTCTCTCTCTCTTGCTATCCCACAGTTTAAGTTGCTACCCTGTTAACTCCCTTGATTGCCCTCAGGGCATTCAGGTCTGGTCCTTACCCTAAGCAATGCCACCCGCTCCTCTCTGTTCAGCCCCCACTTGCTGGTGGCGGGTGCAAGTATCTGAGGTACTTTTCTGCTGGGAGTTGATTTTAGGCAAGTAATCTGTGGGCTTTATTTAGTTTTCCTCCCAGTTAGGTTGCCCTCCGAGATTCAAAAAGTTCCCCCAGACCCACTGGTGAGAGGGTTTCCTGGTGTTTGGAAACTTCCTCTATTAAGACTCCTTTCCCAGGATAGATGTCCATCCCTAACTCTTTCATCTATTTTTTTATCTTTTATGTTTTGTCCTACCTCCTTTCAATGACAATGGGCTGCTTTTCTGGGTACCTGATGTCCTCTGCTAGTGATCAGAAGTTGTTTTGTGGAGTTTGCTCAGCATTCAAATGTCTTTCAATGAATTTTTGGGGGGAAAGTGGTATCCCTGTCCAATTCCTCTGCCATCTTAACTCCTCCCTCTTATGAAGAAATCCTAAACATAGGTAAATCCATCTATAAATCCACCTAACCTGGCACATAGACTGTAACATTCCCTGAGGGAGCCCAGAGCCCTGCAGGGCCTTGTGACCCATCCCTACAGAGAGGGCTGGTTGGGCACCTGTGTCCATTAATCCAGGCATTATCAGTAACCATGTTCCCCGTGCCAGCACCTTCAGGGCACATGGCCTGGCATCCAGCAACAGCAGCTGCCCAGAATGCATCAGGAAGGGTTTGGTGAAGAGTACCAGAGCCACTCAAGTTATCCCATTTATTAGTGGTGAACTGGAGGCTTTCACAACTACTGGACGGATGAGGGTGAGAGTTGAAGAAGTCACAGAAACTGTCCTGGTGCCGCCTACACCCAGCAGCTGGCCCTTAGGAGCTCCCACCCACTGCCACCACCCAGGCATGAGGTCTCTTTCTCCTCCACATCCCAGGCTTCACACCAGGACCTCCCTTCAGCTGCCTGTGCCATACCATGAGAAAGGGGACCCTAGGAAGTATAGTTCTGGGTGCCTCATGTGCAGTGATGCAGAGAAGAATGCAGGCGAGATGCAGAGTCTGCAATGGACAAGACAGTCTCCACCTTCATCAACTGGGCCACCTCCAAACCATAGGGGCAAATACAGCTTCATCTCCTCATACACTACCCCTCACACAAGCCCTGCTCAGAAGGGAAGGGGTGAAGCCCATGGTTCTGTCTCTGGAGAACTGCGTCCCATTTCCTGAGATGCAGTTATTTGAGCTTTCTATTAGCAAGAAGAGGACAAGAGATATGAAACAAATGGGTAAATGCATACAAATACATAATAAAGCAAAGAACTCATATGTAGCCATCCCAGACCCCATTGCCTTTATAGAGTTATTTCCATGTCCTCCACACACGTCTCCTTGGCCTCAGCCAGCACCTGCTGACTCTGCCCTTTGTGCGCCGGTGATCTCCATCACCCTAGACTTCTGCTCTCCTACATTCACCCACCACAGTGCCCCAGGCCTGCCCTGTTTTGCACAGCAAGGTAGTGCCCTCGCTTGCTTGTTTCTCCCGAAATGCTCCAACACCTTCATCACCCTCACCCTCACCTGAAGACTGTCCCGCTGCATGGAGACAACAGAAGCCACAGAAGAGAGCCTCCATAGGCTGCCTTTATCCACTGGCCTCAGTCTACAACCTGCCTCCAACCTATCATCCCAGCTTCTTGCGTGCTGGTGGGCACCTCCTCAAGCTCTGTGTGCCCACCTTTTCTCCCCAAACCCATGCCACCTACAGCCTTTACCATCTCCATTGATGGCAGCACCATGCTCCCGACTGCTTGGGTTGAAAACCCTGACATTGTTTTTAACTCTTACTCCCAAAGCCTCCATCCTGGGAAGTCTGCCAGCCCTACCTGCAGAATGCACACAGCATCTGGCTACTTCTCACCCCCTTCACAGCTAACACTTTTGTCCCATCCACCATCAGCATCCATCTGGATCACTGCCCAGTCCTCAATGGTGCATCCACAGTCCATCCCACAATCCCAATCCTGACTCGTTTGGAGTGCTAAGACTCACAGACCCCATGGGCTTGCCTCCAGCTCTCTGAGACCTTCCCTCCAGGTGCCCTTGAGCTCTCCAGCCACATGGCCTCACTGTGACTCATGCCTGCCTCAGGGCCTTTGCACTCACTATTCCCTCTGTCTGGAACATCTTTTCCACAGACATCTGCATGGCCAACACCCTCACCTTCTCTTACCTTCTTCAAGTCCCTGCTGAAAGGCCAGAAGATTGCCATGGCCACCTAGGTAAATTACAGTTGGCACCCCCAGGCCACTGACACCTTTTTACTTTGTCTCTGTTACAGACACTTAATCACCTCTACCACAGTGCATGAATTATGAAACACATTGTGTTTATTGTTAACTCCTCTCCCTCCCCCAAGAATGTAGGCTCATGGAAGCAAGAGATGCCTAACACCAAAGCAGTGTCTGCTCAGAGGGGCTTCATGACTATTGGTGAACAAGAATCAACATGGTCAGTTATGAGTTTACAGAGAGTCAGCACTGAGGGAAGAAGCAGCATTGTCAGGTGTGGTCCCCTCTCTGTGGACTTCACAGTCCACACAAGGAGAAGGCCTTGGATATGAGGAGCCTAGGTACTTTCCAGAGAGACTCCAATGGGTCTCAAGAAGCTTCATCAACCAGAGCTCAACTTGCTGCTGCTAATGACTTAGGACCCCATGGAACAGAGGTTGGTGAATAGCAGGCAGGAGGAGGGAGAAGGTGTGGGTTTTTCACCCCCAGACAGACACCTGCCTCTACAACCTCAAAAGTTCCTTCGGCTCCCATCATCTTCATAAGTTTCCCCTTGAAAAAGGACTCCTTAGAGGAATCTGTAGCAAAAAATAAAAACCCCACTACAGACAGGCAAGAAGAGATATGGCAATACAGGACATGAAAGCTGATACTTTATAAACAACTCCAGCCAAGGTCAGGAAGAGGGGCACCACAGCCTGATGCAGCAGCAGGTGATGCAGCCATTGGTGAAATGGGAGCTGAAAAGTCCTACATGGACCACTGCACCTCAAAATATCACCCAGGGCCACACAAAGCCCACCAGAGGTCACCCCACCTCTCATTTCCATTTCCTTCCTGCAAGAGGCTCAGGGATGGGGCTGGGTGACAGCAGCCTATGTTCAGTTCAGTCACTCAGTAGTGTCTGACTCTTTGCGACTCCATGAACTGCAGCACGCCAGGCCTCCCTGTCCATCACCAACTCCCAGAGTCCACCCAAACTCATGCCCATCAAGTCAGTGATGCCATCCAAGCATCTCATCCTCTGTCATCCCCTTCTCCTCCTGCCCTCAATCTTTCCCAGCATCAGGGTCTTTTCCAATGAGTCAGCTCTTCCCATCAGGTCGGCCAAAGTACTGGAGTTTCAGCTTCAACATCAGTCCTTCCAATGAACACCCAGGACTGATCTCCTTTAGGATGGACTGGTTGGATCTCCTTGCAGTCCAAGGAACTCTCAAGAGTCTTCTCCAACACCACAGTTCAAAAGCATCAATTCTTCGGCGCTCAGCTTTCTTTATAGTCCAATTCTCACATCCATACATGACCACTGGAAAAACCACAGCCTTGACTAGATGGACCTTTGTTGGCAAAGTAATGTCTCTGCTTTTTAATATGCTATCTAGGTTGGTCATAACTTTCCTTCCAAGGAGTAAGCATCTTTTAATTTCATGGCTGCAGTCACCATCTGCAGTGATTTTGGAGCCCAGAAAAATAAAGTCAGCCACTGTTTCCACTGTTTCCCCATCTATTTGCCATGAAGTGATGGGACTGGATGCCATGATCTTAGTTTTCTGAATGTTGAGCTTTAAGCCAACATTTTCACTCTCCTCTTTCACTTTCATCAAGTAGGCTTTTTAGTTCCTCTTCACTTTCTGCCATAAGGGTGGTGTCATCTGCATATCTGAGGTTATTGATATTTCTCCCGGCAATCTTGATTCCAGCTTGTGCTTCCTCCAGCCCAGCATTTCTCATGATGTACTCTGCATATAAGTTAAATAAGCAGGGTGACAGTATACAGCCTTGATGTACTCCTTTTCCTATTTGGAACCAGTCTGTTGTTCCATGTCCAGTTCTAACTGTTGCTTCCTGACCTGCATACAGGTTTCTCAAGAGGCAGGTCAGGTGGTCTGGTATTCCACCTCTTTCAGAATTTTCCACAGTTACAAACTTTAGCCTATGAGGTGTGGCTAGATGCTGATGGAGATGAGCTTCAGTTTTCTGTGCTAGGAATTTGAATTTATTTTGAATTACAATGACTTTCTGGGGAAAAGTGCTGAGAAAGTTCTGAAGAAGTCCCCAGGTCCAACAGAAACCCAACAGCTAAGTCCCTACTGGGCACGGGAGGGAAGGGGCGTGACAGTGCCCAGGCTGTGAGCTCCCTTTTTCCCACGTGTGCCAGAGCGCCAGACTCGCGCATGCGCACTAAGGCACCTTAGAGCCAGCCTGGTGTGGACTCCCGCGGAGGTCCTCAGTCCTTGGCCCCTCCTCCAAGCACTCTGGGGCTGGTTGAGTGGGGAGGGGGCATGAAAAGTTGGAACATTTGAAAAGAAAGATTGAAATAATGACTTCTCTAAGTGACAGCAGAAACACTGTCAAAATCTAAAAGCCATCCCTATGTGAAATTCTCCGATGTTACTGGGCAATGGACCTTCTAAAATGAAATCTATTACAAAGAACGGGTTAAACAGGCAAATTCGACCTACCTAATCTGCCTAAAGGTGAGCTTTTTTCTTCCTATTCCAGCAGACCACGTGCTCCCCTGATAGAGGCTAAATGTACCAGGGGGCTCCCCAGCATGGAGAAATGGGTTGCTCCCGTGTCCTTTCTGCTCCAATTTAATTTGGAGGGTCACTTCGTAACTGAGGACTCATAGCATCTCTTTGAGGTCAAGTATTAACTCATAAGGACAGGAAGATGAGTTAGCACAAGTATTCAGGGAAGCAATTCGCAAATTTGTATCAAGAACCTCTGCAATAACTCACAGATACTGCTTCTACATAATCTTACAGAGATATGGATAAAAGCCAATACATAAAGACGTCTGGCAAGCATTCACATCAAAGCAAGAAATGGTAAAGTAACCCAAACTAGGAAGTGGTTAAGTAATAAATTATCACAGCGATGGGACATAATACAGCTATGAAAAATACATTAACAAAAAAGCAGTTTTAAAGATGTGGGGAAATGTTTTCGATTTAATACTGAACCAAAACCAGAATGCAAAACTTTGTTTACAGTGTGAACTCAGTTAAGAAAAAGAACAAATCATTATGCTATACACCTTAAACTTATGTGGTGCTGTATGTTAATTATATCTCAATAAAACTAGAAGAAAAGAAAGGGGAAATAAGCTTTAAAAGTACTGGAAAGATAAAAATTGATAATACTAACAGCAAATGGGAAAACTGTGGGTGAATTTTCTGCATCATTACACTTTTAATTTTCTAAATTTACTAAAATGAGCATAGTTTAAGATACAATTTGATTTAAAATTTATTTTTAAAAATGATGAAGCAGGAAAGATGTTTCCCTTCAGAGGTGGGAGCCTAAATTAGAAAAGGAAGTCAAGGCAGCCCCAACTCTTCACCTGGACAATGGCTCAGTCCCCTGGGAACCAGGAAACCAGATGTAAAGGAAGTGGGGGAGCCTCAGGCTGAAGGGCAGCTCTGTGAGCCAGTTGTGCTTCCTGGAATAGTGGGGCCAGGGCCTGAGAGGAGGTGGCCTTCCAACAACACTCAGCCAGGAGCAGCAGCACCTGGAATGCTATTCCAGCTCTTGCTAACACATTTTGGGGCTGGCCAGACACCTGGGTCTAGAAGGCAGTCCAGAGTGGGGGTAGGAGCTGGTGTGAAGTCAGCAGACCCAGTTCGAATGCTGGCCCTGCCACCCTCCAGCCCTGACATCTCGAGCCAATTACTCAAGCCCCCTGTGCCTCAGTAGTGTTGTTTGTATAATGGGGATGAGGACAGTGCCTAACTCATGGAGTTGGAGAAGCTTTGCACATAGTGGGCATTCAGCCAATGTAAGTTTTACCTTTCGGCAGCAAGGTCACGAGCCTAGGGAGTGAGGTGACCCTTTCAAACATCACTAATGTCACACAGACTCCAATGTCAATCTTCTGGGGTGTTCTCCTGCCCTGGCAGTAGGTCCGAAGTGTCATTCTGCAGGCCAGCTGAGCTGCTGACCTTGGAGACACCTGGGAAGCTTCCAGAAGCTCTAAATGTCCCACCCCTCCCTCAAAGGCTCTGGTTCAGTAGACCTGGGAATCTGCATGGTAACAACACTGCCAGGTGCTTCTGACTGACGTCCTGCCCTGGAGGCACCTCGATGCCAGGGTGCCTCAGGGAAGGCCACCTTGAATGAGTGCTAAGAAGCATGTTCCAATGAAAAGCTGCAGTTTCTGATGGATGAGTCCCCTCTCCTACCTACCCTAGGCAAAGCCTGAGGTTCTGAGTCAAAAGAGTTCATCCATTACTTCCATGTGCAGAGAAGAAACCACCCATCATCAGTGGATTCTAGGATTCTTCACAGTGATTCATCATCAAACACAAGTTAAAAATGCCCATGATACTTCACTTCACCAAGAAGGACCCAAGCTATTCTGTGTGCATTCTGTTTGAGTGTGTCCATCCACACCAGCACTGTTAGAACCATAAATGGGATCTCAAGGCTGAGTCTCGGGCATTCCTGCCCCAGACACCACCCCCACCCTCATTCTGCATCAGCTCCCTCCCCATGAAAGTTCAACATTGCTCACAGAGAATGCTCTGCCTGAGATTACACTCAGGCAGACATTTATTGAGACATTTATTAAATTGCGTGGATTAACATTGTCCCAATATAACTCAATTAAACCCTGCATACTGCCACACTAAGATTAGAAGGCTAGTGTTCCTATCCAGAGGTCGGAAAAGTCATTTGTCCTAGGTTTCAAGACATTGAAACTCTCTGTACGCAGATCATTCAACATAAATGCAGGACGTGGTCACATAAGGTACAATTCAAATAAGTGCAGGACACAGCAGCTGACTTCAGGGTCCAGGCTGTTGGGGAGATAGACTGTCTTAGTCTGTTTGGGCTGCTATAGCAAAATACCACAGGCTGGGTAGCTTACAAAGCAGAAATGTATTACTCATGGTTCTAGAGCTAGAAGGCCAAGATCAGGGTGCCAGCACAGTCAGGTGAAGCCCCTCTTCTGGGTCACAGTTTTCTGGGCACCTCATTTGGTAGAAGGGAGCTAGGGAACTTTGTGGGGTCTCTTATAAGGGCGGGCTTCCCTGGTGGCTCAGATGGTAAAGAATCTGCCTGCAATGCAGGAGACCCAGGTTCAATCCCTGGGTGGGTCAGGAAGATCCCCTGGAGAAGGGAATGGCTACCCACTCCAGTATTCTTGCCTGGAGAATTCCATGGACAGAGGAGCCTGGTGGGCTACAGTCCACAGGGTTGTAGAGTCAGATAGAACTGAGCAACTAACACTTTATAAGAGCACTAATCCCATTCATGATGGTTCCATCCTCATGACCCAAGCACCTCCCAAGGGCTCCAAACTCATAGCTCCCAGAAGACAAGGAGCCATAATGGGGAGCAGACATGGCTTAGGATGAGCATAGGGGGCAGAGCACCAGAACAAGACCCCTGGGAGACCAGGGATACACCCACAGTGCAAATCAGAATGCCAGCAGCAGGGCCCGTGTGTGTGATTAGCTAGGCTTTCCTGATGCACAGGGGACAGGCCCAGCTGCTGGGGACTGAGAGTGCACCCAGGCAAAGGACCCCCCCAAGGGGGCTCCTGAGAGCAAAGAGCATGCTGTGCAGACCAAGCGGGAGAAGGAATCTGGGCAGGCTGGCTGTGAGCCATGCAGGAGGGGCTTATGATCCATCCATGAGGAGGAGGGGAGCCCCACACACACACAGGAGGCTGCCCAGTAGGTATCTGACTGCCTGGATTTAAGTCCCGAAAATTCATGCTTCAATAACCAGACACAGAGTAAGGGAGAGCTGGCTGGACAGAAGCCCATGGAAAAGATGCTACAAGGTTTGGGGTTATCTTGGTTTTTGTTTAGTTTTGTTACTTTTGTTCATTGGTCTGTCTGTCTGTTTAGTCATGCCCAACTTCTTATTACCCCCATGAACTATAGCCTTCCAGGCTCCTCTGTCGATGGAATTTTCCAGGTAAGAATACTGGAGTGGGATGTTCGTTGGTCCCAAGATCTTGTATGTGTCTGTTCATGAATTTAGCAGGTATGCACAGTGCACCCACCATGTGATCAAGGAGCTAGAGGCTCTCAAGTGAGCAAAACATGCCAACTCACTGCTCTGGAGAATGACTGCTGGGATGGGGTTCAAATTTAGGTCAGCCATCTCCCAAGGGCTAGACTCTTTGCACCTAACCACACTGCCTCTCTCCCGGCTGAACCAGAGGACAGCAGAGAACAAAAAAAATCAGATTTTGAAAGAATATTGCAACTCAAGTCAAAATGTCTCCTATCAGAAGAAGGCAGGAAAAGTGCTGACCTGTGCATGACATCCAGGTACAGGGAACTTTCCACTGCTCTTGAGGGCAGTGTTCTGATTATCCCAGGTATGAGTTTGGAAAGCTGAGTGGCCACCAAAGGTTCAGGTGGGTCTGCTGTGGTCCTACCCAGGTGGTCTGTCTTTCTGAGCCAAAAATAGAAGCATCTCACCTGGGCAGTGAGGATGATCCTGCCATGCTCTAGGGAGTTGCAGGTACCAAACAGAGGTTATGGGAAGAGATATACACAACAGACTAGGGAAAAGTGCCTGACTAATTAGTTTCCCTCCCAGAGAATTTGGTTGCATCAAACCCAGACCCATCTCTCACCAGTACCCAGGGAAAAGGAGGCTTGGTCTGCTAAGTGCTCTGACAAAGGGCCCACTCTTCATCCCAGACCACAGACCCAAAGCCCCTCCTAGAAGGAAGCCTAGATCCTGGGCCTGTGAATCTTGGAGGCCAGAGAACGAGCTGAGCTCTCACATAGGGTGTGGAGGGCCTCAAGGAGTCCCACATCTGAGACAGGAAGGTCCAAAATCAGCCAGCATTAGGCTGGGCCTAAAACCTGTACCTCGACAGGAAGGGGAAAATCATGATGTGGGGAGGAAACTGAGAGTGATCATCTCGGGTGGGTCGTGAGAAATTGTCTCCCCAGCCAGCCGTGAGCAGACTCTGGGCCCCTGCCCATTCTAGTCATGGACTAATGCACAGGATGCTGCAGTTTAGGAAAGGAGGGAGGGGTTTCCTTCCTGAATCCCAGAAGAAGAAGGAAAACTAATAATAATAATGGCCTAGATGTTGAAGTCATAATATCTGCCTCTGAAAAGTAATGGTGTTTTTAAGACACATAGAAAGAAACAGACAGCCTGATGCATACCAGGCAGTCAGAATCCTGTTGGAGAAAAACCCCAGGAAAGGCGCTTCTTCCCTGACTTCTGTACATGCCCCAGCAGGAGAAAGGAGCCCCTCTGAATGCTGGGCGAGGTTCAAGGGTGAACATTCCAAGGTCAGAGTGGCCACACTGCCCACGCCTTGCCCAGCATCAGACTCAGGCTTGGAGGGAGCCTGTCACTCTACTCCCAGCCCCCAAACCTATAGCCCACTTAAATCTATACAGGTTCTTAGGCCCAGGGTGGATCCCTCAGTTCAGTCGCTCAGCCGTGTCAGACTCTTTGTGACCCCATGATCGCATCACGCCAGGCCTCCCTATTCACCACCAACTCCCATAGTTCACCTCAAACTCATGTCCACCGATTCGCTGATGTCATCCAGCCATCTCATCCTCTGTCATCCCCTTCTCCTCCTGCCCCCAATCCCTCCCAGCATCAGGGTCTTTTCCAATGAGTCAGCTCTTCGCATGAGGTGGCCAAAGTATTGGAGTTTCAGCTTCAACATCAGTCCTTCCAGTGAACACCCAGGACTGATCTCCTTTAGGATGGACTGGTTGGATCTCCTTGCAGTCCAAGGGACTCTCAAGAGTCTTCTCCAACACCACAGTTCAAAAGCATCAATTCTTTAGTGCTCAGCTTTCTTTATAGTCCAATTCTCACATCCATACATGACCACTGGAAAAACCATAGCCTTGACTAGATGGATCTTTGTTGGCAAAGTAATGTCTCTGCTTTTTAATATGCTATCTAGGTTGGTCATAACTTTCCTTCCAAGGAGTAAGTGTCTTTTAATTTCATGGCTGCAGTCACCATCTGCAGTGATTTTGGAGCCCAGAAAAATAAAGTCAGCCACTGTTTCCACTGTTTCCCCATCTATTTGCCATGAAGTGATGGGACTGGATGCTATGATCTTAGTTTTCTGAATGTTAAGCTTTAAGCCAACATTTTCACTCTCCTCTTTCACTTTCATCAAGAGGCTTTTTAGTTCCTCTTCACTTTCTGCCATAAGGGTGGTGTCATCTGCATATCTGAGGTTATTGATATTTCTCCTGGCAATCTTCCAGCTTGTGCTTCCTCCAGCCCAACGTTTCTCATGATGTACTCTGCATATAAGTTAAATAAGCAGGGTGACAATATACAGCCTTGACATACACCTTTTCCTATTTGGAACCAGTCTGTTGTTCCATGTCCAGTTCTAACTGTTGCTTCCTGACCTGCATATAGGTTTCTCAAGAGGCAGATCAGGTGGTCTGGTATTCCCATCTCTTTCAGAATTTTTCACAGTTTGTTGTGATCCACACAGTCAAAGGCTTTGGCATAGTCAATAAAGCAGAAATAGATGTTTTTCTGGAACTCTCTTGCTTTTCCAATGATCCAGCGGATGTTGGCAATTTGATCTCTGGTTCCTCTGCCTTTTCTAAATCCAGCTTGAACATCTGGAAGTTCACATATTGCTGAAGCCAGGCTTGGAGAATTTTGAGCATTACTTTACTAGCGTGTGAGATGAGTGCAATTGTGCGGTAGTTTGAGCATTCTTTGGGTGGATCACTAGGTCTGTATTTTAAGCAATGCCACCATGAGTTCTGATGCAAGGATCTGTTGCCTACTACCAGCAGACATCTTTGAGCTGGTATAAACCCTGACACAGGGAGATGTGAGCAGTCCCTACTTGTAGAAACACTAGTTGGCACCCCTGTTTACTCACCCATAAGAACTTGGTCACATTGGAAAGTGTCCTGGAAGGCCCAAGCTGGTGACTTCCCCCCCCCCCCAACTGAGGGCTCAAGGAGAAGCGTCCCTACACCAGGAAGAAAGGGAATAACAAATGTGGTTCTCCCCACACCACCCCCCGGGAGTCAGCTCCCAGGGATTAAGGGTTCAGAAGGAATAACAGCATGAATTTAACACCACCTTCTTCCCCTGTGTCCAGCCCAGACAGTGGGCCCTGGAGATTCATCCAAAAAGTCTCTGGAGTCTCAAAACTTCCCATCAGTGGACCCAGAGCAGGAAAGGCTCAAGGCCTGGTTCTGAGTATCTTGAGGCCTGGTGTAGGAATAGTCATCACCCTTCCTTTGAGTGACCAGTAGGACTGTCACACCTGTTTTTTTCCATCCAGAGGTGCAAACTGGGCATGGGCCCAGGATGACGGCGGTCCCCCGGTCACTCACGTATGCCTGGGCAGATCTCTCCCAGGCTCAGTCCGCTCCTTGGTGAGATGGGAGGACTAACTCCTGTTTACACTCCCACCGCTGACATCGTTATGTCTCCTTGACTGATTCTAGCCTGGCTCCACTGAGCCCTCTGCCACCAGGCCTCCGCCAGAGCTGAAAAAAACTGCAACTTTCAACATAAACAATTTTCTCCACCCATCCACACCCACACTAGGAAACCTGGGTAAACTCTAACACGGTTTCTAGCAGCTTAAGGTCACAACGTACCCGCTAAAATCTGCTGCTGAAGAAAGCGTGAGGCTTCCAAAGGATTTGGCATTTGTTTCAGCCAACATTGGTTTCACCCTCATTCTTTTAGAAAGATTAAAATGGTAAATCCTTCCTCTACCTTTCCTTCTGTTGAGACATATATGTATCTCTTGCCACCTGGGAGTATCTTTCTCAAGGACCTGGAGTCAGGCCTTCAGACTCCCAGCCTTAGAGAATGAATTTATAGTTGTGGGGAAGGATGGGGGCAAGGTTAGTTAGGGAGTTTGGGACTCATGTGTACACACTGCTATATTTAAAATTAGTAATCCCCAAGGATCTACTGAACAGCACAGGGAACTCTGCTCAATATTATGTGTCAACCTGAATGGGAAATAATTTGGAAAAGAATAAATACATGTATAGGTATAACCGAATCACTTTGTTGTACACCTGAAGCTATTACAACATTGTTAGTCAACTATACTCTAACATAAAACATAAAGTTTTAAAAATGTAATCATCAGGAAGGATGGGCCCTTTGTCCCAGTGTGATGCAGACTTGGCACCTACATAGTCCAGCCTCTCACCTGTTTCTTGTGATGTTTCACTTCACTCTCCCTACTCCCACATTAGGCCACCAGTCACCTCTGCTAAATCCGAATGGAGCTCTCCCCTCACTGCAATGCTTACACTACAGAACTTTCTCACTCCTTTAACCCATGTCTGGCTCTTTATCTCAGAAGCTACTTCAGACTTGATAAGTCATTTCCTAACAATTGTGCAGCACCCCAAAGAAAAGATGTGTGTGAGAGCAACTCTAGAGAATTCTCAGAGATGCATGCCAGTTTGGGCAATACTACACCTTTACTGGGCACCAACTGTGTGCACTTATGTGTACATGGATGTGAAAATCTACACATCCCCAATCTAATTAAAGGAGGATTTGGAAACATAATCGAGGTCCACCTCACTCCAGAAACTCAACAGTTTTGAGCCAGAATATGTAAAGAAACCACCCATGTCAGATATACCATCTTAAAGGCTGAGACACTTCGCACCAACAAAATACCATGCTCCACTCCGGCGGAAGGTGTGATGGTAGAGTTTGTAGGTTTTTAAACAGTAACACCACTGCAGCCACCGACCCTATAAATGGGAAGGAGGGAGAAAGGGGAAGGTGGAGGGGTCAGGGAGATGGAGGGCCCATCTCCTGCCTTCTTCCTTCCTCGGCCTTCCACATCCTTTCTCAAAAGGAAACTGTGGGGTGGGGGACAGCCCTGGAAACTGACTTCACTCTAACTTCAAGAGGAAACTCCTTTCTAAGCAGAGGGCCTCAGTGCTGAGCTTTTGTCTGCAAGGAATTTTTCTGTGGTTTATTAGCAACTGGAGAAATGCTGACAGAGCAGTTTTGCCCAGCCCAGCAGGTGGCCAAGTGCACCTCATTAGACCAGCTTCCTGCCGGTGGCAGGGGAGGATGGGCAGGCATGGGGGTGGGGAGAGGTGGAGACCTGGTCACAGCCCTGGTCGGGGTGGGGGTGGGAGCACTCACAGGAGGAGTGGGAGGAATGGGATGGAGGCATTCTGCATGGCCACCTGCCTGCTCAGAGCAAAGGCGACTCTGGAGTCACAGGAATCAGAGCATGGGAAGGGGATCACAGGGAGGGCCTGCAGCCCCCAGGATCCCAGGTTCCAGCTGGCTGGTTCCAGATCTCTCCCCCCAGATATGACCTAATAATATTTGCAAATATTTGTTCACTTTGCCCCAAAGGAGGACAGGATATGCCACACGGAAGAACCCTTTCCCCCTTTCTGGGATCCCCAAAAAAGATCCCAGCATTTTCAGAATTTTTCCTGATTCATAAAATAATCACATTTTCTCAATCATCCAACTTCCCCATGCTTTAATATCATTTTAAAAGTGTGTAGTGATCCCTACAACCATTGACGGCTTGGAATGCAGCAGGCCCCAAAATAAGCATGCACCTACCTGGTCACAGTGAACTGTAACGGCCCCCTACCACTCACCGGAACAACCCTCTTGAAGCAGGTGTTACAGAGGAGGAATCCCAAGACCAGAGATTCTAGACAACTTGTTAGAGACACACAGCTGGTAAATGGGGTGGAGGCCAGCCACCCATCCTCACTCCACCCCACCAGGCCCACATTTAATCACTGTTCTAGAGGATAGCTTAATATAACAGACTGTTTTCACATTCTTTCCTTCATGTGATTCTTATAACACCTGACAACCTAAGCAAGCCCAGAATTACCTGCTTGACAGATAGGGACACTGAGACCCACACAGGGCCTTGCACGGAGCTACAAGCCAGGTAGAAACACAGCCAACTAAACATGGTTGTCTTTGCCTCTATGTCACCGTTCCAGTGGGCTTTCCAGGTGACACTAGCGCTAAAGAACCCTGCCAATGTAGGAGACATAGGAGACCCAGGTTCCATCCCTGGGTCTGGAAGGTCCCCTGGAGGAGGGCAGAGCAACCCACTCCAGTGTTCTTGCCTGGAGAATGCCATGGACAGAGGAGCCTGGCAGGCTACAGTCCACAAGGTCACAAAGAATTGGACACCACTTAGCGACTAAATAAATGACAAGGAAGCTGAGGGGCTGAACTGGGAGGAAAGCAGGAAGGCTGCCAGGAATGGGTGCGGAGGCCCCACAGAGAGGAAAGAGGAGCCCTGGCCACACATGCTGTGGTCAGTGGGGGCAGGGGGACCGTCCTCACTGGTGCCTGGATGGTGGCCAGCCTCCCACACACATTGCTGGGTTTGCCCCCACAGGGAAAGGAGGGGTAGGGCAAGTGGGGGAAAGGTGAGCTTAACAGCTGAACATGTGCATCTTCAATCCTCATGCACCCAAGACCGGGCATCATTCACCCCAGAGCAGCCCTCCTAAGAAAGAACCCAGAGGCCCTCCTGTGATTTCCCCAAGCCTGGGCAGGTTTTACAGACAAGCCTAAACTTCCTCAGTTGTCATTCTTTTAATCTCCCCAGTTGCAATACAGTGACTTTTGTTCATCATGTATGTGTGTGCATGTATGCACATGTGTGTATGTGTTTGCATGTGTGCATGAGGAAGGCAGGGCGGTCAGTTCAGTGCAGACACTCCGACACCAGCCCAGCAGTGACTCTGCTCCGTGTTCCACTGCCTGCTGGTACAAGAGCAATCACCATGGCTGGGTTTTGCCTACAGATTTTGATACTAAATAATATTTCCAGCAAAAGTCATGTATATTGATTTGTACAAAAGGCAGGAGATGGAGAAAAATGGGACGCTGCCGACACTGAATTCAATACCGAATAATCTAATATGCCCAATTTCATTTTCTTGTCCTACCTTTGATGTTTGCAAGCAAATCATTGGCACTTTAAGTTTGCACATATATCTCAATGCAAAATGGTCAAGCAGCAATAAATAAATGTATTATACAAATAAATGGTTAGCAGTTGGGGTGAAACTGCAGAGAACAGTCTGCTCCTGGGATGATCTACAAGCAGGAAATTCACTTATTCTCCCCTGACCCTTGGCTGTGGCCAGCTCTCATAATTCTAGAAAAGGAACGGGTGGGTTGAGTGGAAGCAAGGATGTTAGAAAGAGGAAGAATTGAGGAACACTAGGCCTGGGGAATAAGAGAATTCCATTTTTCAGGCAATAATGATGTCTGGGGCCTCCAGAACTCCTAAACTGATCAGAGCCTCAGCCTGATCTTGCTTCCACACTTTATAATGCCTTCTCTGACTTTCTGTCCTGTTTTCACACTCAAACATGCCCACCCACAAGCAGACTATCAGTTCTTTAACAATAGAAGCACATTACTTTATCTTTTAGCCCTCCAGCACCTAGTAGAGTGCCTAAGATAGAGCAGACATATGCTGTGTGCTGTATCTAGCAGGATGGGTAGATGAACAGGTGGGTAGGTTGGTTGGTGGGAAGATGCATGGATGAGTGGGTCAGTGGGATAGACTGATGGCTGGGGGGTGGTATGTGGATGGATGAGTGAATGAAGATTGGGTAGATACATAGTTAAATGACTGATGGGTGATGAGTGGGCCAGTTGGTGAGCGACAGTAGATGGAGCATGCTTGAACAGACCAGTAGAAAGGTGGGTGGGGGTGAGTGTGAAGGAAGAAGAGCCAGCAGGAGCTCTCTGAATTAACACCTCTGAGACCCTGAGGAGGGTGTCGGTAGTCTCGGTAGCAGAACTGACTATAAAATACCATGAACCTTCTGGGAAAGCTTCGATTTCACATCATAATCCCCGCATCCAAGCCCCATGACAAACCACAGCTTGTCTTCCCCATGGGCGCAGTAGGCCTACACCTGTGCCTTTGAGACCCACCTTCCTGCTGTGTCACCATCCCAGTACTCCTGGGAACCTCTCATTCAACACAGCAGCTCTCCTCCCCCAGTTCTTTTCCTTCTGCACAGTGTAAGTGAGCCTGCCAATGACCAGTGACTTAGGTCATTGATTAAAATGAACTGTCACAGCCACAGAGCCTGCAGCCATAGTATAGAAAATGCATCTGAACCAAACGAGGTTCATCACTCAGGCCGAGGGCACAGACGTCGGCCCACTTCCTGCCCGTCTAATTGCAGTCACTCTCCTTCAGGCCCGTGTTCCCATTTTGTCCACAGTAACATGATTACAAACTTTGCCAACTGTTTTATAGAATTCACAAGGCCCTTTATTTAGGAGCACCAGGTCTTATGGCTTAGTATATCTGCCCGATGAAGCTGAATGTCATTAAGCCATGACTTGTTTTTAATGAGCCCCAGCAACCTCTGTTTCCTTTCAGAAAAACTTCCCTTTCCAAATGTTTCTTTGGCCAGAGAATAGGGCTTCCCTGGTGGCTCAGATGGCAAAGAATCTGCCTGCAATACAGGAGACCCAGGTTTGATCCCTGGGTCAGGAAGATCCCCTGGAGAAGAGAATGGCAACCCACTCCAGTATTCTTGCCTGGAAAATTCCATGGACAGAAAAGCCTGGCAGGTTACAGTCCATGGGTTCTCAAAGAGTCAGACACAACTAAGTGACTAACATTTTCACATTAGCTTTTTTTCACAGGGATGAACTAGGGAGAGTTGAGTAAGTTGCTTAAAATCATATGGATATTTCAAGAGAACAGCATCGAAACATGTATATTATCTAGGGTGAAACAGATCACCAGCCCAGGTTGGATGCATGAGACAAGTGCTCAGACCTGGTGCACTGGGAAGAGCCAAAGGGATCGGGTCGAGAGGGAGGTGGGAGGGGGGATCGGGATGGGGAATACATGTAAATCCATGGCTAATTCATGTCAATGTATGACAAAAACCACTACAATATTGTAAAGTAATTAGCCTCCAACTAATAAAAATAAGTGAAAAAAAAAATCAAATGGATAGCTCAACCATCTATTAATTCCAACATAAACAACCACCCGCACTGCTTTTGTGAAGCCTCTGACTCCACGTTATTTCCAGGATGCTTCAAAGACTCTGGATGTTGAATTAGGATGACAGAACCCTCACCTTCTAGCTCTGTACCATTAGACACACCTTGGCCCACCTGTCTGGGCCTTAACTTCCTCATCTTGAAGGGGAGTAACTATAACCACCTCATAAAGTTATTATGAGAAATGTGAGAAATCTTCTCTGGTGGCTCAGACAGTAAAGAATCTGCCAGGGTCAGGAAAATCCCCTAGAGGAGGGCATGGCAACCCACTCCAGTATTCTGCCTGAAGAATTCCATAGACAAAGGAGCTTGGTGGGCTAAGGTCCATAGGATTGCAAAGAGTCGGACATGACTGAATACACACACATGAGGAAAAGTCAGGCTTGATTGAGAAGTACATGGGCTTGTGGTCTGCAAATGCAGGCACTGGATGACCATTTGACCTTCCATAGTCCCCTCCCCAGGAGTCTGTGACCCATTCCTACTTGTTGGATCATCCTGCCACCCCACCTCACTCCCCTTGGCTAGAAGAGTACCTCTACTCAAGGCATTAGAAAGGCACCGTGCAGCATGGCACCCAGTCCCAGGCCCTGGGTACCCTTTCCTGGAGGCCCAGGCTGCAGCTGGACCTGCTTGGCCTACAGAGAGGGAAAGGTTGCATTGAGTCTGCCTCTCTAGATACACATGCCCATGCCCCCTGTGCTCTCCGAGGGGCTGGGTGGCCTCTGAAGGACAGACAGAGATACTTCTCACTTCAGATGCCTAACTGAGCATGCACACCTAATCTTACCTTCTCCTGAACCCACTCCAATTTTTTTTCAAGTGAAGAAATCTTTTAAAAGACATACATCCACAAAGATAAAGGGGAAGCTGCAACACCAGCACAATTTTAAAAGTGAAAGGCAAATTAGAAGAAAGCAATTCCTAAGCCAGCAGCAGGGAAAGTAAAGAATCAACCCCAATTACTTTGCAAGATTCTCAACAGGAACTGGCAGCCCCAAGAACTTCTAGAATTAGGAGTGACACAATAGGACTGAAATAAAGAGGACTGGTCCACAGCTGTTTGAGAAACAGTTGGGTCCCCTTGGTCCCCTCTTTCTCAATCTGTCTTGCTGGCGAGGCCACCCTCCTTCACCCACGGAGGGAGGGACAGAGCCTCCCTCCCAGAGGAAACCTGGAGGTTTGCTCCTAGGACAGGACCAGCACAGTGAGGCCATGAGCACCATTCCAAACACCAAGATTTAACCCACTGCATGCAGTCTCCCCTTCTTGGCTCCAGAACCCTACAAGCAGGAGTTTACCCTCCAGCAGGAAATGAAAAGGGTATTCAAATTCTGAGGCGACCTACTAGTCAGAAATGAAAGACAGAAAGAAAAACACACTGAAGTCTCCCTCATGAGCCTCCCTCCACTGCCCTCACCTCCCACAACAGATAGTTCACAGCTCCTAAGCAGCATTTTAGCCCCAGGTCTGAGACCAAAGAGTAGTTGCTGCCTGAGGAAAGCCAGTCATGACAGGGGGAGAGAGACAATGAGAATGTGGAGGAAACACACACATAAAGAGAAATTCCTGTAAAAGACTACCATTAATCATCTCTGGGGGAGAACAAATGGCGGGGGAGTAGGTGGACATGGAGTACATCTCTCTCCATGGACACATCAGGAATACACCTTCAGACACAGAAGTGCATGCAGAACACCAGCTGAGAGCGGACAGGAGTACCTGACCAGAGGAAAAGAATATATAGAACCACACAAAACTCGGTAGGATGAAGGAACTAGGGGGGAAAATAGGAGTGTTAGTAGGACTGGACCTGCCTTTGGTGGGTGGGGGAACTGAAGCAGGGTTCCGATCCCCATATTGGGGCAATTGTCTGAGTCAGAGGGGAAACTTTTAAGGCTGAGAGTGAAACAGCTGATCTCTGGCAGCCTAAATGGAATGAGAATCAGACAGTCCTTGCCACAGCCATACATACCCCAGACAGGAACACAGGTCCCCTGGAAGGTGCAGTGGCTGGGAGCTGGAGTTTAGGGATTGTGGAGCAATCCCAGGGTGAGGGCTGCTGTTGACTGCAGAGAGACAGATTGAGGGGATGTGAGGGAGGAGATCATGGTGGGAAATGCCTGTGGAGGAAAGCCAGGCAGCCATGGAAGCAAGGTGATACTGCTGAGTCACGTGTAGGGGGTGGAGCCATCACCATAGCCTCTCTCTCCCCACACGCCAGCATCAGGCAGCTGAACAATAGAGAGGCTGGCCCATCAAACACCTGATGCACTGAACTACAGAGTAGGACCCCACCCAGGTGCTCCTTTAAGTGCCTGATGCGCCAAAATACAGAGAGGACCCCAGCCAGGAGGGCCCCCCTATGTGCCTGACACACCAAACAACAGAGAAGGACCCCAGGCAAGGGAGCCCTCTAAGTGCCTGAACGGGTGGAGCTACAGAGAAAGACTGGCCAAAGAGGCCTTCTGATCGCCAGCTACAAGAGGCTCGAAAAAAGACTCTGATAGGGCCATAACTCCTGCAGCGGAGGCAGTCCATGTCCCTGCACACTTGGCACCACCAGGGTCCCCACAAGCCAAGCAGCTGCGCCACCTTCACACTCAACTCTCCCTGGGGCAGAGCTGCCACAGGGAAAAAGTCTTGCATCTATGCACGCAGGGTTGCTTTGGTCATGTCTGACTCTTTATTACCCTGCAGACTGTGGCCTGCCAGGCCTCTCTGTCAGGGGGGAGTTCTCCAGGCAAGAATACTGGAGCATATTGACTGATAATGATTGCCATACCCTTGTACAGCACTATATTTCCTGCTGCCCTGGCCGCCAACTCCCCTGAGTACCTGGTGCTGACATATCCCTTTGTGACCCAAGCAGCTGCACCACCTCCACACCTGGCCCTCACGGGGGCAAACCCAAGTCCTCCAGGGCAGCCTCAGGAGCAAACCCCAGTGGACGACCCACATGCAGAGGTGGAAATAAAACCACAATTGAAACCCAGGGGCAGTGTGGCTAAGGAAGAAGACCCAAAACCTTCCCACCAGCTGTACAAGCTGCAGATTAAATCCACATGATCAACTAGGCAGACTCTGTGTCTATGGAATATATAAAAGGCCATTGAGAGCTCCCACACACACACACACACACACACACACACACAAAATGCACTAGTTCTGATAGCTGTGGACATTGGAGGCAAGAACACACAGGAGTAGGACCAGATTAGAATCTGAGCTGCCCCCACAGCAGGTCCAGAGACCAGCACAGGGTTGGAAATCATCTTAGGGATGATTAGGGAGATAAGGTGGACTGTGACTCCCAGCGAGGGAAAGGACTCTGACAGCAGTGACTCAAGAAAAACATTTATTATTCTTATGTTTTGACTTTAAGTTGTGGTACATATACACAATGGAATATTACTCAACCATAAAAAGGAACAAATTTGAGTCAGTTCTAATGAGGTGGATGAACCTAGAGCCTATTACACAGAGTGAAGTAAGTCAGAAAGAGAAAAATAAATACCATATTCTAACACATATATATATATGGAATCTAGAAAAATGGTACTGAAGAATTTATTTACAGGGCAACAGTGGAGAAACAGACATAGAGAATAGACTTATGGGCATGGGGAGAGGGGAGAAGAGGGTGAGATGTATGGAAAGAAAGCATGGAAACTTACATTACCATATGTAAAATAGATAGCCAACAGGAATTTGCTGTATGGCTCAGGAAACTCAAACAGGGACTCTGTATCAACCTAGAGGGGTGGGATGGGGAGGGAGATGGGAGGGAGGTTCAAAAGGGAGGGGATATATGTATACTTATGGCTGATTCATGTTGAGGTTTGACAGAAAACAACAAAACTCTGTAAAGCAATTATCCTTCAATAAAAAAAATAAATAATTTTTTCACATGAAAAGATGCTCAACATCACTCATTATCAGAGAAATGCAAATCAAAACCACAATGAGGTACCATTACACGCCAGTCAGGATGGCTGCTATCCAAAAGTCTACAAGCAATAAATGCTGGAGAGGGTGTGGAGAAAAGGGAACCCTCTTACACTGTTGGTGGGAATGCAAATTAGTACAGCCACTATGGAAAACAGTGTGGAGATTTCTTAAAAAGTTGGAAATAGAACTGCCATATGCCCCAGCAATCCCACTTCTGGGCATACACACCAAGGAAACCAGATCTGAAAGAGACACGTGCACCCCAATGTTCATCGCAGCACTGTTTATAATAGCCAGGACATGGAAGCAACCCAGATGCCCATCAGCAGACGAATGGATGAGGAAGCTGTGGTACATATACACCATGGAATACTACTCAGCCATTAAAAAGAATTCATTTGAATCAGTTCTAATGAGATGGATGAAACTGGAGCCCATTATACAGAGCGAAGTAAGCCAGAAAGATAAAGACCATTACAATATACTAACACATATATATGGACTTTAGAAAGATGGTAACGATAACCCTATATGCAAAACAGAAAAAGAGACTCAGATGTATGGAATAGACTTGTGGACTCTGGGAGAAGGAGAGGGTGGGATGTTTCAGGAGCACAGCATTGAAACATGTATATTATCTAGGGTGAAACGGATAACCAGCTCAGGTTGGGTACATGAGACAAGTGCTCGGGCCTGGTGCACTGGGAAGACCCAGAGGGATCGGGTGGAGAGGGAGGTGGGAGGGGGGACTGGGATGGGGAATACATGTAAATCCAGGGCTAATTCATATCAATGTATAACAAAAACTACTGTAATGATGTAAAGTAATTAGCCTCCAACTAATAAAAATTTTTAAAAAAAATTAAAAAAAAAAAAAATGTTAAAAATAAATAAATAAATAAATAATTTTTTTTAAAGCCTCTGGGAGACAAGAAAAGATATTGCATCCAGATATGTGAAAGGATACCCTGAAAAAAAGAGAATATTCAGAAAACTAAAGAACCCTTGAAAATTAAAAATATGATAGCAAAAAAATTAAATTTAATAGAAGTAATAGAACAAAATGTTAAGAACATCTCCCAGCAAGGAGAAAAAGAAGGCAGAACTAGAAAATAGGTCAGAAAAATAAAAAGATTTTAAAAAAAAAAAGCGGGGAGGAGGAGCTAAGATGGTGGAGGAATAGGACGGGGAGACCACTTTCTCCCCTACAAATTCATCGAAAGAACATTTGAACGCTGAGCAAACTTCACAAAACAACTTCTGACCGCTAGCAGAAGACATCAGGCGCCCAGAAAAGCAGCCCATCGTCTTCGAAAGGAGGTAGGACAAAATATAAAAGATAAAAAGAGAGATTAAAAAAAAAAAAGTCTGTCCAAGAGACCATGTAGTGATTCCATCAATATTCACTAAAAGTGCCCCACCCACATCTGCTCCCCGCCCCCCCCTCACCCCCCCAGCATTAGAGTGTTTGGCTGTCAGGGGTAGAAGTGTTGGAGGTCAAGATCTCCTGGTTGGCCCTGGGGCAATAGGGTGCAGGAGTGTGAAAAGCCAGCTCCCTTGCCTGAGGATGGAAAAGCTCTAAAGTACACGTTGGCCCCAGAATTTCCTACTGGACCAGGAGTGGGACCTCTCCCAAAATCCTACCCGGATGGCTTCCCCCTTCCCTCTCCTCCCCCCCACTCCCTCCCCAGTTGCCCTTTTAAGATTTTTTTAATGAGTAACCTGCACATAAACCCTCATCTCAGGGTCTGCTTCTTGGGGACCTGACCTAAGTCAATGTGTGTGTGTGTTTTTTTTTAAGTCACTCAGCTGTGTCTGACTCTTTGTGACCCCATGGACTATAGCCCACCAGGCTCCTCTGTCCGTGGAATTCTCCAGGCAAGAATACTGGAGTGGGTAGCCATTCCCTTCTCCAGGGGATCTTCCTGACCCAGGGATCAAACCTGGGTCTCCTGCACTGCAAGCAGATTCTTTACCATCTGAGCCACTGGATGGGGAAGCATATCCAGGTAATAAGAATTTCTGAAGGAAAGAATTTACAAAGCAGGATGAGGGAAATCAGAAAAACAAGACAGCCTCCCAAACTGAAAGACATGCCTCTCCAGATTGAGGTAGTCTAGGACAGTAGTCTAGCAAAATGGATGAACTTTACTGTCACTGTGAACGTTTAGAACACGGGAAGAAAATCAGACACTACACATTTCGGAAAGGATAAACGATAGATCACATGCAACGGACTGAGTCTCAGAATGTCCTCGTCCTTCTCAGAAACACATAGGAAGCTAGAAAACAAAAGAACAACACTTTTTGAGGAAAAATTATTTTTTCCAATCAGAGTTTTGCACCCAGGCAAAACCTACTAATCATCCTCAAGGATAGAATGAGGATAATTTCACAGAAGTAACATCTTAAAAACTCTTACCCTACACTTCCTTTCTCAGAAGATACTGGAATATATGCGCTAAAGCTGGCCAAGAGACAAGAGGACTTCGGATCCAAGGAAGAGGAAATCCCACGTGGGAGTGAGGGAGTCTCCAGAGTGATGGAGAGGAAGACTGAAATCTATACAGAGTCCAGACTGACCACCTCAAGATGGTCAAGAGGCAGAAAGGGTGGGGCTGTCATCACCATACCCTCTGACACTCTTTGAACCCGATAAAACTCCTAGAGGAGATGCCCAATCAAGGGACTAAATCAAGAAAGGGAATCGGGGACCCAGGATATAGGGGCTCCATCTCAAGAAAAATCCCCAGAATATGACTGTGCAGCAGGCCTAGAGAGTAATGAACCCTGAGAGAAGGAGACTAGAGATGCCGAGATACAAACTGGAGCTTAGAGATACCCTGACCTCATTGACCCTGTGGGAAACGTTATGGAGAAACCATAGAGAGGTATAGAAAGTGAAGTACAGAGAAAATCAACTGATGAAAAATAAAGATAAGGCAATTATTAATTTCAGTGAAAAAGTAAGAAAAGAAAAATCATAGCTTTTCATATATATATACATAGTACATATATATACTCTGGATTTTCTAATACTTGCATCAGCATATTAAAATACAGTGGCCCCTCCTTATCAGTGGGGGATATGTTTCAAGTCCCCTGGTAGGACACATGAAACTGTGGACAGTACCAAATCATATAGTTATATAGATATATATGCTATGTTTTTTCTTATACACACATGCCAGTGAATTTGTGCATGTAAGTCACTTCTGTCATGTCTGACTCTTTGTGACCCTATGGACTGTAGCTGCCAGGCTCCTCTGTCCACAGGGATTCTCCAGGCAAGAATATTGGAGTGGGTTACCATGCCCTCCTCCAGGGGATCTTCCTGACCCCAGGATCAAACCCGTGTCTCTTATGTCTCCTGCATTCGCAGGCAGGTTCTTTACCACTAGCCCCACCTTAATTTATAAATTCAGCACAGTAAAAGATTAACAACAACAATAATAAAAATAGACAACTATAAAAACATACTGTAATAAAAGTTATATGAATGTGGATCTCTCTCAAAATATCTTATTATACAAATTTAATGTCTTTTCCATCTTCACCAACCATTTATCATGCACTGTGGACATAACTTTTGCAGTTTGAGGTACAACAGCAAAACTATCATGAATTTATTTTTCTTCCTTCACAACTTCATGACTAGGTTTAGTCTTACCATAGATCTTAGCAAACTCAGCATATGATTTTTTTTTCTTTCCTCATTAAGTCTAGAACTTTCACCTTTTCACTTAAAAGAAGTACTTATTGTAAAGTAATTAGCCTCCAACTAATAAAAATAAATGAAAAAAATAAATAAAATGAAGTTCATATGAAAAGAAAAAAAAAAAGAAGTACTTATGACTTCTCTTGGCAGATCCCAATTGCCAGCATCATATCTTGTGTTTTGGAACCGATTTTAAATAAAATAAAGATGACTTAGACACAGCACTGTGATACCCAGTAGCCACAGTCAATGTGGTAACAGAGACACTACTAAGAGGCTAAACAGGCAAAGGGACGCTTCACATCCGGCAGGACCAAGTCAGCACCAGATCTCATGACGCTACACAGAAGGCATGCGACTTAAAACCGACAAATTGTTTCTGGAAACTGCCATTTAATATTTTTGAACTTCCATTGACCTTGGGTAATTGAAACCGTGAAAAGTGAAACCACAGATTAAAGGGAAACTACCGTAAATATAGAATATTCATTGAGAAAAGGACAATCACCATTACCAGGAAAATGGTGGAGGGTGTGACTGAGAGCGTAGAAGGGCAAAGGAGCTAAAATTGTCACCTTCCGTAAGAGTTAATCAACAGACAAAGCTTAAATTAATCAGAATTTAACAGAAGGTGCACATTATTTAGAAAGAGAAAGAAGAGAAATTATATAAAGTTAGCCACAAAAAAAAAAAATCCCCAAGAGTATAATGTAATTGCCTCTGGGTTTGGCCTGGCGTGCTGCAGTTCATGGGGTCTCAAAGAGTCGGACACGACTGAGTGACTGAACGGAACTGAACTTAGGAAGACTGGCAACACAAGTTTAACATTTGTGTATACCCTTAAAACCATCACCACATCCATGGTCCTCAAACGTTTCCTTGTACCTCTCACTCCCAACCCCTCCCTATTCATAGGCAACCACTGATTCACTTTCTGTTGCTATAAATTGTTCACATTTTTTTAAAATTGTATCAAAATATAAATTACAAATATTCTTTTCATTCTGACTTATTTCACTCAGTATAATTGTTTTGAGAGTCATCCATATTTCTGTGTATATCAGAAGTTCATTCTTTTATATTTTGAGTTGAATTCAATTGTATAAATCCATCTGTTTGTTTATCCATTCACCTTGATAGCTTACAGTGAACAGTGTCAGGATTCATGATCTCAGAAGAAGATTTAACTTCAGGACCCGGGACCAGCCTTGATCACTCAAGAGCTTCTGTATAAGAGAGTTTTATTAAAGTGAAAAGGGACAGAGAAACTTCTGATATAGACATCAGAAGGGGGATGGAGAATGCCCCCCTCGCTTCTCCACTACCGGCTCTGAAAACAATTCAGAAAGAAAGACAATCAGGCTCTGCCTGGATTCCACTTACCTGCACAGTGGCTGAACTCTGTACAGGTGGAAGTGAGGGATCTTAGGGTTCACTTCATTTGTTTACTCTCCTTCATGGGTCACAGTCAGGCTTTGAAAACTATTGTTGCATATATTTTGTCCAGTTTTTAAGGTTTCTTTTTTCAGACATGAAGTTGATGGTTACAAATTTGTTACACTACTTTTTCTGTTAAATTGTCTCCTAACTCTAGGGGAAATTTTGGGAAAAGGGCAAGGTGCTGAGCTCAAGAAGGATTCTCCTCTCTCACTGCATTCCAAGAAAGCCTATAAAGAACATAATTAATAGATGAAAATATTTTTCTACAAGACTTTGCAAAACTAAATTGTGAGGTTGAAGGAAAATTAATTTAGAGAAAGGAGTGGTTATGAGATGACGTCCTTTGGGAGGGTCATCCAGTGATACCACAGAGGGTCCAGACTGCTTAGCAGGGCTGTATATACGAATGGAACAGAGGGTCCAGACTGCTTAGCAGGCCTGTATATAGGAATGGAACAGAGGGTCCAGACTGCTTAGCAGGGCTGTATATAGGAATGGAAGGGCAGACGCCTTCTGTGGAAGCTTCTGCACGCAGGAACACAGGAATCCTAACCCCAGCCAAGTGGGGTCCTATACTGTTCCCTGCCTGATGATCGGAAGCGTCTACTTAACGAAAAAATCCCATCATGACTTCTTTGCTGTGGACTTTTCCATGGATGCCTAGAATCCTTGAGTTAAACACTCAGGTCCTCTGTTTTGTGTCCAGCTTCTACTATGACCAGACTCTCAGGCTGGCAATACCCCTAACCATTTTTTTTTTAATAGCTTTTATTTTTTTAGAGCAGCTTTTGGCTCACAGCAATTTTGTCCACAAATACAGAGACTTCCCATATGCCTCCTACTCCTATACCTGCATAGCCTGCTCCATTATCAACAACCCCACCACCACCAGTTATCACTCAATCTGGTCTCGGGGCCTCACGTGTTACTTACTCTCCCTGCGCTCACTTCCATGCCTATAAAATGAGAACAAAATTATGGAGAAGGTTAAACAAAGTAATTCCTGTAAACAGTGAGAACAGTGCCTGGTCAGTAGGTGTCACTCCTGTAGGTGGGTTATTGTCAGCATCACCCTGTCTTCTTCCTCATACAAGTGGGCAGAATCCAAGTTCCCAGAAGGCAGGGGGAAGGCTTGCACAGGCATAAGTACACAACAGGTGCTCAACAAAAACTGCGAGCCAGCAGTTTGACCAAAGGGAACCATGATACCACATGCCCACCCTGTGTCAGCCTGCAGCTTGGAGCTGTAGCTTGTGATTTCCCAAGTCCTCATGACCACCCAAGGTGGAAACACAGTCCACCCAACAGAAAAGAGAATTGGTCCGGAGAAGCCAAAGGCAAGGAGTCACACTGTAGTGAGAGCAGGCGGGGCGCCAGCCCGAATCTGCCTGGCTCCCACTCTGGCTGACCCCCACCACATGGTGAGCCGCAGAGCAGGCTGGCACACCGCGTGGGCTGTCTCTATGCTGGGAGGGCCCTTGGCCACAAGGGGAGCCCGAGTCCTTCTCATCTCAGGGAAGAGCTCCCAGGAGCGCTTTCTTCTCTGTCCAGAATGGCCTCATCTCAAAATGTCATTCTATTTCATTTGTTTAAAAAGTCCTGTTAATTCCAATGGCAAACTTTTGATAATAATTCTTGATAAAAGTTCAAAAGTTCAAATTAACCAATCATTGTATAACATTTCATGAGGATATAGGAGAACAAAGGGGAACCAGCCATGGGGAACTGGATGAAAATGTTTTCTAAAAAGATAATTTTATTATTGGCAAATGTGCGATACAGAAAGCCAGTCTAAGCCTCCCCCACAGCCTGCCCCCTCGCTAGCATTTACGGTTTACATGCAGCAGCCGTCATTAAGCCCGTTTCTCCTGGGAGGAGCTGTGTGAGGAGCGGACGTGGAAGGACAGTCAGCACCACCCTGGCCCCCAGAGAAGCAGGACACGGCAGCCTCCTGGTGCTCCTCACACTGCCCACCTCCACCCTCAGGTCACCGCGCACACGCCCCCAGACAGCTGCTGGCTTGCGTCCTGTCCTCACTTTGCAGATGTGGAGCCAGAGTATGGGGAATGCTCTGACCGCCGCTATCTTGCTCCCTTGTCACTGTCCTCTGCATCATCTCTCACTGAGGATCGGGCACTAGGGGAGATCTGGGGGAGCCTGTCCAGGTCAGGGTCACCACCGCTCCTTTGTGTGGCTGGAGGAGCTGCTGATGTAAAAGCAGCATCCTAGCTCGCCCTAGAAAGGCACAGTGAGCATTCTGAACCCCAGCCGCCTGACTGCCTTGCATCTACAAACCCTGACTCTACCACTTCTGGGAGCCCAGCTGCAGAGCTGCTCGGCACCTCCTTTGCAAAGGGGCTGTCTCTAGGCACAGACAGGTGAGAGCAAGGCATTCCTGGGCCTCCTAGTCGTGGGTCTGACCCCAAATGCCACATGGCTCAGATAGTGACTGAGGATGACCCTGCCTAGGGTCAAAGGGTGGGGCTTCTGAAGCTGGACCTGCTGCTACCCAGCTTGGGTCTCTGAGGAGTCACCTCCCCTCTCTGGGCCTCCATTTCCTCATCTTAAAAATGGTTTCCACGGTCCCTTCTGGAGCTGTGCTGTTTCTCAGTCATGTCCGAGTCTCTGCAATCCTGAGGACTGCAGCCCAACAGGCTCCTCTGCCCATGGGATCTCCCAGGTAAGAGTACTGAAGTGGGATGCCATTTCCTACTCCAGGGGATCTTCCCATAAAAGGGATCGAACCCACATCTTCCATGTCTCCTGCAATTGCAGGTGGATTCTTTGCCACTGTGCCACCAGTTAGATGGAGTTCCTCCAGAAACAGGCCCTGAGACAAGGATTCAAGTGGAAATCATTTATTTGGGTGAGAAGGGATCCCACCAAGAGGAGGAGACAGAAAAGTGAAGGCATGCAAATGTGCTGATAAGGGCTCAGCCCCAGGCAAGCTGGAGCTGGCTAACACTGGCCCTGGACTCTTATCTGCCCTAAGTTCACAAATGCCCTCAGCTCATATCTGTCCCAGGCTCATGCCTGCCCTGAGCTCACACCTACCCCAGGCTCACACCCACCCTAAGTTCACACCTGTCCCGTGTTCTCGCTTGCTGTGGAATCACACCTGTCTTGGGCTCACACTTGCTGTCTTGTTGACATCTGTTCATGGGGTGCATCTAGGACCAGCTTTGCCTTCAGTGATGTCACATGTAAGCTGATATTAATCTTGGTGGGAGTTTTCACACTATGGAAATCTATGAACACTACAAATCAGGTTCTTCCTGCTCCGCCTACTACCCCTGAGAACTGGTTGATAAACATTTACCAGCACACCACCAGCTTAATCCTGTTGGTTTTTAAAGTCAGTCACTCAGTCGTGTCCAACTCTTTGTGACACCACGGTGTAGCCCACCAGGCTTCTCTACCCATGGGATTCTGCAGGCAAGAATGCTGGCATGGGTAACCATTTCCTTCTCCAGGGGATCTTCCCAAACCAGGGATCAAAGCTGGGTCTCCTGCATTGCAGACAGACTCTTTCCCATCTGAGCCACAAGGGAAGCCCTTAATCTGTTGGGAAACAGTGTAAAGTACAGGCCTTAGAATCATCCCACCCCAGGGTGAGGGAGCTGGAGCAGTGATACAAAAGTCCTGAGACTCACTGGATGAGGGCCACCTTGGGGAGTTTAATTCCCTGTATCCCCATGAGCTCCCACACATGGGCGAGGGCAGCCTATATGACTCCAGATAAAGCCCTCAAATAAAACTTGAAAAGAATCCAGGCACAGGTAAGGCCAGGCAGGGCAGGCTCAGGAGATGGAGTCTTGGGGGGCTGGGCATGGGTGTAACATAGAGGGCTGGCCCTTTGCTAACTTCCTGCTCTCCACAACATAACACCACTGGTTAGCAGAAAGGCAGCATCTGGCTGGGGATGGGAGGGAGTGGGGCCAGAGGTTTAGAGGAAGCAGGGTGACACTGAGAGATCTAATGAGCACACACGGAAGTTGGGCTGCTCTGGTGAAGGAATACTGTTACCTGACCGTGTGTGTTTCCCCAACTCAGCACATAGCCTGGAGGATTCAACCTGGGCCCCACTTGCAAGGAAGGGCTTCCATGGCAAAACAGAGAAGATAGTGGCACAAACCAGCCAGTCAGGGCTGGAGATGGTAAGACAGGTCAGTGAAGTCCTTGCCTTGGACCCCACGTTCAGCTGGTATGAAACCTTCATGAAGTAAAACACAATCTCACACTACTAGTATCATGCCAAAGTGGAAGTGAAGTTGCTCAGTCATGTCCAACACTGTGCGACCCCATGGAATGTAACCTACCAGGTTTCTCCATCCATGGAATCTCCAGGCAAGAATACTATAGTGGGTTGCCATTTCCTTCTCCAGATCTTCCCAACCCAGGGATTGAACCCGGGTCTCCCTCATTGTAGGCAGACACTTCACTGTCTGAGCCACCAGGGACGTCCCCTAGTATCCTGGGCTCCCTTCCACTGTGCTCTGGGAGGGGAAAAGAAACTCTGGGTGGGTCAAGAAGGATGTGCGGGGAAGAAGAGCTGGGAGAACGTACCCACAGGGAGGCAGCACTAGGGCCCCGAGGCCAGACCAGCATTTTAAGGAGCAGCCCCAGAGCCAGCGCCCTGCAGGAAGGGGACGGTGGGGTGGGGGGGGAAGGGGAGGTGACAGAAGCCAGTCAGAGGGAGCAGGGAAGACACAAACCTGCCCCATAAGTTACACAAACAACCAAAACCCCTGAAACTGCTCCAAGAAGGAGCAAGAGCAGAAAGACTTGGTGGCAGCCTCCTACAGTGTCACAAAGGGCAGCCCAGGATGGAGACTGGGGTCCTTCAACAAGAGATGAAGTCCTGCATGAGTGGCAGGATAGGTAGGTACCATCTACCTGCTAACCTCTCCCCTCTGAGAGAACGCATGGAGGTGCCTGGGCTGGGAACGAGAGGACAGGGAAGAAGCTAGGACGGCAGAGTGCTACCGAGGGCCCCCTGCCCAGCAGCACTCACCCAAGGTCACCTCCCAAAGTGGATGGTAGAACCCCCAGAAAAAGGACGAGACTGAGACAGTCAATTCCTAGGCAGGTTGATAAGAAGTCCAGGGGTCCCCAGAGAGAGAGAGAGAGAGAGAGAGAGAGGTCTGGAATTCTCAAGGAGGAGGAAAGGACAAACTTTTTTTTCCTCTACATTCCTTAGGATTATATAACAATAATGTATCCTGCTTGAGGACAGTTTCTGGAAAAAAACCTTCTGGCTAATCCTGTTATCTTAAAATGTAAATTATGGGAGTGGGTCTAGTAAGGTCTTTACAACCTCCAGACATTCTTTTGATTCACTGTAATAAGTAATTAAAAAGTATATAACTCCATTGCTAACACTAGCAAGGGGGCACTCTTTCTGCCCCCTTCTGATGTCTATGTCAGAAGCTTTCTCTATCTCTTTTATACTTTAATAAAACTTTATTACACAAAAGCTCTGAGTGATCAAGCCTCATCTCTGGCTCCGGATTAAATTCTTCTCTTCCAGAGGCCAAGAATCCCAGTGGCTTTCGTGGTTCAGCAACAACATTTCAATACCCCCAAAGCTGTGAAAATATGCATGCTGTTTCCTGTGGGAACCCCTCTCTGCTGCGGCAGAGAGGTCTGAAGCAGCCCCCACTCCAAGGCCCTGTGTCTGTGACGGGGCCAACAGCCTTGCCAAAGGGGCTACCAAGCCCTGCTGGCCTCAGCGTTCACAGCAGGAGACACAGAATAAGTGTTGGGTGTCAGGTGACCACAGACCAGGAAGGATCTGGACGTATGGTCAGATGCCGGCAGGGGCAGACGGCAGTCACCAGGACCCCAGCCTGGGCCCGACACACTCCGCCGAGGGGCCTGCTGCAGTGCTCCCGCTCCACCAGCTCTAAAGCCCCACCCAGGACCTCAGAGTGTGGGCAAGGGGGCTGGGAGGAGGGAGATAAAGAGAAGTTGGTGAATGACCTTGAACTTGCAACAACACAGCCTGAAGGTATGAGAACATATGGGATAAGTGAGCTTGTCCTCAATGTTTCAAAATCAGAAACTGAGGACAAACAGAAGACCCTTCAAGCGCTCAAACAGGATATAAAAATGAATGAACATGGGTTAGATATAACTGTCCAAGAGTCCGAATGCCAGAGTCCTATTAGTAATTCTGAAAACCAGAAAAAAAATAGAGCAATACCTTCAAAATTGTAAAGAAAAATGGTCCTGATGAGAGAATTCTATGCCAGCAGTTTGATTTTGTCAGAAGTACGACTATAAGACATTTTCAGACATGCAAGCACTCAGATTGTCTTCCCTTGCATGCTTCCTCAAGAAGCCCCCAGGAGACGGGCCTTTCCAAAGGAAAGTCTTCCAGGACTGCAGGAAACAGAGGTCCAATGGGACAGACAGTGGAAAGGGGTCCATGAAGGTAGACCCCAAGATGGCTGAGCAGCAGGGCCAGGATTGCCTGGGCAGCTGAGAATGTCAGTGCCTCTAGAAAAACAAAATTGATAGAACAGCTAACATATTGGAACACAGTGGTGAGAAGAAATTTACACCAAAAGGGAAGAAGCATGGGCAATAGAGAGAGTTTAGGGATAAATTAGAGACAAATATTGGGGGGCGGGGGGGGGGGGTGGAGCGGGAATCAAGCAAATGTAAAATATGGAACAATTATTAACTCCAGGTAAAACAAAAAAGTTATGCAAGATAGGAAAACTAAGTAATGAAAAATATAGAGCAATCATTAACTCCAGGTTAAACATCAACAAAAGTTAGGCAGAAAAGGAAAATAAAACTAAGCAAATGAAAAATACAAAGCAATCATTAACTCCAGCTAAAACAAAAATGTTAAGCAAGAGAGGGCTCTTCTGTGAAAAGCCTTAACATAGTCACACTGTAAATAATGAATGTTCATCTTGTCAAGGGTGATGAAGCTATCCTCCAAATCTAAAACAAAATGCAAAGTTGAACTTACTGCTCACTTGAGCAAAGGAGGGCTTTGCTGTTTAGGCAGTATCCCAGAGCACTGGAGCCAGGAGGGCAGGGATTGGCCAGTCATCCAGACTGAGGGTGACATCATCCATCATCCCTTGAAGGTGACTGGATGAGAGACAATAGGGTTGATTGGCCAGCACACAGAAGCTGCTTAAGTGAGTGTGTCTATCTCTGATTGGTTGAGTTTCAGCTAGGAACTGACACTGACTGGTTGGCTGCAAAGCATATTCCTTGAAGTCAGCTCTTGTCTTTCCATTGAAAAGTTTAAAACTGGTCTGCTGTTGTTTGTTACCATGGCTACAGAACAATGGGTCTTTTCCTAGGAGTGTGGGAACCTCTGTATTCTCAATCCATGTACAATTAGGATGTAACCGATGTTGTTGATAATGGGGGATGGAAAGTGTTAGAACATGTGTGTGGTGCTGCCTAAATGAATGTGAATGAAAAATAACTCCCCACTTTCCATGGTAAGAAGTAAAAGAATATTACCCAGAACTGGAAAATCAAAAGTTAGCAATGTAAGCATTTTATTTAGAATTGTGAACATAGCATCAAAAGAACTGTTGAAAATTGGTTTTCCCTGGGGAGCAGAAAACTATGATGTGGAGCAAGGAGACTGCTGTTTTGCATAACAAAACTAGTTGGGCTGTTAGACTCTTCAAACCCCATGTATTCATAACTGATAAAAGTTGTGGGGTTTTTTAATAAGATTTGCTTTAATTTTCACCTAGAATTTTTCAAAATACACATTGAAATGTTTCTCTACAAAAAGAGAGCTCTGTTTCTAGCACTTCAAAGCAGTTAACAAGATTTTTGTGTCCAGTCTCTTTCCTGTTAATAAATGAAGGATGCACCGTTGCTTTCCAGGTACAAAATTTCCCCTTCGTTAACAACTCTCATCTCACTGTGACATCTGAAGATACGGAAAATTTGGGGGTGGCTGCCTCAAGACACACCACACAGTGTGAGTCAAACCTCACAGAGTCCTTTTTGCTAAGGGGACACCCCTCACACTGACCTGAACCGCTCAACCCAGGATGAGAACTTTTTATGTGTCAATATTTCCCAGCCCCTGGCACGAGGCCTGGTCAGTAACAGAAGAGGTAGGCTAAATAATTCCTTAATGCAGAAAATAATGGCATGGCAGCTTTTCTCCCAAGGATTTGGAAGAGCTTCCTGTGCCCCAGGCCTCAGGAGAAGTGGCTTCGCTCCCTGAGGTTGCACCCCTGCCTACAGGTCAGTGGGGATGCCATTCAACCCTGGGCTGCCAGCTCCCCATGCACAGGCAACACTCCGGGGTCCAGGGCACAACTGACCTCACCACTGGCCTCCCTGACGCTGTCCCCTGAAACCCCAGCCCCTGACCTCCTACCTGGTCAGGGAAGGCACAGGTGTGGCAGGGTCAGAGGGCATGTCGTTGGCAGCAGTGGGGCTGACGGGTCAGTGTGCAGCAATGCAGGGGCCAGACTCCTCTAGACTGAACGGGACTTCTGTGCTAAACTTCAGGCAGGCCAATCGAGATCCCCTAGTGGCGCCCTGAGGTCCTTGCCCTAGAGGCCTCCACCACATCACTGTGGCCTGGATTGGACATCATCAGGATTTCTCAGGCTTGAACAGACCATTCTGATGGTCAAGTGCAGCCAAAACAATGCAGAACCACTTGTGGTCCCCTTCGAATTTCGCATGGACTCCACGGTGTCGCAAGGGGTCGGACACAACTGAACGACTTTCACTTTTGAGTTTTCACATTCCTGTGAGCACCCCATCACCAGAAAGAGAGAATCTCTTCATTTCTAGTGGATTTTGCCCCAAGAAAAGAAATCTCTCCCTTTTTTCCTTCCCTCAGCAATGGCTTTGCAATTAAGGAGAGGAGACCTGATACTGTTTTAAAGAAGGTGGTTCTTGGATGAATCCCGTTCGCTCAGCAGTTTGCATACAGTGTGATTTGATAATGAGCACTTGGCCTGGAACAGACAACCTGCCTAGTGAAACAGATGCCCCTGGTGAGGAGAGTGATCCTAGCTCCAGGAGGGGAGGGGACTGGCAGTCACACAGCTCCCCCCATCCCTGCAGTTGGCTGCCGCAGGATGGCTGCTCTCAAGACCCTGTGCTTGATGGCCTATGCACTTGCCGTGGGGACCTCAGCGCATGGTGCCGTCCCCGACTGGGGGCCTCCGGCACAGCTGCTGGCTGCAGGGCGAGTGGCCATGCCTCTTTCTCTGTGTTCAGGGTCCTACCTGGACTCCAGGGCTGCATCCTTTGGGCTTGCCTCCCCTTGGTGCTTTCCTAGGTCTTCCTGCGTCATGGCATTAGCTTACCCCAGGAGAGCTGCTTCTCTACACTGCTCTGGACTCTCACAGGCACCTGCCAGGTACACGTGGCCCTCCCCTGCTTATAGGCAAGCAAACTGAGGCCCAGGAGGAAAGAACTAGACCATCCTTGCCCGAGGAAGGAGCTGGCACCTCAGACTTCAAAGCCCTTCCTGGGATGCCTTAACCGACAGCTTTGAAAGCCATAACTTCTCCAAGGAGCTTTTCCAGGCCACTGGCAGCTAAACCGAGAAGAGACAAAGATCTAGGGCCCTTCGCAGGAGGGGTGGGAGTCCCCCATGAAGAGGTCAAGTTTCGGGATTACTCACAGAGAAGGACCCTGGGCTGGAGGAAGACACCTGCTCTTGATAGAATCCTGTCTCCAATCCAGGCCCAAGGCTGGGGAGGGGTGGCTGATGAATCAATGAAGGGTGTGGGCTTTTCCCCAGACTACAAAAGTGCAGAGGCTTAGTTGGCCCCCTCCCCCAAATCCTTGTGTCTGGTTTCAGGCATAATAGATGGTTTTGTGGATGAATTAACTTCCAGAAACTTCCTCTAACCCTGCATCCCTGCCAAAACCTTTCAAGTCTCTTACTTCCAACCCTGCTCTGAAATCCCATTTCACTTCCTGGTTGAAAGAGCCAAGCCCTGGGGGACTAATTCTGCAGTCTTAGCTGTATTTTTAAGTCTGCTCAGAGAGTGTGGTGAAATCAAGGGAACTGGCACATTTGAATTCAGAATTTACATGTGCCAGCTATTAGCCTAGACCCCCAGGATGGGGCTATTAGTCAGTCAGGCCTGTTCCCTGCTCTGGCAGAAGGGGGTGCCAGGGGCCCGACATGCATTCATGTATTTATCCTTTCCACCCATGAGTGGTTACTGGTCACCTGCCCTGTGCCAGCTCTTTCCTAGGTGCTGGGATTCAGGACCGGAGGCCTCATTCTGTCAGGTGAGATGCACAGGTGGAACGTGAGACTGTGTGCTAGGCAGGAGGGGTAGAGCAGGAGAGGAAGTACAGGGAGGGGGCGGGGGTGGGGGTGAAGTTTAAGAGGCCTCTTGAGGAGGGGGCTGTTTAGAAGGGAAGGACGCGGTGGAACTGCATATGGACTCTCACCCGAGGAGGAGGCAGAGTGACCAGCAAAGGGCAGAGGCTCCAGGAGCCAGCAGGGGGAGGGGGAGGGGAGGCCCCTGGGAGAGAGGGCCTGGGAAAGGCAGACCTGGAGGGGCTGTGCAGAGGCAGGACATGGTCTGACCTGGAGGACCTCTTTGCTGCTGTGATGGGAAAGGACTGCAGGGGGTGAAGACAGACGCATGTGATGCTCTTAGGTGAACACAGTGGTCTCCCAGCTGCCATAGCAAACCCAGAGATGCCATCTTCTCTCATGTCGCCACGAGGCTGTCCTTCCACACACGTGTGTCTCCTAACCTCCTCTTCTCATTCATTCTCCAGTCGTGCTAGGTTAGGGCCCACCTCCCAGGGACTTCATTTCACCTTACGTGTTCGAAGTCTCCATCTCCAAATACAGTCACATTCTGCGGTGCTGAGTCTGGGACTGCCGCGTGTGGATTCTGTGGGGGAGGGTGACCTGGTTCAGCCCATGCAGTGACAATGACAGGAGCCAGATGAGAGATCGCGGCTGGGACCACAGTGGCAGAGAGGATGGTGAGAAAGGGTCTGATCCTGCAGGCAGGTGCTAAGGTAGGGTGTGGGAGCAGTCGGCCCCAAGTGAAGGCAAAAGGGGTGCATTGCCCTGAGAGAATTTAACATCTATGAATGGAAAATTCTAAATATAATCACTGAGAAAATAGTCCTCCTTCAAAAATATTTTGTCTAATTTTTAAAGAATGGCTGCAAATACTATTGGATTTTATTAATACATCTATAAACTTCAAATCTGCACATTTGGTCAACAATGTGTTCTATGTGGAGTTAATTCAGAGAACTGTCACTTGCAAAGTTGACTGCCCCCCTCTTCCAGGATCAAGTCACGCCTAAGTTCCTGTGGTTCTGAACCACATAAGCTCACTTAGGGCTCAGATCAGGTCTCTGGATCTTGCATTTAAAGGCCAGAGTTGAAACAAATTTTGACAGCACAGCAATTACGAAGGCAAGGCAACAGAATGTGGGTTCCTTCAACTCTGTCATTTCATGTGACCACTTGGGATATTTTGTGTGTGTGTGTGTGTGTGTGTTTAAAATTTGAAGTAAAATAGTACAGACTGTGAAATGTGACATTTTTGTTTTGCAAGAAAATATTTTAATTGATATGTGAACTATGCCTGATGGTAAACAATATTTTTAACTGAAATTTAGCCTTTTATAATGGTTAAGTGATCATTTTAAAGCCAAAGAACTAATAAAGGAAATAAAATATTACATCAGTGATATCTTGCAGCAGTTGCCCGAACTGTACCTCTGTTGGCTGATTCTATTTTACTGAAATTCATTAGTTTCTTATTGGTGTCACTATATACACATGCACTTCCCAGGAGGCACTAGTGGTAAAGAACCTGCCTCCTAATGCAGGAGACACAAGAGACATGGGTTTGATGGATCGGGAAGCTCCCCTAAAGGAGGAACTGGCCACCTACACCAGGATTCTTGCTTGGAAAATTCCATGGACAGAGGAGCCTGGCAGGCTACAGTCCATAGTGTCACAAAGAGTCAGACACGACTGAAGCAACTTAGCACGCAAGCATGCAATCAACATAAACACAGAGTTCCATTTAAGAAAATTTGCAGTCTTTTCTGGACCTTATTACTTGTTTTGTTTGTGATTATTACTGAACATAATTTTGTCACACAGAAGAGGATGTCAGTCAGAGTTGCCATAACAGCATCCATGAAAAAATATACTCTGCCGTATCAGTCAACAAAGGCTGTTGCCTCCGTGAAGCCACCCCATTACAGCCAATCCAACAGTGAGCCCCGAGGGAACTCAGGACAGAAACAACATGCTCACCATTTGGGAGTCAGTCTCTGCAGCCAGGCCCCTCCCAACGCTGCGTCCTGAGGAGACTCAGGATGAGAAAGCACAGGATGCTGGCCCCAGAGAGCTGAGGCACCCATCAAAGGAGTGACTTCAGTGAGCTCTGACTCTGGCATCTTCCCATACCAAAAAAAAAGGTGCTAAATTCATTAACTTGAGATATCTGGTTTTCTTTAATTAACAGTAATCTTTTGATGTTCCAACTACCTGGTCTTTGTTGCAAAAATGCCTATATATCCTGGCTCCTCCTTTGCCTCTGCAGAGAGATCCCTTAGAGCATCTGAGTGTCAGCATCCTGGGCTTAAATTCTCCATTTTGTTCACCAGATAAAACATAATTCTCAACTTTTAGGTTGTGCTTTTTTTTTTTCAGGGCACAACAAAACACCACAGATGTGGATGATTAATTAAACAACAGGCTATTCCCCATGGTTCTGGAGAATGGAAGTCCAAAATTAGGGAGACAGCGTGGTCCAGTTCACTATGACGTCTCTCTTCCGTGACCTCATACGGCCTTTTTTGGTGAATGCATGCAGAGAGGGAGATTTGTGTCTCTTTCTCTTCTAAAATGACACTCATCCTGTCCTGGGGACTCCACCCTCACAGCCTAATTACCTCCCAGAGGCCCCACCTGCAAACATTGTCAAGTTGTGGGTAAGAGCTTCAACGTGTGAATTTGAAGAGGGCACAAGCACTGAATCCACACAACAGCATATTGAAAAAAGGATTATCTGCTGGTGTGAAATGTGCTGGGATTTAGATGTGCTTTGAGGTAGAGCCAACAGGTAATAAATGAATCCAATTGTGTGAGTGGGAGAGATGTCAGGGGTGGGCCGCACGTGAAGGGCTGTCCTGGACACTGCGGGAGAGGCAGGTCTGGCACAGGTGGGATTGGGAACTTGGTTTTCAGACATGTTCCCTGTTGAGGTGTCTGCTGGACGTCCCCGTGGAGATTTCAAGTAAGTGGACAGATACCCAGGCTGAGAACCCAGAGGAGAGGGTAATGTGGGAAACACCAGTGTTTCCATGGGATTTAAAACCAAGAGACTAGAGGGTGTGGCCTCACGCAAATAACAAAACCACAAGTACAGCTGTTTAAAGTGTCACGGACATGCTTCAGAGACGTGGATCCCTGACCTAGTCTGAGAGCATAGCATGTGACCTTGGGAAGCACAGGATGGTGAGGCCCGGCTAGCCAGACAAAAGCCTGGAGAAACGGGTAGCACAGGGCTTTTAAGAAGCAGGAAAAGGCCAATGATGAGTGAACTCTGGGAGCCAGGGCTCCACTGTGAGAAAACACACCACAGATCAGGAATTTTATCAACAGAGCTATTGGCAAAGATTGAAGAGTTCTAAGTACCAAAGTGACATGATCCAAGGAGAGTTTTTAAAGGCTCAAATAAGCTGCTTTGTGGAGAATGGATTAGAGTGGCAAAGTCATCCATCCAGGTGAGAAATTACATGTTTGGACTAGAGGGATATCTGGAGAGATAGGGAAAGTGGATAGACTAAGAACCACGAAGCAGGCAAACAGCACAGGAGGTGATAGGGGGCAGAAGTAGAGGGAACAGATTAGAAAGGGTTTGCCTGGGCAGGTGGGGTGGCAGGGGTGGGCACTGCCCTGAGCCTGGAGGAAGATAAAGTGCCAGATTCACGGAAAAGTCCAGCTCAGTTGAAACACACTCGGTGCTGGCATGGCATCGATGACCCCATGAGGAGGTGTCAGCCAGCAGTAATGTCAGAACTGGGGCTTAGAGAGACAGACTGGGCAGAAGAGAGAGCTGGCTGTTAGGTCATGAATGGCTGGCAGGCACTACTATGTCGGTGGATGAGATCTCTCAGAAGAACTGACTGTGAGCCAGGAAGACTGAGAGCCTAGAGGATAGAGACCAGACCTTAGAGTCCAGCGAAGCAGGGGAAGCCAGCAAAGGAGAAAGGGCTGGGGAGAGGGATGGGTGCAGAAAAGCTGGGAGTATCCTGGCCATCAAGAGGAGGGGCTGCCTCAGGAGGAAGGGAGCTGAGTGCTCTATGAAGTAAGATGCAAGGACCAGGTGCAGGACCAATAGCCACAGCCATTCCTGATGACCCCAGGAGCAACTCCTAGCAGAGATGCGCTGAGGAGTGAAAGGGAACTGAAACAAGCCAGCAGGTGCAAACATCTCTACCAGGAGGCCTAGTGCCAAACTCTCCAGCAGACAGCAACCATGGTGATAAACACCCTACTCTGGCGGTCAGTGTGCAGACAGAGCTAAGGGCATTCTGCATATTCACTCCCTTAATCTCTGCAACAGTCCTGTAAAACAGTGACAAATATTCCTGAAACACAGTCAGAGGGACTGGGAAACAAAAGCCTCACAGGCTTTAAGAATATAGGGATGGTGGGGTCTGAATTTGAACTCTGGGCTGAGATTGTGCCTGTGCTGATCCATGACCAGGAAGGTGGTGGCAACATGCAGAAGGAACAGAGAGTCTGGCTTGAGGCAGGATCCTGGTCCCAGGTCTCTCTGTGCCCCAGTTTCTAATATGAAGATAGTAATCCTTACCCTTCCTATTTCACAGACTTCCTTGGTAGATGAAATGAGATTCAGGTATCTGTTTAACAACTTGAGCTTACACCTCTTGGGGAAGCCCAGACAGTAATGGAAGATGTGGACAGATCTGGGGCCCGGGTGAAGGCAGAGTCAGTGGGACTTGCTGGTGGATCAACTGTAGAGGGTTCAGTTCAGTTCAGTTCAGTCGCTCAGTTGTGTCTGACTGTGACCCCATGAACCGCAGCATGCCAGGCCTCCCTGTCCATCACCAACTCCCGGAGTCCACCCAAACTCATGTCCATCCAACCATCTCATCCTCTGTCATCCCCTTCTCCTCCTGCCCTCAATCTTTCCAGCATCAGGGTCTTTTCAAATGAGTCAGCTCTTTGCATCAGGTGGCCAAAGTATTGGAATTTCAGCTTCAACATCAGTCCTTCCAATGAACACCCAGGACTGATCTCCTTTAGGATGGACTGGTTGGATCTCCTTGCAGTCCAAGGGACTCTCAAGAGTCTTCTTCAACACCACAGTTCAAAACATCAATTCTTCAACTGTAGAGCGTAAGAGGAACTAATGCCAATTTTAGGAGTCAGAATTGAGGAGCTATGTAGATAGAAGTGCCATCTATAGAACTGAAAAAAATAAAAATAAAAAACAGAAGGAGACAGATCTCAAGGGAAAACTTAGCAGTTAAGTTTGGGGCATGTTAAGTTTGAGAAGTGAGGAGTAACCTCTGATTTGTAACCACAAGTACAGGCACAGTGATGCTGGGGTCATGACAATGGGTGAGCTGTAGGGTCACACAGGCACAGACTCTTAGAGTCTGAGAAGAAAAGGGGGAAAAGCGAAAAGCGGGCGGGGTGGGATGCCAGGAGTCAACAATGGGGATGGGTCCCAGGAAGCTGATCACTTGGTGTGATGTCCCTAAAAGGACAGGGAGCCTGGGTTTGAGAACAAGGGGGCTCAAGGTGAGGTCTGGTAGAGGCGGTTGGGTACAAAGGCCAATCAAATGAGTCAGGTGCAGGATGAATGGGTGAAGAAGAGTTAGAGTTAGTGTCAGAAACAGCTCTGATCATGATAAGGAATAATAATGAAAACAAAAAAGGAATAACAATGAACCCAGCATGGAACCCGTATAATTTTCAACATTAGACTTTCACTGCTTACAGAGAGGAGCCCCAAGAAGGGTGAGAGCAGTGAGCCCAAAGCAGGACATGGGACAAGAGTTTGAGTGTGAGCCCAGAAGTCCGCCTTCTACTCAGGGCTTGGGCTTCTTTGGGGATCGCCCCAGGTTATACACCAGAGTAACTGAGAACTTGAAATCCCCAGGGCATCTTCACACCCAAAGAGGGCCTGCCAACTATAAGCCCATGGATTCTGCTTTCCCTCCATGAGCTGGCTGCCAGTCCTAGCTCATCTACTACCCCATTAGTTTGTTCACACACCCATTTGTTTAAAAAGCCACTAATGTTGAAAATTAAATGAGCTTCATGTTGGGTTCATTATTATTCCTTATCATGATCAGAACTGTTTCTGATACTGACTCTAATAGGTCTGGCTCTGATCAGACCTACACTACATCCAAAGACTTGGGTCTGAACTGGACCCTGGTCTTGCTTAGGAGGACAGACAAAGAGGCAAAGCAGAGAGTGATGAATTCTGGGGTAGAGGAGGCTGTTAGGACTGGGACAGGGGGTTCGTGAGGAAGGGCCTCATTTGATTTTGTTGGGGGGAGAGGGGAGGTGACACATGTGCTGACTCTTAGCAGCCAGATGCTGTTATCCAGTAAAGAGCACAGTGGATTTCAAGGGCTCAGAAAGTAGAAGAGGAGAAATCTTGCTCAGCCTGGTGGGTTTGGGTCCAAACTGGAGAGGCTGGGCCTGGACCTCAGCCTGGGCCTTGGGCCTGGATTAACCATTTTTCAAGTCTACCCTTGGACTTGTTTCTCTTAATAGCCCTGGGAAGTTAGGAGAATGTGGATTAAACCTACTCAGAAAATGATCAGCCTAAGGCTTCACTCAGCTAAGATCACAAGCAAAAATGGTGACAGTGACAAGGAAAGAACAACCCTTAGAAAGTGTTCACCATGCAACAGCCCCTCCCCCCAACTCTTTGCACACACGCTTTTCTTAATTGTCCTGGCTTTGAGGAGGGAGTGTCCCTATGGGACAGGGGAGGAGGCGAGACTCAAGGAGGCCGAACATGGCTCACTGGGCATGCCTACTGAGGGCCAGGGTTATCCAGTTGCTCTGCCTCAGGGTCAAGTGGCCCCCAGGGGAGCTGTCCCTATTGTGGATGCCCATTGCTTAGAAAAGAGGCCCCCATCTTTTTGAGTCTGCTGAGCTGAGGGAATCCACGTGAAGCCCTGGCAGCTGGAGCCTTGGTGACAGCAAGATGAGCCCTCACCTGAAGCAGACTGGTGAACAGAACAAGATCTGTCCACAGCCTATTTCCAAGGTCCATCTATCACTGTCCTGGGGTTTGATGTCCCTCTGAGCCATTCCCCCTCGTATTGTTGCTCTTCCAATCTTAGGCCACCTAGGACTCGACGTCCCTCAATGCATCCTTGGGCTTCTCCATAAAGGCCCTCTGTGCTTGGGAGGTGAGCCCACCTCCCAACAGCCCCAGAGATCTGGCAGCAGCAGTGAAAGTATCTTGTCTGGGGACCATGTGAAGACATACTCCAGTTCCCCTGACTCTTCCAAGGATGACAAATGGCCCAAGAAGCCCAGGCCTTTCCCCATCTGTGATCCGTCCTGGCTTCAGGAACACAAGCTTCATATGGAGCAGCCTCAGATCACTGAAGAGCAAAGAGAGAAAGCCTAACACCCAGTCATGCAGCCAACCCATTCGCAGCCCTGCAAGCTGCAGCTGGAAGCATGCCCCATCTCAGGCAGGATCTAGAGCAAGATACAGCATCAGGGAGGGCTGCTTCCCAGAAGGGAGAACACAGCACATGCTCATAGGAAGGAGCCAACAGCACCAGGGGATGATGGTGGGAGAAAGAGAGGGAGAACGGGAAGTCCTGTCCCACAGTCCCTGACGTGAACACCGAAGGCTCATCCTCCCATAGTGGACTGGCAAACCATAGTCTTCCCAGCCTGTAGAATCCTTGAAGGGGCCTGAATGTCAGCTGCTTTCTGAAGTGAAGAAACCAAAACTCTAAGCTGCGGTAACCTTGGGACCTGATGAAATGACTCATCAAAGCATATGTCTTACCCTAGTTTGGGAGAGAATGCTTTTCTTTTCCTTAAAAATTTCTCACTATGTTCTTAATGAAAAGAAAAAGTACCAGCTACTCAATAAGACTATAAAACAATAACAACAATGGTGAATAACATGAGAAATACAAAATGTTCTACTGAAGCCTGTTATACAGAGTAAAGTAAGTCAGAAAGAGAAAAATATCACATATTAATGCATATATATGGAATCTAGAAAAATGGTACTGATGAACCTATTTACAGGGCAAGAGTAGAGACACAGACACATGGAACAGACTTGTGGACACAGTGGGGAAAGGAGAGGGTGGGGCGAACTGAGAGAGTAGCACTGAAACATACACATTACCATTTGTAAAAGAGACAGCTAGTGAGAAGTTGCTGTGTAACACAGCAAACTCAATCTGGTACTCTGTGACAACCTAGATGGGTGGGATGGGGTAAGGGGAGATTCAGGGGGGAGCGGACATATGTATGCTCACAACTGATTCGAATCGTTGCATCGGAAAGGCCAACTCAACATTGTAGAGCAATTATCCCCCAATTAAAAATAAATTTTAAAATATAAATAAAATATTCTACTGCACTCCAACTATGTACCAGAAACTGTTCTCATCGCTGAGAGTACAGCAGGATCCAGGAAACCTACTGGGATAGAGGGATAAGAGGCAATAAGTAAATAAGTGAAGCAGAAGGGGTGAGCAGAGCCAAAGCACTCTTAAGGTCCTTATGGTATCTGGCAACAGGGTGCAGAGCTGATTACTCTTAGACTTGTTGACACGTTTAAAGTGTATATGTTTAATCCATTTCACATTTTAAGTGGTTAAAATAGAGGTTTAGTCTCATTCTTTAACATGTGTAAATTAAATTTTCCCAGCACCATCTATTAAAGAGAGTATCTTCTCCATTGAGAATTTCCAAATGTAAGATCAGAAATCATAAAGCTCCTAGAAAAAACACAAGAAAAAAGTTCCTTGACATGGATCTTCAGAATGAATTTTTGGATATGACACTCAAAGCAAAATTAAAAGCAAACAAGTGGGACTACATCAAACTAAAGAGCTCTGTGCCACCAAAGAGAAGATCAACAAAATGAAAAGGCAACCCACAGAAGGGGGAAAATTGTATTTTTAAATTATATATCAGATAAGGGATTAATATCCAAATTATATAAAGAACTCATACAATTCAATAGCAAAAAAAAAAAAAAATCACCAAATAATCCAATTAAAAAATGGGCAAAGGACCAACATAGATACTTTTCTAAAGATGATATAATGAAAGCCAACAGGTACATGAAAAGTTTCTCAACATCGTTAATCTTCAGGGAAATGCAAATCAAAACCACAGTGAGATATCACCTCAACTGTTGTGTTGATATGAGATATCATATCAACTGTTAGAATGGCTATAATCAAAAAGAGAAAAGGTAAATACTGGTCAGGATGTGGGGAGAAAGAAACCTTTGAGTGCCGTTGGTGGGACTGGAAATTGGTGCAGCCATTATGGAAAACAGTATTCGGGTTCTTTAAAAATTAAAAATAGAATCACCATATGATTCAGCAATGAAGGAAATGAAGATATTATTCCAAAGAAGTATCTGCACACCCATGTTCACAGAAGCATTATTACAGTAGCCAGTGTACTGAAACAACCTAAGTGTCCACTGGTAGACGAATGGATAAAGAATATATGATGCATTATATATATATATATATACACACATACATATACATATCATATATAATAAAATGTTATTCAGCCTTAATTAAAGAAGAAAATTCTGGGACTTCCCTGATAGTCCAAAGGTTAAGACTCCACACTGCCAATGCAGGAGGAACAGGTATGATCCCTGGTCAGAGAACCAAAATCCCACATGCCGCACAGCACAACCAAAAACAAAAAGAAGATCCTATCATTTGTGACAACGTAGATGGACCTTGAGGGCATTATGCTAAGTGAAATAAGTCAGACAGAGAAAGACAAATACTGTATGATCTCACTTTTATGTAGAATCTGGAAAAAAGAAGCTCATAGAAAGATATATAATACCTGTAGTCACTAGAAGTAGGGAGTCCGGCAGCTGAGGGAAAGGAGTATTGATGAAGGTGGTCAAAAGATACAAATTTCCAGTTATAAGATCAGTAAGTCCTGGGGATGTAATGTAGAACATCTGCTGATGATATACAGAAAAGTTATTAAAAGAGTAGATCTTAAGAGCTCTCATCACAAGGAAAAAAATCACTTTTTTTCTTTTTTTATATCTATATTAGATGATGGATGCTAACTAAACTTATTGTGGTAATCATTTCACAATATATGTAAGTCAAATCATTATGCTGTATACCTTAAACTTATACAGTGCTGTGTAGTGATTACATCTCAATAAACCTAGAGGAAAAGTTTGTGTATAAAAGCAATGGAGGAAGTTTCCATGTGATCATGAGATGAAGAGAAAGAATGTATAACTTTCAAACAAGTAGAGAAGAAAAAGAGGACTAAGAAAACTCACTTGTGCCAATAAATAGCAAGAATGAAAACAGAAAATTAAAGTAAAACCAAAACAAAATCAGACATAAAATGAGGTGTAAAAGGTGTTAGGAGATCTAAATAGATCAATAATCACAGTAAACACACAATGACTTAACTTTCTGGTTTAAAAATAAAAAATAGAAGTTTGGATCAAATTAAAAGAATAATCCAGAAATAGGTTGTTCATAGGAATCATACCTAAAACATAAGGATACAGGAAAATTATAAGTAAAGAATGTAAAATATATATATATATATATATATATATATATCAGCAAAATACTAATCAAAAGAAAATCATTATTAAGAGAAGTAGAGACTATACTAAATAATGAGGAAAAAAGAATTTATCAAGATGATACAAACTTTCTAAACTATAGATAACTAAAAAAATGGCTTTATATTTATAAAACAAAAATTGACCTAATGAGAAAAAATCCACAATACTGAGAGATTTTAAGTCACTTCTCAGTAATTTGCGGTTTAAACATATCAAAAAAATTTGTAAAGATATAGAAAATTTGAACAACACAATTAACAACCCTTATCCATTAGACAATCATGCTGCTGCTGCTGCTAAGTCGCTTCAGTCGTGTCCTACTCTCTGCGACCCCATAGACGGCAGCCCACCAGGCTCCCCCTGTCCCTGGGATTCTCCAGGCAAGAACACTGGAGTGGGTTGCCATTTCCTTCTCATAAGTCACAACAAAATCAAAGGTACAAAACTCTCAATAACATTTGGAATATTAAGAAGAAATTGTATACGAGGCCTAATCAGACTCAACAAATCTTAAAGATGCTATATGATAAAATCAAGTTAGAAACATAGAGTACGTAGAAACATACCAGTGAAAACATGCCGTGGGTGAAAAAGGAAATCAGCCTGTTAATCAGAAGATCCTTTACAATGAATAATAACAAAGGTAATATATATCAAAACTCATGATGGTACTTACACAGAAACTTATACCCATGGATGTTTATATCACATTAGGAAAAACTGAAGACTAACACTCAATGAGAAAAACAATGGTGTAACCCCAGGAAAGAGGAAGGAAAAGAAGAAATTAGGAAAAGCAAGATTGCAATTTTAAAAATGAGAGACTCATTTAAAATGCCATGCAAACTTAGACAATTTCCTAGCAAATTCTACTTCCAAAACTGACTCAAAAAAAAAAAAAAAAAAAGAAGAAGCAATGGAAAAGCTGAGTAGACTCATATCCATCAAAGTTATCAGTGTTTTAAAATCTACACTGGGGCAGAGGGGAGACTAGAGACACAGAAAGAGAGAGAAAGATATCAAGCCCAGATGCCAGACAATTTTAGGTGAGTTCCAAAAATTAGTGGAGGAATAGAAAATCCTAATTATAATAGGATTATACACCCTATTCAAACTGATAGAATGCTCCTCAGCTCATTTTATGAGGCTAGTATAATCTTGATATCAAAATCAGACAAGGGTAATACAAATAGGAAAAATTATAGGTCAGTTATATTTGTGAACATAGATATCAATATCATAAACTCAGCAACAGACACTGATTTTTCACAGTTCTGGGGGCTGGAAAGCCCAAGATCAAGTTTCCAGCAAATTCAGCCTCTTCCTGGCTTATAAACGGCCACCTTCTCACCATGCCCTCATATGTCCAAGAGGGCAAGCTCTGGTCTCCCTTTCTCCTCTCACCTAGACGTGAATCCATCACAAAGGTTCATCTAAATACAATCACCTCTCAAAGGTCCCACCTCCCAATACCATCGCTTGGGGTCAGGGATTCAACACATGAATTTCAGGTGGATACACACATTTACCCCATAACACTCTCTCAGTGGGTTTCTGCACAGAAGTGGACAGAGGCTCACAGAACTATGATCTGGCTGTTGGCACTTCCTCTGCTGAGCTCAGGGTCTAATGATGCAACATCTTCTCCAGTGTGGTCAGTAGATGAGAGGGGGGTTAGGGCTATTTCCAGTCACTCTGCAGAGTAATTGAATCCCTGCCCCAACTCCCTAGGCAATGCGATGCAATTACACATTACACACAGGTTGTAGCAGGACCGGGCACTGCGTGGATTTGGGATGCCGTCTCTCCCACATCACAATTAATTTATTGTCTCCTTCACCAGGACACAGAACCATGGCTCCCTGTAATTGTGCTAATCAGAACTCCTATCTCTAATCCAACTCCCTCTCTTAATTGTCATGATCACATTCAGGGTGGGCTGAAGTTTCCAGCTGGAATGTTGCACCCTTGGATGAATGGACTAAAATGTAGCCCAGCACTGCCAATGGACTCCCAAGGATAAGTGAATTTTGCATTTTCTCAGAGAGTGATTTCCAAGAATCATAAACTGGGATCATGCCAGCTCTAGAGAAGGCGCCAAGGCCTGGGCAGAGGCCTGATGTTTTCACTGACCCAGACTGAGCTGGGTCATCCAGAGACAGTGGAGGTGACATCTCCTCAACCTCAGACTCAGGAGGAAACTGCTATCATGACCTGTCTCCCCAGCATCTCTGAGCCTGACTTTGGCTTTGCGTTTGGGCTCAATGGAGGTAGGTTGCGTTCAGACAGCCCTGCTGTTAACAAGCCCTGTGTCAGAGGGCACCATGAGGTGTTCCCCTGGCCTCACAGTAACCCTGACCCCCCTCTGTCACAGAAGGGCACAGGTTCCAGAGAGGCAAGGACGAAAGGCTTAGTCACCCAGCAAGCTGCATCTGAACTGAGATGAAGCCCCAGCACAGCCTACTGTCAGAGAGTAGGGACCCCAGATTTCTAACACATCCCATCCTCCCTCCTAAGTGCCTCATTACTTGGGGATGACAGGAGAGGAAGGTGTGAAGCAGGGTGCACACAGGCAAACAGCCTTCTAGACAGTGTGCAGGGCCGGGCCCGGCCAGAATGCTGACAGGTGTAGTGAGAATGCGGGCCTGTGACAGGACAGGTCCAGCGGTGTGGGAGAGAGTGAGGGTCCCCAAGATAAGCCAGTTGCTAGAGAACCTAGAGTTGGGGCGAGTCCCTCAAGAACCCAGAAAGCTGTGGTTCTAAGAGGGAGGGTGGAGCGGGGGCTGCAGTCTCTCCAAGGTCCAAGCCCTATGAGCCTTGACCTCCTCAAGGTGACCTGTCATCATCAAGCCCCTGTCACTGGGACTCCCACTCTGGGTAGGGAAGGTATTGGGAAACATGCATTACCAGGCTAATGATTCCATCAAAGGAGCTGAAGGGAACAGGGGGAGGGGCCACATTTGGTGGGAATTGTGAAGGGAGTCAGACCAGGGCCTGAACATGAGCTCCACATCAGAACTTCCCCTTCCAACCAGGTTGCACCTGCTGCTGTGAAATTGGGGTCCTCCACTGGCCTAAATCACTGCAGACAGTGACTGCAGCCACAAATTTAAAAGATACTTGCTCCTTGGAAGAAAAGCTATGACAAATCTAGACAGCTTATTAAAACACAGAGACATCACTTTTCTGACAAAGGTCCATAAAGTCAAAGCTATGGTTTTTTAGTAGTCATGTACAGATGTGAGAGTTGGACCATAGAGAAGACTGAGCTCCAAAGAAATGATGCTTTCAAAGTGTGGTGTTGGAGAAAACTCTTGGGAGTCCCTTGGATGCAAGATCAAGCCAGTCAATCCTCAAGGAAATCAACCCTGAATATTCATTGGAAGGACTGATGCTGATGCTGAAGCTCCAATACTTTGGCCACCTAATGTGAAGAGTTGATTCATTGGGAAAGATCCTGATTCTGGGGAAGATTGAAGGCAGGAGGAGAAGGGGCAACAGAGGATGAGATGCTTTGATGGCATCACTGATTCAATGGACGTGAGTTTGAGCAAACTCAGGGAGATAGAGAAGGACAGGGAGTCCTGTCATACTGCAGTCCACGGGATCACAACGATTCAGACATGACTTAATGATTTAACAACTGACCAAATAAGGAGATGACTTTCCCATCGCTTTATCTTTGGCAGGGTGCACAGGAGACCCCTGTACTCACTCAGAGGATAGCCCTGCCCCAGCTGGCAGCTGGATGGGTCTCCAGGGCCCTAGAATGTTGGGCTCATCTCATCCCTCCTCCCATCACATGGTTGAGGGAGCTGCCTGAGATCATAGGGCAGGGAAGGCCCTGGCCCAGGCCCCAGGCCCCACTGTCACACTTGACTCCCTAACCTCAGAATTAGACATGGTCCCTTTTTAAGCTCTCTGGGTCTGAAGTCTGGGTTTTCTGCAAACAGACAGTGTATGTGGCCCCAGAGGACAACTCTGGGCAAACATTGGTCCTACCCATCCTATGCTGCCTTTGGGTCTGGAATGGTGCTGGCCTGGCCAGTATCACCCCAGCTGCTGCACCCAGCCCCAAGACTAAAGTGAGCACACCGTTCCTGCCAGAGCTAGTTAAGAAGTCACTGCTGCATGTGCCAGAATTACCTTATCTTTGCACAACAGACATTTTTACAGGAAAATTTGAAATGCTTTTCATCCATCAAACTGCCAGGGTGCTGCACAGGGAGCCTCACTTTCTGGAGATTTCGTTTTGAGCCTATTTCCAATGCACCAAAGTGTGAGTGGCCCTGGCCCATTTATAGGAAAGGTCCCCTCAGGTCAAGCATTGCAGGCTTCAGGGACCAGGGGCTCAGACCCAAGGGGCTTTGTATGGGGACCCCAAGAATGGTGTGGTGTCAGGACCATGGATTGCCAAGTGACCTCTTCTTTTGCTCAAATTATGGCCCGTACTATCTGTGACCTTGAGCAAGTTACTTCACCTCACTGTGTTTTAGGCACTTCATTTGTAAAATGGGGATAGTCTAAGTGAAATAATGCATGTAAATCATGTGAAGATAAATAAATAATGATATGTGTGGATAACATCTGAAAAGCCCATGGTCCTCAATAAAAGGGAGTAATACTCCAGGTCTTGGTCCACTCGGGTGCCAAAGCAAACTCCACAGCCTGGGTGGTTTAAACCACAGGACTACCCCACCGCCTGGAGGCTGGAAGGCCATGGCCAGGTGCCATCGTGGCTGGTGTCTGGTGAGACCCTCTTCCCTGCTTGGCGATGGCTGCCTTCTTGCTGCATCCTCACATGGCCTTCTCTGTGTGTTCAGAGACTTAGAGTGAGAGAGAGCGCTGGGGAGCCTTCCTCTTCTGATAAGGACACCAGGCCTGTGGGATCAGCCCCCGCCCCCTTATTCTCCATCTCTAAAGACAGTCATGCTGAGATTTAGGGCTTCAACACCTGAGTCAGGAGAGAAGGGGGGCATAATTCAGTTTGTGACAACTGGAGATAGTCTTTCAGCCAATTGGCCAATTGTGGGGTCCCCACTGGATGTTCAGCATCAAGACACTATGAGGACTAGACAAGAAAGAGAGGCATCTTTGGGTTTAGGATCTACTGAACCCATGTTCTCCATTCTCCACTGGGGCCAGAACTCAGCAGTTTCATAGCATGGAAATCCAGGGCCTCCCACACACAGACACACATATGGGCAACATCCATGCAGCACCTACAACCCCGAGCTCATGCTCTTGCTCCTCAGGCCAACGCTCTTGGGACCCCTGAGAGCACACTTGCCCCCTCATTGCACAAGCTCCATGCCAGGATGACATGGAAGGTGATTCTTTCCCATCAGCAAGGGGATCTAGCGAGCTGAGTTCTCCTTGTATTTCAAGTATCCATTTGCACACCAATGGTGTTGAATGGACGAGGGAGGGGAGGAGACATCTCAAAGTGACTGCTGGAATTTCCCAGACAAGCCCCACCAGCCACGCTAGCCCCACCACTGGAGGCTATCACTGATGGAGCCTTACCAGGTTCCAGGAGCTACATATGCCTCTCGAGTGGGGCTTATGAGTGTTAAGTGTTAGTTGCTCAGTTGTGTCTGACTCTTCATGACCCCATGGACTGTAGCCTGCCAGTCTCTTCTGTCCATGGAATTCTCCAGGCAATAATGTTGGAGTGGGTAGCCATTCCCTTCTCCAAAGGGATCTTCCCAACCCAGGGATCAAACCCAGTTCTCCTGCATTGCAGGCGGATTCTTTACTGCCTGAGCCATGAGGTGTAGGTGGTATTAACACCATGTCCTGAATATTCACTGGAAACACTGATGCTGAAGCTGAAACTTCAATACTTGACCACTTGATGCGTGGAACTAACTCATTGGTAAAGATCCTGGTGCTGGAAAAGATTGAAGGCAGGAGGAGAAGGGGACGACAGAGAATGAGATGGTTGTATGGCATCACCAACTCAATGGACATGAGTTTGAGCAAGCTCTGGGGGAGTTGGTGATGGACAGGGAAGCCTGGTGTGCTGCAGTTCATGGGGTCACAAAGAGCCAGACATGACAGCGGCTGAACTAACTGAACCAGGGAGAAACTAGAGAAGCTAAGTAGCTTCTCCAGGCTGTCCAGGCCAAGGCCAGAAGTGACCCCCACCCAGCCTGTAAGACTCTGGGGCCCTCTCTTATTTTTCATGCTTGGAACGTGACTGCTAAAGGGACTCAACACTAGCCAGGAAGGCCTTGAGGACTTCCGGCCATGGAGAGAGTATAAGTGGTCAAGTGGGCTCTGAAGCCTGGGGCCAAGTTCAGGAAGGCTCACAGTGGGTGCTCCCTGGGGCTGTAATGATAAACATGTACCAGCCAGCTCTCTAAAGTAAATGGAAAAAAAGCCCTGAAGTGCGGCATGAACCAATTCCCATGGTATAAATATTCCCCGTGGTCAATTGCAAGCTATCAACAGTTTGATGACCAGCTCTCAAAATTTCTAAGATTGTGATCAGTTGTGGCTGCTGAGTGTGGCTTCTGAAGCAGCCCTGGCCTGTGGGCCATAAGCAGACAAGGCACAAAGTAGGTTTTAAAAGTGCAGAGTTCACAGAGTGGGACCCTAAAGCCACTTGAAGGGATAGGGAGCACCTGGAGCTCAGAGGGCAAAGGGGCCCTTTCCCTGGTGCTGAGAAGGGAAGGAGAGGCCACCGTGGGGGAGGGAGAGCTGTGGATGACCAGGGAGGGCGGGAGTCAGGTACACAGGCCTGACCATGCCCTTGTGGTAGGCCCACTCCCTGAACCGTGAGTGCAGTTCCAAGGAAGCCAGTCACTCCCAGAATGCAGCCAGGAAGGGCACTAGGCTCCTTCCCCTCCTTGGTCCTTGGTCCCAACTGGGTTGCTGAGGAGACAAATCATAAGGAGGGCCTGAGTCAGCCTACCCTCACTTACTCAGACACAGCCCAGGCCTTGGAAAAGGAAAATATCAGCATGACAGCGCCAGTGTCTGCATCACTGTAACCAAGCAGGACCCTACAAGATCTTCCCAGGATAGACCCCCCACCCATGTCCTCCACCTGCCTTTTGTCTGTAGAAAAACTTTAGTCAAAGAATAAATTTAATCAGAGAAGTGAGAAAATGCAGAAAGAAAGGAAAACAGTCAAGCAAGACAAAATAATAATACTTTAGCCATTAAACAAAGTCAAGGACCTTTAGTTCTTCCTCAAGGACTATACATAATATTCTGGACCACATCCTTTGAGCTGTTTTGAAGATACCAGAACCCCACCAGGTAAAAGAAGTTAACCGTATGCTGCCCACAAGCACATAGACCCCATACTGGTTGGAACCAGAAGGCTAATGATTCTCATTCCCAATTAACTCACAACCAACCAATGAAAAGCACGTCCACAAGCAGCTCACACCCTGTTCTTTGAACACAATAAGACTGCTCCCTATCCCCTCCAGGAGGGGACACACAGTTTTGAGGGCATTAGCCCACTGTGGCCCCCTTTGCCTGGCAAAGCAATAAAGCTATTCTTTCTACTTCACCCAAAACTCTGTCTCCAAGATTTAATCCATCATGCATGTGTGCCTGGTCAGTTATGTCTGACTCCTTGCAACCCTGTGGACTATCGCCTGCCAGGCTCCTCTGTCCATGAGAATTTATAGGCAAGAATACTGGTGTGTGTTGCCATTTCCTTCCATCATCTGAACACATAGGCCAAATTTTGGCAACATCACCCAGTTTAGAATACAAAGGCCTTGGGTCTGCAGGAGTAGACCTCTGCCCATCCACTCTCCAGCACTGAGGTTTATCCTGTCACTTCAGGGATGTTACATCCCTAAGCCATACCAAGAACTGTTGGGCGTATTTTAGACCTTGTCTAAATGGCCTGAGACCATCTGCAATCTTCTGCAAACTGCTTCGCAGTTTTTCATAAAACTTTTCTGAGACAAGTGGCTAGCAGTTGGAAGGTCTTGGAACTTAAGCCTTCACTTGGCAGCGTGACCCACATCAAGTCACACAGCCTCCCACTTCCCCTCCTGCGGCAAGCAGCGTGTCATCAGGAGTGACCACAGAGGGGTAGGCCCTCCCTCAATACCTCCTGTTCGACAGGATAATGAGCTGAAGACAGTTCATCAAGTTCTCATCAGGATTACAGCAGAGGGTTAGGGGATGAGTGGGTCTCTCACTCCTCACTGGGCCCCTCCTCTCCACCTGGCAGTCATGGGGTCCTGGCTGACGGTCTCCACCACCTGTGCCCCCTCCCAGCCTCTACCCTTTGAATCTGCTGCCTGTCACCAAGACCCAGCTAGTGCTTTGCAGGGAGCAGCCTCATGAGCATGTACGTGAACTAACATTGCATCCTGAGAGCATTTCCCTCACCATGGCCTTGTCACAGGGCGAGATGTGTGCTGAGAGACACACTGCTCATCCTCACAAGAGCCTCACAAAGCAGGGACTGCTGACTCTTTCACGGATGAGCAGAACAAGGCCAGTGTGGCTACAGCCAAGACACACGATTCTGTAGCCTGCCCTCCCTCAGCCACAGGGTAGAGAGAGAACCTTCTAACTCCTGCTTGGCAGGCAGGAATTTAGAGATTTCTGCTCAGATGATAATTCCTTGCCAATTAGCAGGAAACTGTGGAAGGATGGTAGCAAAAGTGAATTTTAATAAAACATGAAATGCAAGATCCCTTCTGTAGAGGACACTTGCTGATACCCCCTCAGCTTTGCTCACCCTCCCAGCTCTCAACAGCCCTGGTGCCAGAGCCACCCATGGGGTCTCAGGGAGGCGGCACCTCTGCAGCCTCCACGTGCAGAGCTGGCCTTCTGGGCTGAGCCAGTTCCGGCATTCAGTCATTGGATTGGAGATGGGTTAGTGTCTCTGCTGGTCCAGACTGTAACTGCAATGGCTGAGAGCGCCAGAACCAAGGCTCCTCTAGTTGGATGTGAGAAGACTCAAGTTGCTCAAGAGGCTACAGTCTGCTGCCTTGGGACCTGATATGAAGTGCTCCTTTGTTAAATCTGACATTGTGGAAAGTAGCATGGGGAAATGAGCCTTCTGACACTTACAAGCCACTGAAACAAGCCTCACCTGAACCCCTTCTAGTCTGGACTTCTCATCTGAGTTAGCCAAAGAGGTCTCTCTGTTGTTTCAGCTAGTTTGAACTGCTTTCATGTTGCTCATGATTAAAAAGCACTCCAAAAAGACACACTATTAGACATTTTTAAAGAGTGGCAGGCATAACTCCACACTGGCATACTTTGGGGTGGAGGATGGAGACAGAGAGCTGAACTGAGAGAAATTCTATAAACAAATTGATTTTTATTTAAGAATTCCACAAGTCAACATTTGCAAGGGCAACTCTCTGGGTCCTAGAAAAAAAATTGGGCAGTGCGCAAATTTGATTTGAACAATTGGATAAATATTCATTCAGCTCAAGATTCTGCACCCCTTCTCTTCAGGAAGGGTCAAGCACATGTTTGCCCAGCCCTTGATCCCTACATTCAATAACCCAATGCATTCTATCAACAGCCTCTCCAAGCTCAGACAGAGAGGGGTCACAGGGAAGGGCACTGACCCTTCTCAGGGACCCCCTTCTCTAGGCTCCATTAAAACCCCTCTGGTCATCTTCCTCCTACCAAAACATGATCTCTTCAGAATGAGAAATCCACTTTTACAAGCTTCCCAAACTAATCTTTATGCTATAAACTTCATGTGCTGAGTCCTTCTCTTACAAAAAGCCAAGCTCTTACCATTAAAAATGTAGGCTTACAACACAGTGTCCCGCTACGTGTTTTAGAATATTTTGAAATCAAAGTCAAACTGTGGCTCTTGGTATATTAGTCAGCATTTTCCAGAAAATGAACCAATAGGATGTGTGTCTGTTGTCTGTCTATGTGCATATGTGTGTATAAGGAGACTTATTATAAGGAATCAGTCCATGTTTTGTTGCAGGAAGGGGAATCCCTTCTAGGACCTGAAAGTGGGCTCTTGTCTAACATTCAGAAATGAATTGTCCAAGGAGACACATGTGCTGACAAAGCAAGAGATTTTATTGGAAAGGGCGCCTGGGCAGAGAGCAGTAGAGTAAGGAAACCCAGGAGAACTGCTCGGCCTCGGGTTTTGTATGGTGATGGGATTGGTTTCCGGATTGTCTCTGACCAATCATTCTTACTCAGAGTCCTTCCTGGTGGTGCACATATTGCTTAGTCAAGATGGATGCCAGTAAGAAGGATTCTGGGACTTGGTTGGACACGTGGTATCTCCTCTTGACCTTTGCTGAGCTCTTTCAGTTGCTAGTGGTTTATTAGTTCCGTATTCCTCACCAGGACTACCTGTTGTAAAACAACTCATGCAGATGGTTACTATGGTGTCTGGCCAGGGTGGGTGGTTTCAGTCAGTGTGCTTCCCCTAACATTATCATGGAAGCTGACAAGTTCCACAATCTGAAGTTAGCAAGCTGCAGACGCAGGAGTGCTATGGTGTAGTTCCAGTCCAAACGCCAGCAGGCTTGAGACACAGGAAGAGCCGATGCTTCTGTTTGAGTCCAGAGGCAGGAAGAACTGAAGGCAGTCAGGCAGGAGACATTTACATTTTTGTGCTGTTCCAGTCCTTTGCTGATTGGTGAGAGCAACCACATGGGGAGGGCAAACTGCTTTCCCCAATCTACCAATTCAAATGTTAATTCCAGCTCCCTCACAGACATACGCAGATTAATGGTTAACCAAACATCGAGCACCCTTTGGCCCAATCAAGTCGACATTATAGAATTAACTCACACATGAAATTCCATAGAGGCTGTATCTGCCTCTACACACAGGAGGCAGGGTACACAGAAAGCAGCCTCTTTTAGAGCTTGTGTAATAGAGTTAATGTGGCCTTGCTCCGCTGAAGTCCGTCTCCAGGTTTTTACTAGCGTGTTTCCCCCAGCCATAAATCCCCGCCTTCCTCTTTGTGGTTACCCTAGCCTTACTGACCACTCAAAGTCCAGCAAGATGTATACACCTACTGTCTAAATACCCCCTCCCCAGAAAAGCTGCAAGCAGGGCTAATCGTGGGAAAGGGAGTAGTCTCTGCCCAAAGCTGGCGGTGAACTGAAGATGGGGAGTCAGTGTCCAGCTGGATCCTGACGGCAGATGGGGCAGGCCGATGTAGACCAGTAGCTGGGTGCCGGGGCCAGGAGGAGAGGAGAGGCGAGCAGGAGAGGAGAGCCCAAGGGTAGCCATGGGCACCTACTCAGGCCTTCCCCGCTCCACAGCACACACTTCTGGGTGAGGCAGGAGACAGATGGCCCCAGGCTGAAGCAGCTGGAATCTGTGTTCTGTGGACAAATACTCCAGGATGAAGATAATAGCAGGAGGGAAGAGGAGCTGAGCCCTGCCCTGCCCATATAAGAGATAGAGAGTCGGCACAGTTCTCATTCTTGAGGTTGAGAGAACCTTCCAGGCTACACACACACAGAAAGGCTCCTTGGGGGATCTAAAAGGGAGGGGATGCCACCTCATAGTAAGAAGTGTCAACCTTCCAACAGGCCTCTGTGCTAGGATATATCTTGACTAAGAGATGCATGCACACACATGGGAGGATCCTGAGATATGCCATAAATGGACTCAGAGCCAGGCAAAGCAAAATGGCCAGAGGAAACCAGAAGAAATATGCCATATACGTGATTCAAACTACCACGAGGGTGCTACTGTCTCTCTGAGCCCCTCACCGCCCCCACCTCTGCCCCATCTGAATCTATTCATATACTTTTCTCCCTCCTAGTGAACACTTTACTTGTTTTACTACTTTCTCTTTATGGAAATGCACTTCTACAAAACCAGTGGGCCAGGGCTTTGTCATTGGCCACTGGTCTAGTGGCTAGGATTCAGTGCTCTCCCAACCACAGCCTGACTTCCATCTCTGGGTGGGACCCAAAATCCTGCTTCAAGCTGCTGCAGGTCGAGGCCACCCAAGATCAAGTGAACTGGATGCACCCAAGATGATTTTGCCTCCTTCACCCACCAGGCAGACTTGCACACACCATTTCTCTGCCACCATCAGCCTAAGACCCAAACCTGGCCCCTCCTGCACTGTCAGAGAAGACAAAAGGCACTCATTTAATGGGCTGGGCCAAGGGTAATGGTTATCTCCACTGCCAGTTGCCCCCTTTCCTGTGAAATGCATAATGTACCATAAGCACTGCTCAGAGGCAGATAAAAATAGCTTTGAATCAAAGAGGTAGTTTCCTTATTTTGTCTCCAAGGACAGATCAGAGGACTAGACTGCATGTGGGCAAATCAGTTTTTGCTCTTGGCAGGAGTTTCAGTGCTTTTCCTCCACAAGCATGGAAAAGTCTGCCAATGTCGATATCTGAAGCTGAGATAAGAGGCTGGGGCAGTGTTTTATCTTTTCTTGACCCACTCCCGGCCTTCAAGGTCTCTGCTATCCTTCTGAAGACAGACAGACTAAGCCAGACATAACAGCAATAGCCAAGAAATCCCCCAGGCCTGCCAGACTGATGCAGCCATGTAATGATGATCATTGCCTCCACTGCAGACATCTGCCTGACATCCTGCAGACCCATAACAGCAGCCTCATTTTACAAGTGGGGAAACCGAGGCTCAGAGAAGCCACATTATTTTGTTAAGGATCAGAGCTTAATCCAGTTACCCTCAAAGTTTGAAGTGTTTTAGGACTCTGCAGATGTGGAATTACAATCCAGGGTTTGCCTCCTAACTCCTCCTCTTAAAAGCTTGGCCTCAGAGATTCAGGCTCTTCATCTCTCTGAGCCTCAGTTTCTTTATCGGTAAAATGGGAGTCAAAACTGCTTCCAGAGCTGTTTGCAACACTATGGAGATTACATGAGTTTTTTAATCTGCAAATTGACGCGTAGATACTAGTTGTTGTTATTCTTTTAATTGAGCATTTAATGCACACAAGGCTCTGCTCACCAGGCCCCTAGGAGGCAGGTATTATTAATATCCCCACTTTGCAGCTGAGCGACAGAGGTGCAAGGAGGCTAAGGCCTTGTGCACAGCTAGAAGGAGGTGAAGGTGCCATCGAAACAGAGGCAGCTGGCCCCAGAGCAGGCACAGTGAAGGCTAAACAAGGTGATGGTTATCCTAGATGTATTTTCCTGTGCTGAAGCCTGTTAGGGGTGATGGCACCTTAGCAAGAGAATCTTCACCTCCCTTCAAATTCTCCCAAAGGTATATTCTGTTCTCTAGTACAATCTTCAGTCTTAGGGGGAAAAAAGATCTGATAAAGAAGTCACACCAAGCTGTTACTGCTGATAACGGCTCAGTCTGTAACCAGCAGTGTGTTTGCATTCAAATCAAAGCCTGGAGGGACCATGTTAATTCAAAGGGCATAATCCAAATAAGACAGCAGAAGGCAGACAGAGGGTCAGTGGCCAGTCAACCACCTCTGCAGCACATCCACATTTTAGCCCAGCACCCCTCACAAGAGGGCAAGGATTGGGCAGTAGGGGATGGGGGGCTTCTGGAGAAGACTTTAGCTCACTAACCATCAGTACACTGGACTAGAGAGCAAGTCCAAGTGCACCTTGGCCCCATACAGCCCACTGGTACCTCTTCCAGGGCAAGGATGTTAGAAGGGCCTGAGGAGGCCAGCCATGCCCTGTGGCAGAGTCCCCACAGATACACCTCCTGGCCCTGCCCCCAACTGCCGAGTGCCCGGGGAGAGTGTCCAGAGCATCCCTTCCCCTGTTCCTGGCACCAGGGCCTCTCCCCCCAGGCGGAAGGGAAGGTTGGATGAGCTGCATGTGTACAAGCAGTGGTTGCTGAGCAGATGACCCCAGGAGGGCATCGCCCCCACCGCCCCGTGCATACTCCTCCCCAGAACCCATCCTGCCTGCCTCCCATGAGCTCACACACCTCATGTTCCTCGCAGTGCTGTGTTGAGTGGGCGCTAAACATTCAGACCAGTGGCTAGCACCTGCTCCCTCTTGCTTTTGACCAGAGCAGAGTGGGAAGTCCAGATGCCCCTACCCCCAGGCAGACAGGGCCAAGGACCTGTGTGCCTATAGAAGGCAATGAGCAGAGTTGAGCTCAGGATTTACCCAGAGGCCCAGAAGAAAGCTGTCTTTTATCTGGACTTCCCTAAGGAGTGCTGAGGCTGGCCCCAAGAGCCATCTTCTCATAGAGGACAGAGGACCAAGACCTGCATGAGGAGGAGAGAGGTGAGAAGGAGCAGGGACCTCTTAGGAGCTGTCTCAGTCAGCTTGACTGCCATAACAAAATAATACACACCAAGTGGCTTCAACAACAGGAATTGATTACACAGCCTGGAGATTGAAAGGCCAAGATCAGGGTGCCAGCAAAGTCTGGTGAGATTTCTCTTCCTGAACTGCTGCATGCTATCTCTGATAAGGAACAGCTCAGCCCTGAGCCCATGTGTTATGGACTGAATCTTTCTGTCCTCCCAAAATCCATTTGTTCAAACCCGAGTGTGATCGTATTTGAAGACAGGGCCTTGACTGCATTTGGGTGTCAGAGGTGATCATAAGGCTGGGGCCCTCATGAGGGGACTAGTGCCTTCATAAGAAGGTTTGCTCTCTCCCTCTCCTCTGGCCCCACCAGCCCCCAGCTAAAAGGCTCTGCTTCTTTCTCTCCTTTTACCTGGCCTGGTCTTACCTGGTTTGAGGGAGAGGAAAATTTGGCCTTATGAACTTGCTTACCTTTAGAGAATCTTCTTTCTGTATCTACCTTTCTGCCTCTTCTCCTCAATATGACACAGTGGAGGGAAAATTGTTTTGGGGGATGATGCCAAGAAATAGGTTGGCAGGACTCAGAAGAGGTTCCTAGGGTAAAGCAGAGATAGGATGACAACAGCACAGAGTCCCGAACAGCACAGGGTCGAAGGACAGTTGAGAAAAGGCAGCCAGAGTGGGACAGGGAGTCTGCAGCGAGCCTAGCTGCCCAGGGGCCAAGAGATGAGGGCATTGTGAGAACAGGCAGGATCGAAGCTGGCACATGCTGCTGGGAAGTAGAGAGGAGCACAGAGAGGCTGAACTTGACCCCTTGGTGAGAGGAGGTGATCTTGGGTGGCCTCAGCCCACAGCAACTTGAAGCAGGGTCTCGGCTCTGGCCAGAGATTGAAGCCAGGCCGCAGCAGTGAGAGCACTGAATCTCAGCCAGGGGGCCACCAGAGACCAGTGGCCAAGGACAAGGCCCTGGCCGTCAGCTGTGTATAAATGAATTCCCACATGGAGACAGAAAGCAGTGAAACAAGCAGAGTGTTTATTAGGAGGAAAAACAGTGAGTGTGGACAGACACATGAGCAGGCTGAGAGAGTCACACCCTCGTGGTAGTTTGAATCACTTATATAGGACTTTCTTCAGGGTTTCCTTTGGCCATTCATCCTGATTCTGGGTCCACATTTAGTATATCTGAGGATCCTCCTGTGTGTGAGCACATCTCTCAGCCAAAAGGGATTCTAGCAAAGAGGCCAATGGCTAGGTTGACATCACTTACTATGAGGTGACGCTGTCCCCTCTCTTTTGACCTCCAAGAAGCCTTTCTGCACACTTGTAGTCAGGAAGATCTTGACTTTGAGGATAGAAATATGTGTTCTTTTATTTCTCATCTAGGCAAGCCTCAGTTCTTCTCTCACTCCTGCTAATTTGGAGTATCTGTCCACAGGGGATGATCTCCAGCTACTTAGCCTGGGGTCCATCTATCCCCTGCCTCAGAAGCAGTAGGAGGATAGACAAATCCAGTGGGATGATGAATGAAATGAAGAAAGCAGCAGCCCATTGAGGAAGTCATGGGAAATAAGGCTTCTGAGAAGCTGGGCAGCCTCCCAGGGGCTGCGTGTTTCATCCTGAAGAGCCCAGAGCACCATCCCAGGGAAACGGCAGTGGTGGGACGGTCAATTTGCTGTCTTTCATCCATTTTGCAGTTGGCTGGGTCTATCATCTTTGTGTTTACACATCATCTCTCACCAAAGAATATTTGCAGATTAAAAATGCTAATCAAGTCTTCTTTCTCATTTGTTTTTTTGTGGATATATCTTTTGTTTTCTGAGTACAAAAATAATGTACAGTTGTTTTAAAAAACCGCATGATCTAGAAAAAGCATAAGATAAAGCATAAACTTCCTTCTCAAACCTTCCTTCTAAACTTAGCTGCTGCTTAGTATAGATCCTTCCAGACATTTTTGCTACATCTTCATTTTTTTTTCTTTGACAAAGATGGAATGATATCTTATATGCATTGCTCCTCACCCTGCTTTTAAAACTAACAGTTACGGACATCTTTCTCCCTCAATGCAGAGTGATCAAATTCATTGTTTTAACATTTTCATCACCTCCAAAAGAAACATTGAACACTTCAGCTATCACATGCTCACCCTCTTCTAGCCCCAGGAAACCACCAATCTACCTCTATCTCTGTCAAGTTCCCTATTTTGGACTTTCATATCACATGGACTCATATAATATGTGATCAGTTGTGACTGGCTTCTTTCACTGAGTATATTTTCAAGTTTCACCTGTGTATCAGTACTTAATTTCTTATTACAGCAGAATAATATTCCTACATACGCATATATCACATTTTGCTCATGTATTCATCAGTTGATGGAGATTTGAGCTGTTTCTGCCTTTTCACTGTTAGGAATAATGTTACTTTAAAGACTTTTACAAGTTTTAAATAGATATATGTTATCATGTATGTTAAGTGGCATCTCATTGTGGTTTTATTCTGTTAATATAAATGCTGTTAAGCACCTTTTCATATGCTTATTGACAATCTCTACATTTTCCTTGGAGAAATGTCTGTTCAAATCTTTTGCCCATTTTCAGTAGGGTTAATTGTCATTATTATTACTAAATTGTACGTGGTTTTATATACTTTAGAAACAAGACTGTTGGATATGTGACCTTAAATATATTCTTCCATCCTGTAGATTGCCTTTTTACTTTCCTGATGGTGTCTTTGAAGCACAAAAGGTTTTCATTTTTATGAAATCCAGTTTATTCATTTTTCTTCTGTTGATCATGCTTTTACTAGGATATCTAAGAATATTTTGCCAAGTCATGTAGTAATGGAATTACAAAGATTTACTTTCTTCTAACAGTTTTATGGTTTTAGCACTTATACTCAGATCTCTGATACATTTTGAGTTATAAAAATAGCTTCTTGAGTGTGTATATCAAGTGTAAGTCCAACTTCATTGCATGTGACTGTCACCATTTGTTGAAAAGACTATTTTTCCCTGATTGGCAATCTTGTCAAAAATCATTTGACCATGGATGGGTGGGATTTACACCCAGACTCAATTCTATTGCTTTGTAGTAAGGTTTGAAATTGGAAAGTGTGATTCCTTATATTTTTTTCTTCTTTCTCAAATTTGTTTGGCTATTTGGAGCTCCTTATAACTGCATGTGAATTTTAGAATTATCTTGTCAGCTTCAATAAAGAAAACAGCTGATATTCTAATAAGGATTGTGTTGAATCTGTAGATCACTGGGGGAATGTGGTCATCTTAACAATAATAAGTTTTTTGATCCATGAAAATGGGATTTTTTCCAATCTGTTCATATTCTCTTTAAATTGAATCTTGAATTTTTTTAAAAATTTAATTTAAAAATTAAATTCAATTAATAATTTTTAACTTTAAATAATTAAATTTATTTTTAATTTACATTTTAAACTTACATTTTGTAATTTTAAGAGTGTGAGTTTTGTGCTTTTATTAAACTTATTCCTAAGCATTTTATTTATTTTGATGCTATTATAAATGAAATTAGTTTCTTAATTTCACTTTTAGAATGTTCAGTGCATCTGTATAGAAAGACAAGTGATTTTTTTTTTAATAATGATCTTGTATTCTGAAATGTTACCAAACTTATTTATTCTAATGGTTTTTGAGTGAATATCCTATATCATTTAGTGTTTTCTATGAGTAAAGATAGACTTTCCTTCTGGTTTTGAGTCTGGATGTCTTTTTTTTTTTTCCCCCTGTTGTATTGTCCTGCTAGAACTTCCAGTGTGATGCTGAATAAAAGAGGCAAGAGCAGATGTCTTCATCTTGTTCCTGATCTTAGGGTGAAAGCATTCACTCTTTCTCATTAAGTATGATAATCACTGTGGGTTTTTCATAAATGCTCTTTTAACAGATTGAGAAAGTTTCCTGCTCATTCTGGTTGTTACTTATTTTATGATGAAAAATACTGAATATTGTGAAATGTTCTTTTCAGTATCTATTGAGATGATCATGTGGTTTTTATTTTTTGGTCTATTGATATGCTCTGTTACAGTAATTGAGTTTTACATGTTGAACTAACTTTGCATTCCTAGGGTAACTCCCACTTGGTCATGGTATATATTCTTTTATATGCTGCTGGATTCAGTTTCCTAGCATTTTTCCTGAGGTTATCTTTATCCATATTTATAAGAGATACTTGGAGAAGGAAATGGCAACCCACTCCAGTATTCTTGCCTGGAGAATCCTGCGGACGGAGGAGCCTGGCAGGGTCCAGGGGTCGCTAAGAGTCAGACATGACTGAGCGACTTCACTTTCACATTTCACTTTCATGCACTGGAGAAGGAAATGGCAACCAACTCTAGTATTCTTGCCTGGAGAAGCCCAGGGACAGAGGAGCCTGGTGGGCTGTCGGCTGTGAGGTTGCACAGAGTCAGACACGACTGAAGCGCCTTAGCAGCAGCAGCAGCATAAAAAATACTGGTCTGCAGTTTTCTTATGATGCTCTTTCTGGGTTTGGGTATGGGTAATATTGGGTTCAAAATGAATTCACAATTGTTTCTTTCTGTTCCATCTTTTTAAAGAGGTTTTGAAGGATTGGTATTAATTCTTCTTTCAATGTTTGGAATTAAAATTCAGTGATGAAGCTACATGAATTTTGGTTTTTCTATGTGGGTAGTTTTTCACTCCTAACTCAATATTTTCACTTGTTTTAGGTCTATTTAGATTGTCTAGCTCTTCTTGAATCCGTCTAGGTAACTTGTGCCTTTCTCGAAATTTGTATATTTCATCTTATCTGATTTTCTTGTCATATCGTCATTCATAGTGTCAACTACACTTGCCCATTGGCACTTGCCATCTACGTCTGCAAGGACTGAATCTTGTGCTGCTACAGGTACTGATTTCAACATCCCCAAGAGGAGTTCAGGATGCACAGCAGAAATGAAGCACTCTGTGCTCTGGGGAAAAACTGGCAGAACAGGTCTTCAAATAGATATTTTCAGGAGCTGAGTTTATGAGTCCAGTTCTTTTATCTCTTCTTATCTAGAAAAGCACTAAAACCCTTTATGGTGATGCCTGCTCCTCATGACTAGCAATAACCATCTGCAAAAAATACACACTTGATTGCATATACTTCCCCTTCACCAAAATCACATGTATACCAACCTTCCTCCCTACCTCTTTGGAGCAATTTCTCAGGGCTATCTGAGGTGCTGTCTCCCAAGATATAGTTCTCATTTTGCCCCAAATAAAACTTAACTCACAACTCTCACATTGTGCATTTTTTTAAGTAAACAGCTTCATGACTTCTCTCCTTCCCCTGAACTCCATGAGGAACCAGAGCCTTGGCACCAGCAGAGGCATTTCTGCCACCCCAGGGAGTCCACACAAATGTGAGCCTCTCCTGTTTCTCGAATCTCCATGTTGGTTGATGATCCTGAGTTTTATATGGCAGTGTATAGCAGTTACCTGCCCTCTCCCAGTTAAAAGATACTGGAAGGAGGGGCAATTGAAAGATACCAGGGAATACCCATCCAGTTGAAAAATACTGGGTGGGGCTCAGTTGAAAGATACTGGGAAATACCCACCCAGGTGAAAGATACTCAGGCTGAGTCGGGGAGCAGGCTGGTTGAAAGATACTAGTGTTTGCCCAGTCGTAGGAGACTGAGTGGTCTGCATTGAGTGGATAGGTAAGAGGCTGATCTGCGGCTTTTCCTTAATTTGGCTGCCTTAATAGAATTTGTGGGGATAAAAGTGAAGATATTATGTGAGAGTTTTTGCTCTGAAGAAAGGGGACAAGACTTCTCCCTCTGGTTACAACTTTCTCAGGTGACTGAGAAATTTACGGGAGTGGTGGAGGCAGAGTCCTCATACCGTGCAGTGGTCCCATAGGGAAACCCATTCATTAACTGAAACACTTGTTCATCCAGGTGTTGCAAATAAGAATTGGCCATACAGCAATCTGAGCACCCACGGTGGTCTTAGATCACCAAGGAAAGAAACCAAGACACATAAGAGGCCTGGAATGACTCTAGGGTGATGCCTAGAGAAATTAAGCTCACAAGCAGGACACTGGCCCACCTCACAATTTTATTAGTAAATTTTATCCTGACAAATTCAACTTTATAATGGGAAATAGAGCCTATCAAAAATAGAAACAAGGAGCATCAGAAAGTCAGGCTGTGACTAACACCTCAATCCAGCTTATACTTGCAAGTACCTACTTAATTGGGAAACTTATACTTAAAGGGCACTTCTCTGGTGGCTCAGACGGTAAAGAATCTGCCTGCAATGCAGGAGACCCAGGTTTGATCCCTGGATTGGGAAGATCCTCTGGAGAAGGGAATGGCAACCCACTCCAGTATTCTTGCCTGGAGAATTCATGGACAGAGGAGCCTGGCAGGCTACCGTCCATGGGGTTGCAAAGAGTCCGACATGACTGAACATGTAACACACATACTAAAGGAGATCTCAACCTAAAATGGCCAAATTGGGGATCTTCTGATATTCCAAAATTGCTATTTTTGTGCACACAGAAAAAGTCAGCTGTAAAATCAAGCAGACTGAATGGAATGCTTACCTTGATTGATATCTAGAAGCTTCTTCACTAAAAAAGATTGCTAGCATTTGTCTCTGACTCTGTCTCTCCCTCTGCTTCTCCCATGGATCCTCTTCTATCAGAATTGCCTAGCCCAGATACTATCTCTTTTTCTCTTTCAACTCTTTTGCCTCCTGCTGCTCCCTCTTCCCAAGTAAAGGGGAAAAAATCAGAAGTGATTATAGCTCCCTTAAAGAGAAACAGAGAGATGAGAAACTTCCTCAGTGTTTATGTTCACACTGGACCCAAGCAGAAATTAGAGTCTTGGCTAAAAAACTTCCAATCCAAGTCAGGATTCACTGGGATTTGCTAAGGGATTTGAGTTACCCATCTGGACCTGCAAGATCAGGTTTTCAGAGCTTTATCAATTAACACAGCTGTTAGTTTCTGAAAGCAAAGCTAGGGAATGGATAAAGAAAACAGAATAGAAATAGCCCTTAATGGATATTTGAATCACAGACTCTCATTGAATGTAAGGAATTAGCTCAGAAATAACTTGAACTTATCCCAGGGCTTTTTCCAAAAACCATCAGACAGAGATTCAACACTGCAAGCAAAGATCTAATGAATGAATCCTGGACTATTATGAAACGTTCGAAAAAAAATTTTTAAGCGATATTCTGACTTGACACCTGATTCAGTCTCTAACCACCAAAATCATTCTTTGCTTAACTCTGCCTTTTTAAGAAGGCTTAGATGAGGGTTTAGTTACTCTAATCAAAAGACACAATCTAGGTTTGCTCGTGTTACATACAAACACCCTTGTTATGCTAGCTGACCAACTTTTCAAGACCATAAAAAAAGGAAAGGAGAAAGGAAAGGGGGTTATCTGCAAAAATTATGAACCTCCAATTGCACCAATTAAGTACACAATGCTTGTTGAAGTTTATCAACTCCCATTTAATTTTAATTCCCAATGGGTAGAGAAAGCTAGCTTGAAGGAACAAATAAAGAAGTGCTTCTTCAGACTTATGACACTGAGGGAATAAGAACCTGATTTTCTCTACCTGTACCTTCAGACTAGAGTTCTCAGGATCACTTATCTATTAATAGATTACCTCTAATGCCTGAGACTGAGGGGAAAGTATGGGATGGGAAAAATTCTTTAATGTATTCAACTGTTATTTACAACTAGTAAGTTTATATTGTGATATCTAATTCAGGACTTACTTTAGGAAATGAATCTATGAAATCTCTCATTGTGTCTGTATGTTTATGTGTGCCTTTGTTTTTACCTTTGGATGATATTATCAGAATTAATTTGTGAGTTTTACTTAACTGGACTACAGGAAATTAAGCACCTATATAAATTCTCAAAAAAAAAAAAAAATACAGGAGGTAACTGGCCAGAATTAATTTCAAGTTCATGTGAAGTGAGAGATATTCAATATTAAATTAATACCTGGTATTAATGTTTAAGTTTATTGATCTAATAGATCTACATATCTTTAGAGTTATCAACATTAAGTATAATACTTTTATTGCACCTAGGTTTAATATTAATTAAATAAAATCTTGTTATATATATATAACAAATTTGTCAGCAAGGAAAGTAACTTAATGTGAAGAAATTTTTAATGAAAGAAAATGTAAATGAGATAAGAGCTTTAGATAAAATCTATTAAGAATAATTATGTTTTAGGAATGTCTATCTAAAGTAGTCTCCAGATTTTGGTAATTTGAAATTCTACAGTTGTTCTAAATTACATTTTGGAAGTTTATTGATTAGCTAGGTCATTCCCAAATAAAATAAGATACTGAAACATTAATTACTAAACACTGGCTTCTTTTTACAGAGAAATGAAAAGTTAAAATTATTTAAGTTTGGTGCCACACTGAGACATTTTTTATAAGGAAACACATTTTTCAAGAAATTATTATTTGGATTTATGTTTACCAGTCTACAGAGTACTGATATAAAGGACAGTTACTTAAAGCTTCCCAGGTGGCTCAGTGAGTAAAGAATCTGCTTGCAATATAGGAGACATTGGTTCAATCCCTAGGTTGGGAAGATCTTTTGGATGAGGGCATGGCAGCCCACTTCAGTAGTCTTGCCTAGAGAATCCCATGGACAGAGGAGCCTGGCAAGCAACAGTGCATGTGGTCACAAAGAGTCAGACATGACTAAAGTGATTGAGTATACACACACGGATACTTAAGGAACCTTGAGTATGGTGTGTACTCAGTAAAGAAAGCATGAGGAATGGAAGCGCATTGTATTAAGGAAAAAGAAGTAGATCTGACTTACAGCTGACTGTTTCTGGGTGGAAAATATGAAAATGATGGTACAGAAAGTGGTGAAATGTTTGTGGAAGTGGACCCCAAGAAAAAAGTTTTCTGCATGGTCAGGATTGACAAAGTTTAAAATAAATTTAATTGAGTTCATGAATTTAAAAGTAAGCTGGTTTAAATTTTGAATTTGGATTTTCTCTCAGTTAAGAGGACAAATTTTCTTATGTTGAATTGCCTTTGATAATAGATTTTAAGCTCTTTATCTTTTAAGAGCTATGCTCTGTATTTGTCTTTGAAATCTTTTATCATTATTTTGGCTAAGTGAATAACTCTTGTTTCACAGGGAGCTATGATTCTACCTGACTGAGTGTTCTAAACTCTTATGACTTTTTTTGACAAAACTTCCTAAATTAAATTTTAATTATGTCCTCTTGACCTCTAGCTATCTTTGGAATGCTTCAAAGATCCCCTGAAATACCCCAAAGAGAGGTATTAAACTAATTAGGTTTATTTGGTAGGTTAAATTACATAGAAAAGTGAAAGTGAAAGTGAAAGTGAAGTTGCTCAGTCATGTCTGACTCTTTGCGACCCCATGGACTGTAGCCCACCAGGCTCCTCCCTCCATGGGATTCTCCAGGCAAGAGCACTGGAGTGGGCTGCCATTTCCTTCCCCAAAATTGCATAGAAAGTATTGTCAAATGAGTAATCAATCTTCTTATGTTACATTGTACAGTAAATACTTACTAATGTAGGTATTCTAGAAATTATATGGCATTCCAAAAATTCTGACACATCCTGGTAAAATGTTATGTCATAATTCCAGTCATTATCTTAAAGAGTTGTATGTTACAGCAGTAACCAAAATCCTTTGTCAATTGTATTGTAATCAGATTTTAAACATGCCTTCTTAAGTCTTTTATCATTTTAAACATTTATGGTTTTATTCTAATGTATTTGCAAAGATGCATCTTCTTCAAGAAGATTTATAGAAAGGACTTTTGGATAAATGCAAGTTTCTGATTTTCAGACTAAAACATTGAACTGGGTAATAAGTTAAAGAATTCTAATGGGAAAACCTAATGCCTTTGTAAAAATATTAACAAAAAGGATTGGTTATATAAGACTGAGTGAACTGGTGAATGCGGTTATAATTTTCAAGGTTTCTGTCTAAAAAATTACTGGTTTGAATCTATGTTTTCCAGGTATAAGGAAACCCTTCCCCTCAAACTAATTAAGACTTACAGTAATTTGGTAAGTTATACCTTTGAAAACAGAATTGAAACATTCACCTTTTCACTCTATCTGATCCCTCCAGAGATTGGAAACTCTTAGGTTTCCAGAAGCTTTACCAGATAAATTAGGAAGACATCACTAACAGGTACAGAAAGCTTAAAGCATTTTGAGGACCTTGAAAATGGAGGAATTCACCTATATCTGTTAGACAAAATCTGTGATAAATCCTGGCGTGACTTTCCATGCCCTGAGAGTTTTTTTAGAAGTTCAGTGTGAGACTCCTTATAAAAGTTCCATCAAAGCAAAAAAGGACTATATGATCAATTATAGTTACATAAATCATCAGGTCAAGTTTATTGAGACCAGACTTATTTTGCAAACAAATTAGATTTAATTTGCTTATACTTGGTAGAAAATGAGGGTAATTTTTGAGAAAGTAAATATTATGTTTCAATGAATATTAAATCCCAGTTTTGTTAATAGAGATCTGTATTTAATAAGACTCACTTCCTGTACAGTTCCTTTTTGTTCCATTATGTTAAAGTAAAGTTTAATTAAATTATTAAAAAGACACTCTAAGTTTGTTCCTGAAGCATATCTTAGTAATGTATCTTTGGATGAAGATCAGATGGCCCATGACCTGAAACCAGAGACTGTCTCCAACCTAAGGATCCATATCAGGTACTCTTAAATACTTCATGCACAGAAAAACTGAAGGAAATTGACTCTTTGATTAACTCCCACTTACAAAGGATCCTTACACTGGACTGGCTGATAGAGACAATGGCTAACCTCAAAATCACTTTATTTTTTTTTAATTTATTAATTTTAATTGGAGGCTAATTACTTTACAATATTGTAGTGGGTTTTTTCATACATTGACATAAATCAGCTATGGGTGTACATGTTCAAAATCACTTTAAAACAATGCTGAAACAGAGGAGGAGCTGCACTCACACTAGGATGAAAAGATGACATCAGAAATAGACAACTAGTCCAAGATCCTGACCTGACTCATATGATCTTTATAATGTTTTCTTGACTTCTTGGACCTTTGCATATGAATCAAATGTTTTCCTATTATGGAATTACCCTATGCTTATTTTAAAAATCAAATCAACCCAATTGTTGGGTTTGCCACCAATTACCTGTGTCTAGTACTCTGAGGATGCCTTGGTGGATTTCTCCCCTTCAAAGCTCTGATTGGATAGCCCTTAGGAAATTACTTTAGAAGAAAGAAAGTTCAGTCCTGTTCAGGCTACTTTTGATATTACCAGATAGGAATCCCCTCACCAGTCAACTAATAATAGCTTCTCTGACCCTGGCCATAAAAAATGAATTTTCATCTAAAGTTACTCAAGCTCAATCAGAAAAACAAGAAAAGTTTCAGCCAAGAAATAAAATTTCTCACAATTACAAGATGGATATGTGGTTAATACCAGACTATGGTCATTTAAGTTTGAAGCCCCTCTATGTTGGAAACGATTAAGTCATATTAAGGATGATCAACCTAGTAACATTAGGAAACTATGCTGGGTGCCTTATGAATGATGCCTACACATTACTACCATTAGCGATTGGTATGGAACTGACTGGGTCAGATGACCAGAGATTCACTGGGTTGCACCTAATGGAACTCAGTGGATTTGTAGTACTTAGTTTTATGGCCTTAGCTTCCACCAGGATGGATAAGAAGATGTATCCTGGGATTCCCTCGGACTCAAGGTCATATAAGTAACAATTGAGAGATGACCCTAGCCAATCTACCATTGGTACAAATCCAGTGGGTCAATTGTATTCCGCTGGTATGACCATTTAGCAGCTATTTTTGCACCTTCAATAGGATTGGAGAATGTAATCACCCATATTGAAGCCTTAACAAAATTTACTCAACGGGCTTAAATGATAATAACCAACTATTAGCCAACTGAACTCTGAGATCTCTGTAATGAAAAAAGCAGTGCTACAAAACCACATGGCCCTTGGCATCCTTGCAGCATCTCATCTCATTACTTCAAACTGAATGCTGTACCTGATGAATCCTGTAATATAATGCACTTAATGAACCATATCAGATTAGAAGAAAAATCAGATTTCTTCCTTAAATGACCCACTCCTTAGTCTTGATGATCTCTTCAGAAACGGGTTTGGCAAGGGAAATTCTTGTCTTAAATATTTACTTATAACTCTATTAATGTTATTAGTTATATTATTTTTATTTTGCCTGTATTACAAGGTTATTGTTTCTTGTATTACCAAATGTATGACTGAGCCTCAAGCAAAAATAATAATGACTCAGCAACTTGAAGCAGTTGATCAAATACATGGTTCTGTATGAGATCAATGATTGTAGTAGTGCAACTAAAGATATGGAAAGATGCAACAAGAGGGAATTTTCCTGCACCATAACAGACTAGTAAGACAGGTGGCCCAGAGTTACCTTTAGTTACTGTTAGTAAGACCTAGTCCAGTAATAGCACTTTGAGTGGCCTATCAGCAAAATCTCTCCCAGATCTAGGAATGAGCCTTCCTAGCACCATGGGACAAAATGGTCATGAAATGCCTCCCAAAGTATGGTCAAATTTATGATCATGAGGGGGTCCTGTCAACTACAAATTAGCACTTGGCATTGGTACTTGCTACCTTTATAAGGATTAAATTGTGTGCTACTGCACTGCTGATTTTCAACACCACCTGAAAGGAGTTCAGAGTGGAGAGCAGAAATGAGGCACTCTGTGCTCTGGGGAAAACTGGCAGAACAGGTCTTTAGATTGATATTTTCAGGAGCCAAATTTATGAGCCCAATTCTTGTGTTTCCTCTAATCTAGAAATGCTCTAAAATTCTTCATGGTGAGGTTTGCTCCTTGCGATTAGCAATAGTCTTCACAAGACTAGTGGAAATCTTCTGCAAAAAGTATGTGTTTGATTGCATGTACTCCCCCTTCAGCAAAATCACATATACACTGACCTTCCACCCTACGTCTTTGGAGCAGTTTCTCAGAGCTATCTGAATGCTGTCTCCCAGGCTATAGTTCTCATTTTGCCCCAAATAAAATTTGACTCATGACTCTCATGTGCATTTTTTTTTAAGTTGACAACAGTATCCTTTTAGAGTCCTTTTTATTTCTGTAGTGTTGATAATAAAGTTAGTCTTTCATTTATGATTTTAGTAAATGTCTTCCCTTTTTTCCTGGATTTTAGTCAAGCTAAAGGATTGCTGATTTTGTTGACCTTTTCAAGTAATCAGCTTTTGGTTTAATTGGACATCTCTGTTGTTTCTATAGTCTCTATTTCATTAATTGTCACTCTAATCCTTATTTCTTTTCTTGCTTGCCTTACATTTAGATTGCTGTTCTTTTTTAGTGTCTTAATGTGAAAGGTTAGGTTATTGACTTAGGTTCTTTCTTTTTTCTTAATTAGGCATTTACAGCTATAAATTTCCCTCTAAACATAGCTTTTGCTGCATTGCATGGATTTTTTAATATGTTGTATCTTCATTTTCATTCATTTCAAAATACTTTCTTATTTTTCTTTTGAATTTTTCTTTGGCCCATTGGCTATTTAGAAGTATGTTGTTAGTTCTCAATTTCTTTCCTGAGATTGATTTCTAGTTTTCTTCCAATGTAATTGGAGACTACACTTTACATTATTTCTGTTCTTTTAAATTTATTGGAGTTTGTTTTATGGGCTATGATCTGTCCTGGAGAATGTTCCATATGTACTTTAAAAGAATATGTGTTATTTTTGTTGGGTGAAGCATTCCATAGATGTCTGTTAGGTCTATTGGATTTACAGTGTTGTTCAAGTCTTCCATTTCTTTGTTAACTTTTTAAAAAATTTCCTCCAGCTTTATTGAGATATAAGTGACACACAGTACAGTATATGACATACAGCATAGTGATTTGACTTATATGCATCATATAATGATTAACACAGTAAGTTTAGTTAACATCCATCATCTCACATAGATACAAATATTTTTTTCCTTGTGATGAGAACTCTTAGGATTTACCCTCTTCACTTTCATAGATATTATACAACAGTGTTAACTATAGTCATCATGTTATATGTTATAGCCCTAGTATTCACTTGTTTTATAGATGGAAGTTTGTGCCTCTGACCACCTTCCCCAAATTCCCCTTTTCTCCAACTCCACACCTTTGATAATCACAAATCTGACATCTTTTTCTGAGCTTTGTGTTGTTGTTGTTTTAGATTCCACATATAGGTGAGGTCACTTAGTCTTTGTCTTTCTCTGTTTGACTTATTTCACTTAAAAAGTCATAATTACCCTGAAGCTCCATCCATGTTGTCTCAAATGGCAATATTTCCTTATTTTGACTGAATAATATTTCATTGTATACATATAGCACAATTTCTTTATCTACTTATCCATTGATGGACACTTAGATTGTTTCCACATCTTGACTACAGTAAATAATGCTGCTATGAATTTGGGGGTGCAGAAATATTTTCCACATAGGGTTTTGCTTTCTTTGAATTTGTTCCAGAGGTAGAATTGCCATATCATATGATAGTTCTATTTTCAATTATTTTAGAATGCTCCATACTGTTTTCTATGATGGTTTCACCAATTTACATTTCCAGCAAGAGTACACAAAGGTTTCCTTTTCTCCACATTTATTATTTTTTGCCTTTTTGATGCTAACCATTCTAACAGGCATGAGGCAATCTCATTATGGTTTTGATTTACATTTCCCTAGTGATTTGTGATGTTGAGCATCTTTTCACGTATCTGTTGTCCTTATTAATCTTATGTCTATTTCCTCCATTATTGAAAGTGGATTATTGAAATCTCCACCTATTGTGTTTAATTCCTCTCTTCAGTCAGTTTTGCTTTCTGTATTTTGGTCCTCTGTTATTAGGCGCATATACGCTTATAATTGTGACTTCCCAGGTGGCTCAGACAGTAAAAGCAGCTGCCTATAATGCAGGAGACATGGGTTCGATCCCTGGGTTGGGAAGATCCCCTGGAGAAGGAAATGGCAACCCACTCCAGTATTCTTGCCTGGAAAATCCCATGGACTGAGGAGCCTGGCAGGCTACAGTCCATGGGGTCGCAAAGAGTTGGACACGACTGAGCAGCTTCACTACACTACACTTGCTTATAATTATTATATCTCTTCCCAGAGGATTGACTCTTTTATCACTATAAAATGTCCCTCTTTGTCTCTAGTAATTTTTCTGTGCTAAAGTGTATTTTATCTGTTGTCAGTATAGCCACCTCAGCTTTCTTCAGTTCTTACAAGAAATAAATCTCTTTCCATCCTTCTATTTTCATTCCACTTGTGTCTCTAAAGAGTGTTTCCTCTGTGCTGTGCTTAGCTGCTCAGTCATGTCCAACTCTTTGTGGCCTCGTGGACTGTAACCCGCCAGGCTCCTCTGTCCATGGGGATTCCCCAGGCAAGAACACTGAAGTGGGTTGCCATGCCCTCCTCCAGGGAATCTTCCCAACCCAGGGATCAAACCCAGGTCTCCCACATTGCAGGAGGATTCTTTACTGTTTGAGCCACCAGAAAAGCCCAAGAATACTGGAGTGGGTAGCCTTTCCCTTCTCCAGGGCATCTTCACAACCCAGGAGTTGAACTGGGGTCTCCCGCATGGCAGGTGGATTTTTTACCAGTTGAACTACAAAGAAGCCCAGAGCTACCATGTGCTGTGCTGTGCTTGGTCGCTCAGTCGTGTCTGACTCTCTGCAACCCCATGGACTACAGCCTGCCAGGCTCCTCTGTCCATGGGATTCTCCAGGCAAGAATACTGGAGTGGGTTGCCATGCCCCCTTCCAGGGGATCTTCCCAACCCAGGGATCAAACCCAAGGTCTCCTGCATTGCAGGTGGATTCTTTACTGTCTGCGTCACCAGGGAAGCCAAGAATACTGGAGTGGAAAGCCTATCCCTTCTCCAGGGCATCTTCCTGACCCAGGAATCCTGCATTGCAGGTGGATTGTTTACCAGCTGAGCTTCAAGGGAAGTTCCTTTATCCATCTGCCTATTTATTAGATTACTTAAATCATCCACATTTAATATTTGGATTAATTAATATGTTAATATTTGGATTATTTATATATTTGGATTGACATCTGCCATTTTACTTTTTGTTTTCTGTATATATCATGTGTTTTTATTGTTGTTGTTGTTCCTCTATTCCTCTTCTACTGCTTTCTTTGTATTAAATGAGTATTTTCTAGTTAGTATTTCAGTTTCTTTGATAATTTTTTCAGTATATCTTTAAGGCTTTTTTCCCTTTGGTTTTTTAGTGATGGCTCTAGGATTTACCATGCACATCCTAATATCAGAATCAACTTCAGATTTACACTAGTCAAATTCCAGTAATATGTAAAAATGATACACCGCAATTCTAGTCTCTCTTCTTCTTTTGTGTGCTATTATTGTCATATATATTACATATACTAACATTATAGACCCAACAATGCATTACTATAATTATTACTTTACTATCTGTAGTTATTTCCTTAGCAGCTTGCTACCACCCACCTTTTTTGTAGTTATTGGCAATATATATTTTTCAATGTGTTACTCTGCAAAACATTATAAACATATGATTTTATACAATTGCTTTTTAAATCAGCTAAGAAAGGAAAAGAGAAAAATATGTCCTTGTCCTGTATTTTATAGTTATATAATTGCTATTGCATACCTTTCCTTTTCCCTCACTCTGACTGCCCTCCCTTGGCCTCTTTACAGGCAGCTTCAGACCTCCTTGTGACATTTAGGACACAAAATATCCAGGTGCCTCCCCCAGCAGCTGTGGAAGCTACCCTGGAGGGTCAGCCTCACCAGAGCAGGAGAAACAGAGAAGCAAGCCATGCTGAACTCTCTGCTTCTGGGGCCTGTCTCCAGGGAGTCAGAGAAAAACCATCACCATAGTTGAGCTTCTACTGTGTATTAGGACCAGACAGAATCTGTTACTTACAAGATCGTTAGCTTCACAACAGCCTGGCCAAAAAAGTGTCATCATTCCCACTTTGCAGATGAGAAAAGTTAAATGACTTGCTTACAGTCAACAATTGAGACAAGATTTTAAACACTTGTCAGATTGCAGTGCTAGAGTCAAATAAGCTTCTAAGGATGCTAGGAGAAATGCATATTCTTCAGGTGCAATTCTTGAATCTTTATTCAAAGGGTGTCTCCAGGAGGTACCTTGATAAATCCACCTGGTTTTACATTGTGGTGGCTCAGACGGTAAAGCGTCTGTCTACAATGAGGGAGACCCGGGTTCGATCCTGGGTCAGGAAGATCTCCTGGAGAAGGAAATGGCAACCCACTCCAGTACTCTTGCCTGGAAAATCCCATGGACAGAGGAGCCTGGTAGACTACAGTCCATGGGGTCGCAAAGAGTCAGACACAACTGAGCGACTTCACTTTCACTTTCACTTTCTGATAGAATACAAAGATGTGAGGGGAGGTGTGTGTTGCTGTTTTTAAGTTATTTCCCTTTACCTTCCTATTCAATAATGAAACTCTTTTCTAACAGAGAAAAAATTGAAACACATCCATGTTCTATCAAGCTGGACAGCATTACCTCAGAATACAAATTGTTCTGTTACTTCTCAGTAATTTTTAAAGATCTCTTTATTATAAAATTAATATAAGCATCAAAATGGAAGTAATAAATACTACTTTAGAGGAAATTTGAAAATGCAGAAAAGTATGAAAAGGAAAAACATAAGTCACACAAAATTCCTTTATTAAAAAAAACAACAACAACTATTACTATTTTGGTGCATTTTCTTGCTTCTCTCGAGTTTTCTGTATATCAGATGTACACATGAGCATGATTACAGGGCCCTTCAAGCACTGGGGGAATGAGCCAGTGACAGAAGAGGAAGAAAAGAGGGAGCAGGGCAAGACATGGCTCCTACCCTGGAAGAAATTGATGGCCAAGCTAATGGCCCCAAAGGAATGGACTTAAATGAGATCAGGAGAGACGCAGTCAGCAAAGTTACCATTCAAAAGCAACGGGGAAAAACAAACTCAGAAGAAAAGATAAAACGTCCTAGTCCATCATCAGCTCCAGTGTGGGGGCTCTCAGGCACGTGGGTGCAGGTTCTGAGCCGGACTGCTCTGAGCTGGGCTCAGGTTTTGGGGCATCAGCTATGCCAGGAGGGGATCAGGGTGGTGACTGGCAGGAACGACTGCAGAGGGGTGGACCAGCATGAGCAGCCCTGTGGACACCCTGTCATCTTATTCTTGCAGACTCCAGAGGAGAGCACTGACCTGTTAGGACTACCCAGCTCACCGGCTGGTCTGCCAGAGCCAGCACTCTGAGAACCCCCACTGTGAGCCCTGGAGCTGGTGCTTTTTCTGATTCTGGGCTCAGACCCTTTGGTGCTTAGCCGCTGACTGCCTGATGCATGAAACCTCTGAGGCACTGAGCCCAGGACAGGCCATCAGCTGGACCCAGACTTGGCCAGGGAAGGACAGAGTCCACTCCCCAGGGACATGCAGATCCCAGTTTCACTCAGGGCACCCTTTTTCAGAACCACACAAGGAAGGCTAAGTATTCACATGATGGCAGGCAAGGACGTGCTAAATTGCTTCAGTCATGTCCAACTCTTTGCGACCCTGTGGACTGTAGCCTGCCAGGCTCCTCTGTCCATGGGATTCTCCAGGCAAGAATACTGGAGTGGGTTGCCATGCCCTCTCCAGGGGATCTTCCCAACCCAGGGATTGAACCTGTGTCTCTTATGTCTCCTGCATTGGCAGGCAGGTTCTTTACCTCTAGAACCACCTGGGAAGCCCTAGGCATGGACACAGCACACAAAATTGTAGCTTGCTTTCTCTGCCTGACAAGACAAATATGAGAACAACGCAGCCCAGGCCTTGGTTTAGGGGTGGGTCCTAAACATCAGACCCACTGTCTCAAAGCTGACATTCATTCTCCCTGCTCTTGGGGACAGGACTGGAGACAATGGGGAATGAGTAGGGAAGGTAGGTGTATGTACACACGTGTGTGTGTGTGTGTGTGTGTGTGTGTGTCCACTGACACTATAAACTGTACTTCAGATGGGAAGAAGTGGGGGTGGGGCAAAGCTGAGTCCCACTGGTTGGTGGTGTTGATATTTTCTAGAAGTTCACCCCCTGTTTCTTCATCTGCAACCCCCATGGGCTTTAATGAACACACAGATGTGAATGAAAGCAATTTTCATGGAAGTTTGCTAATTATTCTCCTTGATGGCAGGGGCTGTGATTTTATGCCTTAGGTCTCCAGAATTTAGAAGACTTCCTGACATGTGGAAGTCTTTATATAACTTTATTTTTTAAATGATTATGGTTGCTTCTCTGCCTTTTGGCTAAGATTAGTGTAGGATCTGTTCCTATCAGCTTAAAATGGTGATGATGATGATGTCGTTTTAATACAGTTGTGTCCAAACATTTTACCAAAGTTTATTACGTAAATATTCATGTTCAAACTTTTATAACAGTGTGTCATGTATTTTAATATTATGTGGAGCCCAATATTTGAGAGAATCTACAGAAGCAGAAGTAGCCCTCATTCAAGAGAAGCATACGAACTCCACTCTATGCCTCTTGTCTGATGGCAGTCCCCACAGCAGCTTCATGGAAGCTTCGGGCACGATTTGAAAAATAATTTCAGAAACAGTTTGCAAATCACTCTCTGGAGTAGAGGATGTCCTTTCAATTTCAGAGCTGGGGCTCTGGGACACAGCACAGTGAGAAGAGGTTTCAGCTCCTCCCAGGATCCCGCTGGATGGCCTTTCTCTAGTTCCAGCCTCCCCAAGAGAAGAGGAGCCGTCGCAGCAGGTGTCGTGGGGACAGGAGCTGACATTCACCAGCCTGAGCCAAGCCCTAAGCTCACAACATTCAGGGCACCCTAACGGTCCAGTATCATCCATATGTCCATTTTGCAGATTAAAAAAAAAAAATGAAAGCTTAGGGAGGTTAACCAGCTTACCTCAGATCAATAGCTACTAAGCAAAGGATTCAGAATTGCTCCCAAACCAAAGTCCACACTTGTGGCCGCCCATAATGGAACACACTGGGGACACCTAGACAGCGGGAAGGAACTAGCATGCCAAGGCTGGGGTGCTCGATGCCAATGAACCCCCTGCTTCCGCCCCTCCCCTGACAAGGCTCTTGTTGAGTGGAGGCAAGTGATTTCAGAACTACTCCCTTCTCCCTTGACAGGAAGCAGGACCGCTAGGCAGTCCGTACAGGGGAGAGGATGGGGTTGCCTAGGCTTTAATACAGAGAAGTAGGGGGGGGTACACTGAGGTTCTCATCTGTGGCCCAGTCCAGGTCACCAGGCCAGAAGACCCCAGTGAGGAGGCTGGGCCAGGCACTTCAGCCCCAAGAGAGGAGTCTCCACCACATCCCTGAGAGCAGGGAATCAACCTGGTGGGTTGGGGGTTGGGGGACGGGGGCTTGCAGCTCCTGTCTAGAGAGGCAGCCAAGTCTGCACCGCATGATGACTGATGTTCCCACGGATGTTCTAGGGCTGCCGGGCTTTGCCAGCACAGCCTCCTTCCCTCCCCCAAGTGGCTGGGTTGCCAGCAGATGCTGGAGTGGAGGGAGAAATGAAGGCCAGAAGCAGGTGGGAACAGGATCCCATGCCGACCAGGACTCTGGGTACTGTAGGGAGGCTCAGTGGGGGGCCTGAGGAAAGGCCCTCTGAGGACTCAATACACACACAGATGGACTCCAGAGGAGGTCTCTGCAGTTCCAACCCTTGGCCCTACCAGGCCCAGCGGGGGAGCCACCAGGCATCCTGTGTGCCAAGGGGCCTGCAGCCTCCAGCTGAGGAGCCCTTGGGCTGAGTCCAGGAGAAGAGTTGAGTGGGACCCTTTAGACTCTCAGGCCATCTGGGATGGGGTGCATGCAGCCCCAAAGAGAGAGGAGCAGAGAGAGTCAACCAGTTCAGGACCCTGGTGAGGACCCCCAGAGTGAGGCCATTAGGAGCATTCTCTGGCCTGGGTCGGTGTAGCAGCCCCTTGCCCAGACCTCCCAAAGGAATCAGGCCTCATCCTTCAGCGATGCCTCCTGAACTCAGAAAAAAGCCTGCACAGAAGGCTGCTAGCATCCTCACGACCCCACCCTTGCCTTTTTTGGACTTAGTGATCCAGCACACTCTGATAGGGTGTGGCTGCAGCCAACCCAAAACAGCCCTGCAAATATGCTTGCTCTTCCACCATGCAACTGGTCCCCTCTCTTCCCCAGCGGAGAGGACATCCTGGTGACAGGAGTGTGCTATGAGAGACCATTCAGAGCTCGGCTTGGGCTCGGCCCCTTGAGGAACATGGACCCACTGCAGAACCAGAGGAGGGAGGTATGGGGCTGGGCCAGGGAACTACCAAGACTTGTGCCATGTACACCACCCTTTCTGCTGGGCCCTGCCCCATCACAGTGCCCACTCCAGCTGATGAGGCCTAGTAGCTTCGTGAGATGAGGTGTGATGGTCCCTGCCCCACAGCTGTCGAAAGGACGTGGAATTAAGTCATCCACATGCCTACTCTGTACCCAAATCAGCTCCAGATACCTGTAAATGCACAGCCAGCCACTGCCCAGAGCCAGACCAGCTTCTCCTTAGACTAGTCTAGAGCCCTGCAGACCCCAGGTTGGACTCTCTGAGGCCTGTCTACCTTGGGGCAAACACTTCAGGGAGTTGATTTCTCCTGTCTGGATGGGGCCAGGGTGATGGTGAGGACACACCCCTGCTCCCCTTGGGCATCCCTGCAATGTCAAGACAACGGCTGCGGGAGCCCTGTCATCAGCAATGAAGACAAACATTCCACGTAGACACATAGAACAATCTGCACAGTCTGATTTGGGTTCCTCTAACATAAATGTCATGGCATCTGGTCCCATCACTTCATGGTAAACAGATGGGGAAACAATGTTAGACTTTATTTTTTTGAGCTCCAAAATCACTGCAAAAGGTGATTGCAGCCATGAAATTAAAAGACGCTTACTCCTTGGAAGGAAAGTTATCACCAACCTAGACAGCATATTAAAAAGCAGATGCATTACTTTGTCAGCAAAGGTCCATCTAGTCAAGGCTATGGTTTTTCCAGTGGTCATGTATGGATGTGAGAGCTGGACTGTGAAGAAAGCTGAGTGCCAAAAAATTGATGCTTTTGAACTGTGGTGTTGGAGAAGACTCTTGAGAGTCCTTGGACTGCAAGGAGATCCAACCAGTCCATCCTAAAGGAGATCAGTCCTGAATATTCATTGGAAGGACTGATGAAGCTGAAACTCCAATACTTTGGCCACATCATGCGAAGAGTTGACTCATTGGAAAAGGCCCTGATGCTGGGAGGGATTGGGGGCAGGAGAAGAAGGGGACGACAGAGGATGAGATGGCTGGATGGCATCACCAATTCGATGGGCATGAGTTTGAGTAAACTCCGAGTTGGTGATGGACAGGGATGCCTGGCATGCGGCAATTCATGGGGTCACAAAGAGTCAGACATGACTGAGCGAATGAACTGAACATAAATGTCAATAGAAATCACCAACTCTATTTTCAGGAAACCCAATAATCTGTCATGTGTACTGTGTGTGATCAAGAAAGATGTGGCTTTCCGCCTTCTGACACCACATCACTAATCTTCCCTAACGGCCAGGAGGCGGGGGAGTGTGTCTGTGGACAGTGTGACCACCCATATACTGGTCTTCTCAACCACATCCCTCCACAGATAAACATCACTCCCAGAATGAGGAACTTGGTCGCCCAGAGCCAGCCCCATGAATCAGGAACAATCTGACATCTCAAGGTCAGCTCAACGGAAAAACCATCAAGAGTCTTTCAAGGCGACAGATCTCCCCATGATGCCTCGGGTGCTTTCCAGCCACAGGGCTGCCAGCACAGTCCTCGGGCCTGGTGAGACTGCAGGAGGGAAACAGGCAGAAGGGAGTGAGCAGAGCAAGAGGCAGCCAAGCCAAGATCAAGGGGGCTTCGTCACCTCTCATGGGCATCACTTTGCAGTGATGCACAGGAGCTCAGAGCCAGAAGGAAAACTCAGAGATACTTTGCTTCAATAATGTGTTTTGTTTTCTCCGAGAGAACCAAGACCAGAAAGACTAGGACCTTACTGGTTCACTAGGTGACAACCCTGGGAGGGGAATTCAGATCCCTTGCCAGCATCTCCTCAAATGGACAAAGGCAGAACTACAGTCCTCCAACCAGAGGCAGGTGCAAATATTCAGTAAGCATCAGAGATGGCCCAGGCCCCATGGAGGTGCCCCCCACCAGATCACAGGTGACAAACAGATAATCTCACAAAATGTTATTTAATACAAATTTCAGTTTTTTTAAAAAAGCACGTGGGGCTAAAAGACCTACTAACCAGGGGATCTAACCTATCTAACCTAGTCTTGGCCTGGCAGGCAGGGAGGACTTGCCTCAGGAGATGCTGTCAAACCTGAGACTAGAAGGTTAACCAAGCAAAAGATGGGCAGAGACCCACGAAAAGGGTGTCTCCCTCTCCCCTCCCCCTTTCTCCTGGCCTCTCTCCCTCGTCCTCCAGGAAAGCTGTTTGCTCCAGACCAGCTAGCCATACTGCCGGCTTTCACACAGGGCATAGTCATCCCACAGCAAGGTCACCTGCAGTCACATCTCTCAAATTCCTCCCCCTCAGCAATTCAGGTCCTGCCCTTCCCCCCGGATCCCAGCTTCCTCCAAACCCATCACCCCACATGGGCTTCCTCCCATCAACACCAATCACAGCATTGCACAGGCCATAGACTTTCAACAATGAATGGAGGGATGGATGGGGTAACGGGCCCATAAGATGTGGCGGGAAATGGGGCAAGGGAAACTCCGAGATGTCCATCCTAGCCCAGCAAGCAGCCCACAGCAGTGGGTATGCTTGTGAGCCCTGAACAAGGTCCCAGACTCCTCTCTAAGCAAGAACAGAGACCTTTTAGAGCCTATTCCCTCAAGATGCTTCTCTGTGCAGTGGTCAAGCATGGCATTATTGAAACTCCCTTCCATCTTGGTCTCATAGAGAAGAGTCCACTCAGATGGGAAACAGCTCTCTTGTCCAGACCTTGTTCCTCCATCTGCTGTCTCAACAGACTCCCAGAAGTAAGGGCTGCAGGGTGATAGATAGACAAATATCCTGGATACCAAGACACCCTACCACCCCGTGACACCACCCCTGACCTGCCAGCCCACCTAGGTGGAGGGGAAAGGGAGCAGTCCATACCAGCTGATGTGTGTGTGCTCAGCGGTGTCTGACTCTTTGTGACCCCATGGACTATGGTCTGCCAGGCTCCCCTGTCCATGGGGTTTCCCAGGAAAGAATACTGGAGTGGGTTGCCATTTCCTCCTCCAGCGGATCTTCCCAACCAGGGATCAAACCCATGCCTCCTGCATTTCCTGCATTTTCAAGCAGATTCCTTACCACTAAGCCTCCTGGGAAGCCTTTATACTGGCTGATAGATCACCATGAGACAATCACTTGAGCCTGCTTATGTAAATATGTGAGGAGGTGCTGATGACCTGGAATTTTAAAGTCAAAGCAGCTTTTTTGCATCTAGGACTAGAGACAAGTCACCTTGCAGTCCAGTTTAGTTTTCTGGGGAAACCACAGGAGTGGTCCCTCTCTGGTTATGATATCAGTGAAGCACCGTTGCCCCAGGAAAATTTATAAGAGGATCTTTAGTTTTCTCTGCTGTGCAATCTACAGTGAAAGGCCCTGGGGCCCTCTTGGAGAGAAAGGAATACCATCAGAATCCTGTAGCCAAGATGTGTGCCAGTGTGGCCTGAGCCATGGCCGTCACCACTGCAGTGGACCGGCCTCCGCTGAGCGGTGCGGGGCTTGGGTACAACAGTGACGCCATGTGGCAGCCACAGAAACCACAGTGCCTCTGGCTTGATTGCTTTCCTAGCTCTCTCCCGGCATGTCTGAAGGCAGGACCAGCTCCAGATGCTGGGACAGATCAAGGACTTCCTGCCCTTCTACTGATAAAAGCTGGGGAAGACTCCAGTTGTTCACTGCCATGTAGCCATATCTCCCCATCTCTCCCAAGCTGGTATGGGGCCGCTCCAGTTTGGCATGCCCTGTCTTGATTGATGCTCATAACCACCTGAGAGGCACCTATCCATATTGTCTGATTTCTGCAAATATTGTTGTTCAGGGATTAACAGTTTTCCCAAAATCACACACCCTAAATAAATGGCAATGCAGGGATTCACACCAGGTCTGACTCCAGGATCCACACTCCTTCTGCACTCTACAGAGCCTTTCTCAGCCCACGGCAGAAGCCAGAAACTACAAAGCATCTTAGGGCCACACTAGGTTTAACCCAACTAATGCTTCCCTGGAAACCTGTCCCTATCCACACCTTCTCCAGTCAGTGTAATGTCTTTGGCATTTGGTTCACATGTGGCCCAAACCCCTTAGATCACAGATCATGTGTGCCATATGGCATGGGTTTTGTTTTGGGTTGGGTTGTTTGTTTTTTTGTTTTTTTTCTTTTCATTTTGCTTAGCTGGTACAAGAAATATGTCTAAGCAATCAGCATAACTTGAAAATCAATTTGTATCCTGTCAGCCCAAGTATCGTTAAGAACCTCCACTAATACAGCAGTAACGAACATCTGGAAACACAACAGCTGCTGGGGGAACAAGTTATAAAAACACTAAGATGACAGCTTGTTTTTCATAAGCGAGATTGGCTCTTGTACAAACGGGAGAGGCAAACAGACAAAATGGAATCCAGAGGAGGAGGAGGGGAAGGGAAGAGGGAGAAGCGGCTATGCCCCAAGAGTGACTTCACTGGGTGACGGTCTTCACTCCCCACCTTCTCTGAGCCAGGCCTCCCTGGGGTGGGTACCTGTGGGCTCAGGTATCCCTCTGGTCCATCAGAGAGGCCAGCAGTCCAGCATATGGACCTCTCTGTGGATGAGCATCCAGAGGTGGGCAAGCTGGTTGAGAAGGGAAGAGGGCCACCCAAAGCAGGAGACGTCTAGGCCTGGACTTGAAGTCTAGGGAGACGAGGAAGGAGGACTCTCCAGGCAAGAGATGCTGGGTGTGACCAGAGCATCGGCCCTGGAGTGTAAGGGACAGAGGCTCCTCCATGGGGGCCCTGGCAGGGGTGAAACTTGGATCCTGGAAGTGGGTGTGACATGGGTAATTTTAGAGCCGTGTTTACAATGCGACAGATGTGTGAGGCGCAGGCAGGGGCCCAGCCTCACGCCTCTTCCCAACCAGCACTGCTGAGCCCCAGCAGGATTCAGTACAGGGGTCCCCCACCTCTGGGCTATGGACCGGTACCTCCTGTCAGATCAGCAGTGACATTAGATTAGAAATAAAGTAAGTGCACAATAAATGTAATGCACCTGAATCATCCCAAAACTATTCCCCTTGGTTCTTAGAAAAATTGTCTTCCATGAAACCAGTCCCTAGTGCCAAAAAGGTGGGGGACCACTGCCGTACACAACAGGGCAGACAAGGTCTCTGCCCTCCTGAGACCCACAGAGAGAGAACAAGGCCATCAGGCTAATGTGATACCCTCCCTGGGGAGGACGCTGCTCCAAATGGAGTGGCCGTGTGCAGCTTCTCAGAGAAGAATGAAGTGAGCGGAGTCTGGGGAAGCGTGACCCACAGCTTTATAGGTACCAGGGGCTCCAGGCAGAGGAACCAGCAAGGAGAAGGTCGAGGGTGCTCGAGAAGAGGGCCCTGAGGCCCAGGAGGGTGACCAGGAGACTGGTAGGAGAGAACAGGCTGTAGGGAAGGGCCTACTCTGGCCCACTGGCCACAGCTCAGACTCTGAGGTTAGGAGAACTAACTGCCATAACCACTCAGAGCAGCAAAACCAGCTGCTTCTTTGTATGAGTTTTGTACAATTAGTCTGAAACAAATTCTCAGAATTTGCATGATTAATAGTAGGAACATTTTCTCACCCTCATACTTGGCCAACCATACTATTTTAATCTACCAACAACAACAACAAAAAAAAAAACAGTCTTAAAAAGTCAATTCCCTTCCATTCACTCTTTTGTTATTCCTTATATGGGAAAATTAACTCCAAAACTCAATAAAAGAATATTTCTAGGTAAGATTTTAGCTAACTACATGGTGCTTTGTTTCTGTGTTCACTTTAGCCTGCCGAAAATGGGTTTTCCGTCCTTCAAAGCAGCATCACTTTTTTGCAATGTGGAGCCATGGAGTGTGGGATCTGAGCTGGTTTCCAGGCTGATGATGGATTCATCTGCATGGGGACCCAGGGAAGATGGTGTAACAGACACCCACCTCTGCTTCCTGAGATGTGAAGTAAGAGTCACCTGCTTAGCCCTTGAACTACTTTATCCTGGGGCAAGGCCCACCTCTACTGAGACCCAGTGTCAGTGTCAGTGGCAAGCGCAAGGGCAGCACTGTTTGGGGTCCAACCTGCCCCTCATCCCAAGAGCGGCCCTAGCCCAGTAGTGGAAATTTGAGAAGCAGCAGCTGAGCTTTGGGACAGTGAGCCCAGAAGAGCTACCCTTGGGCAGGAAGCACCAACACAGGGGGCTCCCCAGCGGGGTGTTGCCATCCAGTGAACCAGCAGAGGGTTAGGGCAGGGAGCCCCGTAATAGCGGGTCCAGAGGGCTGAGACACGAGATCTCTCCCCACTCTTCACACTTGGCAGCTAGACACAGCGCTCTCTCTGCACTGCTCTGATTGCTGTGGCTTTACTGTAGGACTTAAAATCCCAAAGTGTGGGTACAGAGGGGCTTTGGATGAGCAATTATCTCCTTACTCATTCTAAATCTGTTGAGATTTTCCATTTCATCTTGAGTCAGTTTTGGGAATTTGTGTGTTTCTAGGAATGAGTCCATTTCATCTAGATTGTGTGCTTTGTTTTGTTTGGTGTGTAATTATTCATGGTTTTCTTTCATGATCCTTTTAATTCCTGTAAGCTTGGCGTAATGTCCCCACTTTAATTTCTGATTTTAGCCATTTTCTGATTTAGTCCTTTTAGTCATTTATGTACCCTCTCCATTTTTCTTAGTCTAACCAATATTTTTTTTACCTTTTCAAAGAAATGACCTTTGGTTTTATTGGTTTTCCTTATTGATTTTCTATTCTCTTTCCATCTCTATTCTAATTATTATTATCCCCTTTCTTCCGCTACCTTTGGTCGTTTCTTAAGGAATAAAGTTACGTTGGTAATTTAAGACTCTCCCTTTTTAACGTATGCTTTCATACTATAAACTTCTCTCTAAGCGCTGCTCTCGCTGCATCCCATAGGTCTTGGCATGTTGTGCTCTTGTTTTCATTCATCTCAAAGTATTTTATAATTTCTCTAGTTATAGCTTTGACACATTGGTCATTTAAAAATACACTGCTTAATTTCCATGTATTTCCTTATTCTCCAGTTTTCCTTCATTTATTGACTTCTAGCTTCATTTGTTGTGGTTGGAGAAGACACTTTTATGATTTCAGTCTTTGAAAATTTATTTGGAATTGTTTTATGGCCTAAATATGATCTATCCTGAATAAAACTCCAAGAGTACTTGAGAAGAATATGTATTTGATTTTTTTTCATTCTGTGAAATTTTTATTCACTTAAATCAATAATATAGAGAAAAAACAGACAAAAAGTCAGTAAGAACATAGACTACTTGAATAGCACAATCAGTAAACTCAACAATAGACATATATTGTACACAACATCATGCAAATTCATTTCAAAAACAGAAATAAGCCACTACAATATTGTAAAGTAATTAGCCTCCAACTAATAAAAATAAATGAAAAAAAAAAAAGAAACTGAAGCCAGAAAAAAAACAACAGAAGTATATTTTCTAAAACTGACCCAATGCTCAATCATAAAACAAGTCTTTAAAATTTCAAAGGATGAAAAAAAATTTTCAAGGGATTAAAATTTATACTCATGTTTCCTACTCATATTGCAGGGCAAAATTAAAAGTAGACACATCTCTAGTGAAGTTTTTATTTTGTCTATTGTACTTTTCAGCTTCAGAATTTCTATTTGGTTCCCTTCTATAATTTGTCTCTTTATTGATACTTCCTACTTGTTCATACACCATAACGATTCCTTTAGTTCTTTGCCCATGGTTTTCTTCAGTTCTTTTAGCATCTATAAAACAGTTAATTTAAAGGATTTGTCTGGCATATTCAATGTCTGGGCTTTCATAGGGATGGTCTCTATCCATGCCTTTTACCTGTGGAGAAATGAACACTGTTAATACTATAATGTAATAACTCTGGAGATCAGATTCTCCCTCCTCCTCACAGATTGTTGTTGTTTTTTTATTGTTATTGAGGACTGCAGCTATCTATTTGTTTAGTGACTTCTAAACTATTTTTTTGTTTTGCAAAATCTTTATGCTTTGTTTCGTGTGGTCACTGAAGTTTCTGCTCTGTTATCTCTGTGGCTAGACAGTGACTTGACAGCAGTTTCTTTGAAAGCTGGAATCCAATAAAAAGGAAAAGATGCTCTGTCTCTTTAAATTCTTTGAATACAAAATACACACTGCTCAGGAAGCTGCTTCAGCCAGAGGGGTTGAAAAAAATGGTCAGCATCTATGTTGGCCCCTGGTTTACCAATCAAAGCAAGATAAAACACACAGTTCTATTTTTGGAGGGCAAGTTTTATTGCCCACTCTGACACCGGCAAACACACCAGGAATACAGGCCATCTTCCCCATAACTGCTCGCATCATGGCTGGACAATGGGGGCTGCAGTCTGCTACACAAACACCAAGTTACCAAACCCTCTCTTCATCAAGCACTCCGCTGGATGCTTCAAGGATTTGACTAGGTTCCAGAGTTCTAAAATAGTTTATTCTGACAGTTTATGCCAGCTCAGCAACTGTTTTGGTGGAGGGACTAATTCCTAGAACTTTCCACTGTGCCATTTCTAAGACATATAATAGTTGTTTACTATTTTATGGATCACTTTTCTACTTCTTCTGTAGTTATTTCTATACTCAGGCTTTCTCTCTCTTTTAAAATTAAGTTTTGGTCATTTATACTTGTTTGGGAAATCATTTATCTATTGAGTTGTACTTAGCACTTTTTTGACTCCGTTTCAACCCCCTGCACCTCTGCGGTGCTTTTCTCCTTTCCGGCTCCTTCCTCCTTTAGGTTAATGCTTCCTCTCCATCAGGAAAATGCAATACTGTTTGTGGGGGCATGAGGTTAAATGTACAATGAAATACTTTGTTTCTAATTATAGTTCAATTTCTAAAGTTTTGCAGATCTTTTTAATTAATTAGACCAAATTCAAATTTATCCCGGAACTGATCACATTCCACCAGTTTACATTCCAGAAGAGTTTCCAGAGTGTTTGAGGAATGGAGTTCCTGGGTTCACCGCAGGGAGCCATCCTGGCTGCAATGCCATCCATCATGTGTATCCTGGTGAAATACACCAGGCCCAACAGGACTAGCCAGCCATTTATCTCTTTTGATGGGGGGTTTCCAAAATACCCATTCTAGTATTTATTTATGACTTGGGGTTTCTGTTTCATTAATTTCTGTTCCTAACTCCTAATTCCTTTGTCCTGACTTCCTTAATTTACTTTATTCTTCTCTTTTTAACTTGAAAGCGTGCTTTATTCATTTCTCCTTTCTGCCTAACTTAGAAAGCATGTAAGGTCATGAATTTGCTTCATTATATCTTTGACAGATCTCCCAGGTTTTCACATTGCCGTTTTCTTATAATTCAACAGTTGTGGTTTCAAATCTGCTTTGATTTAGAAGTTATTTAGGAAAAGGTTGCAGTGTTTTTATGTTTGTTTAATTTTCACATGGATAAAGATTTTGCTTTTACTTTTGTTATTAGTCTCCATTTTCACTGCACTGGGTCAAAGCGCTGACATGTACAATTTCTATTTTAAGGAATTTACTGGAAATTTTTTTCTTGACTGTTGCGTAATGAATGAAACAGTTTTGCAAGTGTCCCACGGGTACTGGAAAAGAGCATGGCTTCTCAGTTGAAGGGCACAGAGTTTGGTATGTCAGTTTTGGGTCATCCCCTGATTGTACCACTAAGAGTCTCCAAGTCCTTATTGTTGCAGCCAGCACCCAGAGCTATGATAAAGTTCTTCACAGTTACAGTGTTTTTCTCACATTTTGCTTGTGTTCCTGGATGCAGTTGAAGGTGCCTAATGTTATTCTGGAATGCTATTGCTTACAAAGAAATACATTGGGAAAGGTCCCTGCTCAAGGGAGAAGCAGCACACGCACGGTCAGGGGCAAGAGCCCCTGTGTGCCCTGCAGAGGCCAGCATGCCCGCCCAAAGGAAGGTGACACCCTAGACTGGGACCTGCTGCTCATGTGACACCCTTAGGCTACTCCACGGTCCAATTCTGGGGCACGCCCAGCATGTTGGGAGATTTTCCAAATTCCATTGTTTGGGGCAACCCATCTATGGAAAGAACTTGGGGAGCTAGGCAGAAAATGACACCAAGTTAAGGAAATCGAATTGTACTACCAGCCCCAGCTTAAAACCATACTCAGTCTCTACCCAGTTCTTCCCAATCAATAGCTTTAGCCTCTGTGTCCCCTTAGAAGCTGAGCAAAGATGGTCAAACAGGAAATTTTTAGTATGGCTTTCATGGATCTTCTTACACTGACATTACACAAGGCCCAGTAAGTTACCCAAGCTTCAGGCAATATCCACTGACTAATTCAGTGTTAGATGGACAAGAGGCATGTTTTTACTCTCTGTCCCACACCTTTCCCCTTCTTTCTTCCAGTTTTTCTTATTTTTTTGGAATTTTTGTTATTGCTGTTTGGGTTTTTATTTTTTGGTTTGTTTTTTTGGCCACACTACATGTATGACCTCAGTTCCCCAATTAGGAATTGAACCTGGGCTGTGGCAGTGAAAGCCCAGAGTCCCAACCATTAGGCTAGCAGGAAACTCCCAAGGCTTTTGGAATTTTAAAGTCAGTTTCTCTTTGTTTTTATTATCACTAAAATATTTTAATGACTTACATTGAAGTAGTAATACATACTTCACAAATAAAACAGGAAAATACAAATTAGGAACATAATAGAATACCATATAAACCCACCATATTGACAGTACCAAGCATCAGCAAGCACCGTGGACCCACTGGAATACTCAGACACACCAGACACTGCTAGGAAGAGCACAAGATGATACAGATACTTTGAAAAACAGTTTGATTTTATCAGTAAAACTGAAAATATGCTTGTTTATGACCTAGAACTCCCACTTCTGGGTGTATAGCCCATAGATATGCGAGCATATGTGCACATATAAAGGATGATCACAGTGGAAATATCCACACGAGCCAAATATCAGGCACAAACCATATGATTATTGAAGTGAAATGGATAAGTAAATTGGGATTTACTCATACAATGGAATTCCATACACCAAAATAAATAAACTATAGTACATACAACTTTCACAAATATTATGCCAAGTGAAGTAGAAAAACACAAAAGAATACAGGAAGAACTGTGCACAATTCCAATCCATAGCCCAGTCTTCTGTCCCCAACTACCCACCCATCTTTCCATGTGCAGCTTAAACTCAGCACACACAATCTGACTTTCTGATCTTTCCCCTCAAAGCTTGCTCCTCCCATCAGCTTGTCTAATGACAATTCCACCTTCCAGTGCTCAGGCCAAGCGCACTGCAGTCATTCTTGCCTCCTCTTTTCGTTTCACGGCCAGCAACCCTCTGCTGAATGCTGGTCCATGCCACCATCATCTCCCACCACACCAATTAACAGCAACTTCAGATCTCCCTGCTTCTTCCAACAGTGACAAGATCATGACCCAATGTGTTTTGGTCTTCTTGGACCTCTATTCTGCTCCTCACTCACTCTACACCAGCCACTCTGGCTTCTATCCTAGGCCTTGAACATGCCAAGCATGCTCCTGCCTCAGGGCCTTTGCACCTCAGTCCCCTCCATCTGGAACACTCTCCTCCTTGTACACACATGGCCCTCTCCAGCCGCAGGCTTTCTTTAGGTCTGCGTTCAGATGTCAGCCTCAGTGTTGAGGTCTCTTTGGAACATCCAATGTAAAGCTGCCCCTCTTCCTCATTTGGCATTCCCCTGCCAGGGCCCCACTTCAGTTTGTTCATACTGCTCACCACTTTCTGACACTGTCTGTAATACTGTCTTCCCCAGTCCACCACCGTTTCTAAAACGTCAACTCCATGAGGACAGAGATGTTTTTCTGTTTTATGCATTACAGTGTCCCAATGTTCAAAACACTGCCTGGGACATAGTATGTGCTTTCTTTAGCACAGCATCCTTAGAAATCAGAGCCTAGGTCAAACATTTGTGCCAACACTTCCAGGGAGCAAGAGTGAGGGAAAGACGAGTGAACCAGGAAGGAGGGGAAGCAAATCCTGACAGCACTCAGCCAAGTGGGACAGAGCCTGAGGGCAAAGTGGCTGCTGGAGGGGGTGGCCAGGATGTCACCTCCTTGCTCCTCCCACTGGCCAATGTCCACTCCCCGGGGCACTAACTTACCTTCACCGTCTGCCTCTCCAAGCAGCCCCTGTGGGTCCACTGGGTCAGACCTGGGCAGGGAACTGCAGAGATGAGATTTGAGGCTGACCAAATCCCATCTCTAGGTCCCCAGAAGCCCACATGCTGTGGCCACAGAAAGTACATCAGAGGACCACTAAGCTGGGAGGGGAGGCGAGTAGCTATGGCCAGGCAGATCCAGGCCCAAGTGGACTGTAGGGGACAGAAAAGCTGGGGTTGGTGGGAGGATGGTTGCATGCAGTTGCTGGTAAATGAATCCACTCTTCCCAGATGACATGAAATGCCACTTTAACACAGAATAAATTGTTGGAGTTGCTCATTTTAAATGATTACTTTACATTATTTACTTTATCTTCCATTATTTTTAGAAACACTTTATCCTGTTTTGCATTATTTGTCTATGGCTTCACAGTTTGATAAAGTCAGGCCTGACTGCTTCCTGCAGTCAGATGTTCATGCCAGAACATCCCGCTTCGTTTGTATGTTTCTCCTTGAACAGCAGGGATTCTTTTCCAGGGGAGGAGTGTTGCATTAGTTTCTGCTGTACAACAAAATAAGTCAGTTGTACACATACACATATCCTGCTTTTTTGGATTTCCTTCCCATTTAGCTCACCACAGAGCCCCGAGCAGAGTTCCCCGTGCTGCACAGTAGGTTCTCTGCAGTTCTCTCTTTTACACATAATAATGTATATACACCGATCTCAATCTCCCAGTTCATCCCACACCCCCTTCCCCACCTTGGTGTCCATATGTTTGTTCTCTATGCCTGTGTCTCCATTTCTGCCTTGCAAACAGGTTCACCTGTACCATTTTTCTAGATTCCACATATATGCTTTAATATACGATATTCATTTTTCTGTTTCTCTTTCTGTTATCCATTCTGTATAACAGTCTCCAGGTCCATCCACATCTCTACAAATCAGCAGAGATTCTGATATTGAGCCCAAACCAAGTGAGTGGTTCTCCTTGGACCCCTTCTCTCCCCATGAATGTCTTCACAGCCTCCCTGTCAGATCTCAGTGGCCCCAGCACCTGGAGGAGGGAGCAGGGCCAGGCCACAAAAAGTTCTGGAGGGTGGAGTTCATCTTTCCTTTTTGCCAGCAGTCACCCCAGGGCTCCCTACAGGTGCCCCAGGCGTGTGGGTATGCACAGGGTCACACTTAGAACTCAGAGTCACAGCCAACATAAATGATGCCAAGAGTATCCAACACAGTCAAAGGCAGTGAAAGTGTCACAGGCTAGAGTTGAGATGACTACCTTTGTTCACAATATAATTCATATAAGTGTAGGGTTATACAATTAATAGTTGTGATAATCATTGTCATTATCAAATGCTTGTAAACCTCCAGAAACTCTGGTATCTGCTCTGGGTTGGTGGGCCTGCTCCCATGACCCTTAGAGCCCTTCAGAAGCATAGCCTGTATACTGATGAAGCAGGGAGAACTTGTGATGGCGGAAAGCTGGCAATTTGGAGCTTTTCTAAAACAAAATCGTTCCAGAGAGATCTTCAACCTGGAGGGTGGAAGGAGGCTAGAAAAGAAAGGCCAGGTAGGCTGGAATCCAGGGAGAGCCAGGCAAGGGACCAGAGGTGGAGCTGAGACCAGGCTGGCTATGGACCTGGAAGGGTATTGGATGTGCAGACAAAGGAATGGGCTTTGACTTGATGTCAGCGGTCTGTCAAGCACTGGGCTGCATTCAACAACCCCACAAGGTGGGTAGTAATGCCTGGATGTATAGACACTAGTTGGTTAAATCAACGGGCTTGCACTTCGCGTCTAAGTGTATCAGTGATCCGGGCTGAGAATTGTGGTGAACCCTAGTGGGAGGCTTGCACTAGGGGTTGGGGAGAGGGGATGCAGAGGGCAGGTAGGAGCATGCACATGGGCCCTGGCAGGTGGAGCAGAGAACATCGGCAGCGAGGAGAAAGTTAGCAGTGGGGTCATGGCACCCAGGACTTGGGGATTAATGGGGAGGCCTGATCTGGCCATGGCTGCTGGCAGAACACAGACATGGGAGCCAGCAGGTATCAGAGGGTCTGAGGGATGACCCTGAGGTGCTGAAAGAGGGCAGGACTTCAGAGGCACCCTAAAAGAAAATAAAAAAGGGTCAGAGGGACCTGCAGCTGATGCAGAGAACTAGTTAGAAACAGAGAGAGGTGGTCCAGCCCAGGGTGCCAATTCCAACGCTTCCTGCCACACCAGCGGGTCAGGGTTTTGGGGACAGAAATCAGGTTTCCAGTCGGGGAATACATATTGAGGCTGGACGGAAAGAAGGGTGGGATCAAGAGAGTGCACAGGGTGCAAGGACCGGGTACAGAGATGGGTTTTTGTTTTTATCCAAGTTATACATGCACCACAGTTAGAACGGAGCACTCAAAGGATGCTGACGGGTAGAGCTGACTGAGCTGGGCCGGGGACTGTGGACTGGTGGGAGGTCTGCTGGAGCCCCACCTCTCCAACTGACCAGCCCAGCGCAGTCTGATCCTCTGCCCTGAAGTCTGCAGCAGCCTGGGGTCCCACCTCAGCCTTGAGTGCAGAAACCCTTCCCTTCTCACTCCTTTCCCGGCCGTACACCTAACAGGCCAGTGTTTAAGGCACCTTCTCAAATACACACAAGGGCAAAGGTACATTTCTTCTCCCTGGATTCCATGCTGGGAAAGGTAGGGCTCATGGGGATCCTATGTGTACACCCTGCTGAAAATAAGCACCTTGTGTCTCTCTAGGCCCCACCTGCCAGGGAGCTCAGAGCCACATTCAATCTCTCAGCTTGAAGAAATGACACAGGTCCTAAATCATCTGATAATTTGCCTGCTCACTTTTCTTGTATTTACTCTTCCATCTTCCCTTATTCTTTTATTTTGTTTTAAATACATTCAGCCTTATTCCAAAAAAGAAACAGAAGTTGCTACAAAGTTACATACGTAGAACAAGCTAATACTGTGTGTGTGTGTGTGTGTGTGTGTGTGTGTTTGCTAGTGGCTCAGTTGCAGGCTTCCCTAGTAGCTCAGATGGTAATCTGCCTGCAATGCAGGAGACCTGGGTTTCATCCCTGGGTCAGGAAGATCCCCCTGGAGAAGGGAGTGGCTACCCACTCCAGTATTCTTGCCTGGAGAATCCCATGGACAGAGGAGTCTGATGGGCTGCAGTTCCCCAAAGAGTTGGACAGGACTGAGCAACTAACACACACACAAGCTAACATTAAATTAGAATAAAAAGAGACCCAGGGCAAAGCAAACACAAGAGTATGGAAGTCAGGTGGCTCTCCCCGTGTGGCCAGAGCATCACCTCTGCACAACCATTTGCTTGCTCAACACCCCCCTCCCCCCTGCCAGTTACCTGTAGGGGCCTGGGGCAGCCTAGGAGGTAACAGCAGTGAAGGGCCTTCCCTTCACAGATGTGGCAGGAGAGTAAGCATAGGTGCCAGGGCTTTGATCAGAAGAGCACAGTTCAGCCCCAGACAGACAGGCACCTGAGGGGTGACGACACTGGCCGGCCAGCTCAGGGAGGACACAGAGAGTCCCCAGGGTGGACATGGCCTCCCAAATGAGGAGAACTCATACCCTGGAGCCCAGACCAAAGGCAGGGGGCACGACCAGGCTGGGGGCAGGGAGGATGCACTTGACCCCAGGGCCAAGGAACAGCCTGCCAGTGCCCGCTTGGCACACCTATTTACTTTTTTCCCTGGGTAATGATCTGTCTCTATTTTGTAATTACTATATTGTATGAGTTCTTGTGAATTGTCTTGAACCCTCTGTGGAAAGAAGAAGGGCATTTACTAATTGACAAATTAATTAGCAAGTCCTTCTCCATCCATTTACATCCTGGGCCTGCCCATTCCCAGCACAGCATCTGCGTCGAGCACCCTGCAGCAGGGAGAGACCGCATGCTGGCAGGCAAGGTGGTCCCACTTGGAGACGCTGGCAGACCACCCTGTCTCTCCTCACACCTGAGAGCAGCACACAGCGGCCTGGAGCTGGATGCTACACTCAGGAGCAGGGTATCTAAGCCTGCCCCTCGGGCTCTGCCTACCAGCAGGTCAGCCCTGTTTCTCTCCCCCTTCTTCCTGAGTGCCCTAAGCTAGCTCCACCACACGCACATCACTTCACCTGGGCCACAGCAGCTCTGCAGTTGGGCCAAGCTGCAGGCCCAGGACAACGTCCCCAGCACCCTGAGCCTCAGCCTCCACAGGGGACCCCAGAGACACCCATGCGTCAGGCCCAGCCCTGGGACCTCGCTTCTCCCTGGCATCACCTGTCCCGGAGCTCCCGGTTAGGTCTGGCCAACACGAGGCCTCGGCAGAAACCTGGAAGCAAAAGCAGGCAGATCAAACCAGGCTGGCGCCCACCCCAGGCTCTCTCCCCACTGGGCCACGGCAGGCAGGGCGCGTCCTCCACGCGCAGCCGTGGCCCGGGAGCAGGGCCTCCTCTCTCCACAGCTGCCTGCCCCTGGGCCTCAGGCCTCGGTGGCCACAGCTTCCGTGCTGGCTCTCTCTTTATGCTCACTGCCCCCTCCACAGCCACCCAGGTGGAGTATGCCATTCCCTGCTGGGACCCCTTCTGGTACATCTGTTTCATTCCAAGATGCCTCAGACAAGGCTCTTTTGTTCACCAGGGAAAGAAATATGCATAAGCCACAATCAACCTGTGTTGGGTGTCCCCAAGACCATCCTCAGGCCGGACAGTTAACTAGACAGACTCACTACTCAGAAAAATGCTGTTCTACTCACAGGGATGGTTTGTGCATGGAGAAAGGCACCGTGAGAAACTCAGGAGACGCAAGCACAAGCCTCTGGGGGTCCACACCAACGGAGCTATGTGGGGACATACCTATTCCCCCAGCAATGTTGGAAAAGGTGCAAAGTGTCCCCAACCAGAGGCTCCTGGTGACCAGAGTTTTTACTAGGGCTGTCACAGAAGCCTGCGGGACTGACTCCACTCCCCAGAGAAAATGCAGGTATTTACCGGCAATCACAATGTCCGATAAACTTACCTGGTCAGACTGGTCCAGCGTGGCCCAAGGCCTCAGGCATGCAGAAACACTCCTGCCAGGCAGAATACTCTAAGATCTCTCGAGTCAGGACTTTATCTGGAATGGACAGGGCCTGCCATTAAGCAAAATGAGGACAAGCGGTTCCCAGAGCTGGGGGCTGACAGCTGGCCTCCAAGAAAGCAGAGCTAGCAGGGAAGCCCTCAGGATTCCCTCCGCCTTCTCTCCTTCCTGCTGTTCCTGCCCTTCTCTGTTCCCTTGTCTTCCCTTCTCTTCTCTTCCTCTCTCCCGCTACGTCCTTCCCAGTATCCTCCTCTCCCATAGGCACATGGGCCAAGAGCAGAAACCCCATGCCACCTGCCTCCCGCCTTTCAAGGAGTGGGGCCCCCACTCCACCCCACCAGTGCTGCATTAGCTCCAGCCCATGCTCATCTCTGTGCCACTCAGCAGCCTAAACTCAGCCTCCACAGGGGACATCTCTGCATCAGACATAGGTGCAGGTGCCAGTACGATCGCAACAGTCTGAGGCCCAATTCCCAATGACTGGGAGAGGGACCATGGTTGGACTGGCTTGAGTCAGATGCTCACACCTGCTCCCATCAGCCATGGCCAGAGAGGCAGGGGCAGAGAAAAGTGGTGGGCTGGGGAAGCTCCCCCAAAAGACATCTACTGCATAGGCAGAGCACTCGGGACCCACACCAACAGGTGAGATGAGGAGCAGGGGCAGAGAAGTACACACATGGGACCAGGAGCCTGCGGAGGCCACACTCCCCGCTTTAGCCAGAGAGTCCATCAGCACAGCATCCTGGAACGCTCTTTCTGGAGAAAGACCTGAAATGGACAAAAATGATCTCAGTCTGAGATGATCTGACATCATTGCCAAGTGCAGGACATTTGGGCCTAATGCTAGGTCTCCTGCATGGACATGACTGGTCCCAGAGCAAGGGGATCAGTCAATTTGACTGGGGGCAAAAGCAGCACCTTAACAAAAGGAGCAGGCCTGCAGAGCCTTGTTTTTGGCCCCACGCTATTAAGTCACCTCTGATGAACTGGGCAGCCCTGAATGAGGTTCACAGAAGGACCCCCAGAAGCATTCTCACCTTGAAGGGGGAAGGAGCCTGCTTAAGAGCCCAGATCACAGACCTGCGAGTGGAGCTGTGCTGGCCACGTCAGGTGAGTCTAGAAGCAAGGCAGCTACTTTGGCCCACATGCAGTCAGAGGCGGGGAGCTCACTGCAGGGAGAGGAGACGCACAGCGCATCAGTACCAGGACCCAGATGCCAGGGCAGGTGTGAGTGTGCGAGAAGGGAGGTGAGAATGGACAGGCTGAGCAAGCTGCCACTGGGCTGCAGGGACTCATGTGTGTGGCCAGGCCAGGAATCTCGTGGTGCAATTGGAACTAGGACCAATTCCTTGGGTTGAGACAACCCCAGGATAGCCAAGGGGAAGGCAGTCCCCTCCAAATAAGGTGTGTAAGAATGCAGTTGGAAAAATAAAAGTGGTAACATATCTTCTGAAGAGGCAGGCACTGTGATCACTCACCTAACACCCACCATAGAGGCCCCCTATCTCCTTGTTCACTCCTCCTTCTCCACTATGGGAACCCTGCCTCAAGAATCACCCTGGTAGCTCTCACCAGGGGCTGCCGAGACTGGTACTGGATTAAAGGCTATTATTTCCGAGGAATGTACTGTTGAACATACAGAGGTCTCTGAGTGGACTGTCTGGACTTAGAAAATAGAGGAGCAGCCGTGAGAGACCGAGGGTCCTTCGCATTGCCCTGCTCCCACCCAGTCACAAAGCAGAAGGGATCGTACATCCAGAGCACACTTGGCCATCACTTTCCCACTGGCTCCCCGGGCTTCTGTGGCCCCTGACTCAGCCCTTCCAGCGGGGAGGCCGGGGACCTGGGATCCAGGGCGGCGCTTAGCAAGCATTTCTACCATCCCTATCTTTCCCACCTCTCCCCCCAGATCGGGCATTCAACCCCCCTGAGCTGCTGCTGATCCATCAGTAAAATGGATAGAATAATATCAATCTCACCAGGGTGTTATTTAGACTTATTTATTAATGCTAGCAATATACTCAAAGCCCTCAAGATTAAAGCAATAGATCACCGGGAAATATTATTGCATCCTGTTGCCATAGCGATGGTTCCACTCTCGCAGCTCCTCCTCGGAGCCCCATGCAGCATTAGGCTCTGAGGGTCTGGGGAGTAGAACTGCACCAACCAGGACATTAACACTAACAACAGTGATAATTAAATTACACAGAGAGGAAGCCCATGAAATATGTATGGGAGAGAAATGGATTTGATTCATTTAGGCAAATGGGCATGTTTTCCCATTAGAAATGGCTCCCCGGAGCCTGGGGCTGGCTCCCCACAGCACTCATCTCTTTAGACAAGGCCAGGGACTGGGGGCCGGGGCAGGAGCCAAGGCTGGGAGCCGGGTTGGGGCAGAGACCCCAGTAAAGCTTTCTGAAAGCAACAGCACTGCTGCGGCCCTGAGCTGGAGGGCTAGCCCTGAGGGGCAGGGCCCTGGATGGGACCCTCCCCTACCACTCGCTAGGCACTCCCCCAACTTTCCCTGCAGCCACCTCTTCTGTAAGATGGAGAAGCACTGGGTGATCCAGGTTTGTTGTAAGGATTCAAGGAGACACAAATAAGGCACAAATTGCCCTCAGGGGTCATCATCCCCTTTGTACCAAGAGGACTTTAGTCTTCAGAACTAGGTTAGGAGAATTCTCTACATGTGGTTGGCTATCCAACTTACTGTTGTGGGAGCAGGCAGCAGCCACATGAACTGGGCCCCTGACCCAGAAGCATCAAAGCTAGCTGCCCCTCCCAGCTCACCCCCATCCACACCACTGCCCTCCCAGCTGGCCAAGCCCAGGACGGCCCTTCCAGACAGCCACCTCATCCACCCCGAGTGGCCCTGCTCATACAGGCCCCAGACACTTCTGTCCTATGGACAGGAGCCAGCCGTCTCTGCTAAGTCATGCTCCCTTCCTGCCCAGGATGGTAGTGAACCTCAGATGGGAGGGAGTTCTCAGACCCCAGAAACACATCCCGCCCTGTCTGGACCAGGAGCCTGAAAGTCTGCTGCCAGAGCCCCAGGCCCCTGAAGGGAGTGGCTGGAGCCCCAGCTTGGAGCCAGACACAGGTGGTACCAGCCACTCCTTCACTAGCTCACCAGGGAAGGTGGCTGGATGTGCCTGGGGCCATAGCTCTCCTGTCTTGGCTGTAATGTCCTTTCAAGGTCCTTTCAAGGCCTCTCATCCCCTCCAGGGCCTATCGCTTGGGATGGATGTGCCACAAGAGCCCCTTGCAGCAGGCACTGTTACTCTACCCGTTTCACAGATAAAGAAACTGAGGCTCGGTGAGCTCAGTCATTAGCCCATGGTCATGGAGCACGTCCCTGGGGCAGGATTCATGGAGGGAAGGGCTCTGTGTCAGGGGTGGGATGTGGGCAGGGGCCCTGACTTTGTCCCTTGCTGCACCCCACCTCCCTCGGAAGTTCTACAGACCCTCCTCCACCTGTGTGCGCCCTGCTGAGGACCAGGGGAGAACGGCTCTGGCGCCCAGGGGCAATGTCAGTGAGGAGCCCAGGCCCCCTAAGACACACAGGAGAGGCTCAGGGAGGGGCCCTGCCCAGGATCCACCAAGCAGCCCCCTGGAGTCCACATGGGGTCTCCCTTCCCCGGGAGGTCACACCTGAGCCTGGTTCTAATGTCACCCGGGGTGGCTCTAAACACATCTCAGTTTAAGCCTCGCGCTCCCCGCAGACCCGGAGCTCCTCACTGGCTGGGACAGAGCCTCTCCACCACACACACACACTCACACACACTCTCTCTCATGTACAGGGCCAAACCAGCTCTGATTCAAAGCCAGAAATGCTGTCCACACCTCACTGAGGCTCAGGAGTACCAGCAGAGCCCCTTCCACTGTGACCCTGGCCCTGTTCCCATGTCGGTGGGGTCGATGAGCTTCATGCTGGTGACCTTGCCCCACAGAATGTCTCATCACACCCCTCCACCCCATGCCATGTGCCAGGCACTCTTCCAGGCACAGAGGAGACTTGGGGAACAAAGAACAAAGACTGCCCTCCTGAATCTCACAAAGCCACGATAGATGGCATGTATACCGCATTAAGGCAGTGACCGGGGAGCCTCACTGACAAGAGGCCACCAGGCAAACACCTAAAGGAAGTTTATGGGCCAACCACAGGGTGCCAGGAAGAAGAGTGCTCCAGGCAAGGACACAGCACGTGCCAAGGCCTTCCCATTGCATCCACGCACATAAAAGCACCTTGTTGAGCTCCCAGTCCCCAGGTATGAGCCTGACACCTGACAATTCCTTTACAGTTACCATATCCCAGGGACCCCAAAACCACCTGGTGAGGGTTACCTCATTTTGCTGTTGCAGAAACTAAGGGTCAGAGATCTTAGGTGACTTTCTGAACGTCACATACTTATGTGCGCAACTTGACAACAGGTCTGCCTGGCTCTAAGGCTTGTGTCTGTCCACATCCCCCACCCCTTCCCACCCTACTTAATGCTGTGAGTCCAGCTTATTCAGCCTTGGTTCTGATATTCTTCCTGCAGAAGGAATGAATGGATGAATGAATAAATGAACCAGCACCAAGACAAGCATTGCCGTCTGGATGGGCAGGGGGCTGGCTCTGGGCCCTCTTCAGAGTAGGTCACAGCCAGCTGAGCCGGGCATCCCCTGAAGCTACCCTGCTGCCAGGCAGCCTCAGGCCAAGACTAAAGAAAGCAGAACCATGACCACCACCAGCTTTCTCCAGGACCAGGGTGGGCATCTTGTGTTAACTAGCAGGGGCTGCACTCACAACCACTCTTGGTCTCCAGAGGTGTTCTGACCCCACCTAGACAGCCCTGAAGGGTGGCAGCCAGAAAAGTCATGAGGACCCCCAGCACCGCTCCTGCCCACTGCTCCAGCCACACTCTCACCTTCACCCCTGGATTCCAGCCACACTAGACTCCCCCTGCTCCCTGCGGGAAGCACCTCAGTGGCCAGCCCTTGGCTATGGTGTCCCTCTGCTCAGAAGGCTCTGTGTGGCTGCTCTGGGGCTTCCGAGACTCAGGTCAACCCTACCTCCACCAAGTAGCCTCCTCACCACCAGTTTCCATCAATACCCCCTCGGAGACCCTGCCCCAAGTGTTGACTGCTTATTATAGCCACAATGCTCGGCACAGACCTTGTCCCTGGAGCAGCCCTGACAGTGCATCCTGCAGCCCTCTGTCCCCAGCAAGCCACCAGCAGACTCTCCAGGAAGCATCTGGGGACAGAACCAAGCCCTCTTTGCACATCTCAGGCAATCTGTTTCTCTTTCTGAGAGCACTGCAAATCCATTTCCCCAGCAGTGATGGGAATGGGTATTGTCAATGGTGGGGAGAGCACATTATGAATGATTCCACTTGAGTCCATTTCTGAAAGAAGGAAATCAATATGCTCTTCCCAGCACGGTCTGCTCCCCTCACCTGACCTCTCTACTCAGGCCCCAGCTGCTCCCTGCGGACACCCTCTCTCCTTTTTCCTTCCCAGAAGGGGCTGGCCCTTTCTCAGAACCGCCCACAAACCTCAGGAAACCAGGCTTCTCTTCCAGGGAAAGTGCACTCACCCCCTCAGGTCACCAGGGGATAGGAACTTGATCTGCGCTTGAGAAACCTCCATGGACCCAGCCTGGGGCCTCTGAAACCACAGTCAAGGGTAGGCCTGCCGTGTGCTGGGCATTACTCAGCATTCACACACATTGTTCGCAAAACACGTGGGAACACCAGGACTTCAGTCTCAGGATGCGCCCTAGGAGCTCTACCTAATGGGTAGGCAAGGAAACTGAGGCTCAGAAAGGCTCAGCGTTTCCCCAAGGACACGTAGTTCAAATGTGGGTGTGCTAAAAGCCAGGTGCTAAGCTGCACCCCCATGGGTCGGCTCCAGGGACACTTAAACCCCAGCTTCGTCAACACAAGCTGCGTGAACAAGTCACATAATATGTGAACGCCTTCTCCAGTACAGGCTGGTACATCTCCTCAGGGCAGCAACGCAAGTCTATCCAGAGAGGCCCAGCCAGCTGTGCCCTGAATGAGATGGCTTCCTGCCACGCTCATCCCAGCCTGCATCCAGCCTTCTCCCTTCATATAAGACCTCAGGCCTGGCTGTGTGCTTCAGGAAGCATACCCCTTTGCCCAAAGGTGTTCTGGAACTTGCCTGGCCACCCCACTGCCAGGAAGCCTCAGGCTGTGTGTCAGCAGCTATACACACCCTCCTGGCCTCAAGCTAACTTTAATACTGAGTGTCCAGTGAGCATTCTTTTTACTTTATTGACTCTCCCTCACCCCAAAGTCAGGCCATTCTTTCTTCTGTTCTGCTTTGGAAGCATTTCCACAAATTCACTTTCTGGAGGCAACATGATTCATAAAAAAAAAAAAAAAAAAGAGGCTAATGCAACAGGCAGAGATTGGGTTCCAGCTATGCCACCAACTGGCTGTGATGCCTGAGATGCCATCCTTCCCTCTCCAGCCTAAGTTTTCCCCTCTGTAAAATGGGAGGGTTGAGCTAGATGTGTTGCAAGAAGGGGGATCCCTTCCAGGCCCCCTTCTTGGGGAAGTAGGCTCTTGTCTAACACTCGGAAATGAATTGTCCAAGGAGACACATGTGCTGACAAAGCAAGAGACTTTATTGGGAAGGGGTGCCCGGGTGGAGAGCAGGAGGGTGAGGGAACCCAGGAGGACTGCTCTGCCACATGGCTCACAGTCTTGGGTTTTATGGTGATGGGGTTAGTTTCCGGGTTGTCTCTGGCCAGTCACTCTGACTCAGGCTCCCTCCTGAGGGAAGGGCACACATCACTCAGGATGATTCCAGTGAGAAAGATCTGGTAGTTGATAAGACATAGGGACTGGCGTCTCCTCTCTCCTTTTGACCTTTTCAAAAGTCTTCACGGGTGGTGGCAGCTTGTTAGTTCTGCGTTCCTTACCAGGATCTCGTGTTTAAGATAACCACTCCAGTGACTACGACAGTGCCTGTCCAGGGCCAGTGGTTCCAATCGGTGGTTCCCCTAATGGATGCACTACTAGGGCCCCTCCAGTTAGGGTCAACGCCTCCTTTCTGGGCAAGGTGAGCTGACACAAGGCATCACCTCGCCTGCCTTAGCCGACAAACCACTGTTAGTCACTTACAATCAAGGAGATTAGCTTTGCAAATCTCTGTGCCAAACCCTCCTCTGCCAAACCCAGAGGAGCACTCTTCTGGGTGTTCCCTCTCTCCAAGACCCAGATGGAGTTACGGCTGCTGTCTGGAGATTGACTGGTCCCTGGAAGAGGCAGCAGGCTCTCTGACGAGCCTGACATCAGAGAGGAAGTGCCCAGCCTGGAGGTGACACTTCTGCTCAGAATGAAGCTGGAGTCAGCCCCTGGTCCCCACCCAACCATGAGGAAACCAGGAGGTTCCCCATCCACCAACCTGGAAGGCTGCAAGCTGGGCACCCTAGGAGGCAGCCCACTGAAGACCACCCAAACCTGCATTTCCCAGACAGGAGCTCAGGTGGGGCTGCCTGGGTGAGAGCCGCCTGGCCCTTAAAAAAGCTCTGAGGGTCTGGCGGTGGGGGGCGGGGATACTCCAAGCCTGGAAGCTGGGGCCCTCCTCAGGCACTGCCTCTGAACACCCTCACTAGGGTACATTGCACAAGGGAGGCTTCAGGGAGACAGAACAGGAAAGGGAAGCCCACATGGGCAGGGACGAGGGGTCCCAGAAACACAGTGGTTTAAGGCTGGGGAGGTTAGAGAGACAGGGGAGGCGGGGAGCAGAATTACACCTGGAAATTACTGCTGGTCACGTAGCTTCATCCTCACACCAGGGCGGGGGTGGGGTGGGGGGTGGTTTCTTGACAGAGCTGCAGGAACACAGTGACCATTCTAGGGCCGTGTTTACTGCAACTTCCAGCAACGCCAGCCCCAGGCAGAAACAAAGACTCTGGCACTGTTCGTTCACATCGCACTCATTCAACAAGCCAGGGGCTAGATGTCAGCAAGAGCAGCGCTGCCCCCAGACACTGGATGCAGGGTCACTGCTGAGCTCTGACCCCAGCCTGCTCTGACCCTGCACCCCTCTCCCTCCCCTGGTCCTATGTTTCCTAGGGTTCTGCCAGCACCAGGCCCTGGGTTGGGGTGGATGGAGCCCACACTGACCTGCTACCCACCAGCCCAGCAGGACATGCATCTCCCAGGAGTGTCTGCAGGACAGCAGCACACTAAGGCCATTGGCAGTGGGCAGGTTACTACTCTGACTATACAAGTGAGACAATTCAGGCCCACAAACGCTTTGACTTAACCTTGCTGGCAAATTGCCCACTGCAGACTTGCCCCCACCAGCCCACCTCAGGAGAAAAGTGAAGACGTAGCAGGCAGCAGCTCACCTGTGTCCTTCAGGGAAACTGCAGAACATGCATGGAGCACCGCCCTGCCACAGGCCAGAAAGCTGACTAAGCCTCCTCTCCACTGGCACCCCTTGGGTCTGCCCCCAGGGCAGATCCTTCTGGAACTTCTTCTGAGAAGCTTTATCTTCACCCCAGGGCCCCTCAAACCCTCTCCCCTTCACCACAGCCAGAAGGCCTGGTCCTCGGTCAGCTGCGCCCAATACACATGGGTCCCCAAGGGCCAGGACCCAGTGTCAGCCCCTGGGACCTCTGAGCCCAACAGTTTCAGCCTGAGCAAGATCAGGATGTTTACGGGACGGGATGGATGAACTCACCGATACCTGCCTCATACAAACACAATAGTAGCATTTCACCTTCCCTTCATCTTTTTTTTAATAACTTTTGTCCTAATAAAAAATATGCCAAAAAATTTGGACAAAAAGAAAAAACTCATAAAGTCAGTGTTGACACATTAACATATTTCCTTCCAGACTTTTTAGCTGGCTTTTTAGCTCCTGTTTGTTTACAAAGCAAAATTGCAGGGATTGGGAATGGTTTTGTTGCCTGCTTTTTGTGCTCAAGGTCATGTGGCAAGCATTTTTTTGAGTGTTAATTCATATGTTTAGTAAATTTTTTAATGACTGCACCACATTCACTTTAATCACTTCATGATTTAGATACTCATTCCTCTAACAGGGTCACTAAGTAGCTGCCAATTTTAGGCCACAGAAATATGGCCACAGGGCCTCACTCCAGGCATGAGCCAAGGTTTGCACATGCGAGGTGTCCCGAACAGAGTCTCACCTGGCCTCCCTGTTCAGAGGCCTGTCCTTGGTAAGGCTTTGACCTGGATGCCAATGGCTTTCCAGCAACTATGGCTGCCTCCATCTCAAGGGCAGGCCCAGGAACCACCGCACCCCCGAGGGCGCACCCTCAGCAGCCCCTGGTCCTTCTCACCTCCAGCCCGAAGGAAGAGGGTTTCTTCCCAGCCCTGGCTGTCCCTCTAGACTCCTCAGTCTCTCTGCCCCTCACACCCTCCAGACAGAGCTGATCTGGGCCAGCCTCCCACTGCTTATCTAGGAAACACACCAGATGATAACCTGGTTGTGCACATGCGTGCTAAATCACTCCCGTCGTGTCCAACTCATTGTGACCCCATGGCCTGTAGCTTGTCAGGCTCCTCTGTCCATGGGACTCTCCAGGCAAGAATACTGGAGTGAGCTGCCATGCCTCCTCCAGGGGACCTTCCTGACCCAGGGATAGAACCCAGGTCTCTTAAGTCTCCAGTATTGGCAGGTGGGTTCTTTACCACGGGTGTCACCTGGGAAGCCTGATGACTTGGTTACCAGTCTAGAAATAAACACAGAATGGGGAGGTGGCCCTGGTCTGGAACGGAGCCCTTGCTGCCCCTGCAGGCCTGGGGTGCTGCACCTGCACCTCAGGAGGCGTCTGGGATGCCCTTGCTGAAAGCAAGTCCAGCCAGAATGGCCACGGCAGGAGCCAGACTGCCTCGAGTCATGCCACCAGGGCCTCAAGCCCCGGAAGGTGGGGCTCCCTGAGTGAGCGCCCCTGCCCACTGGGTGGGTGCCTCCCTGCACCTCTGCTCTCTGCCCCCTTCTCCTCTCCCAGCCAGCTCCCTGCCAGCAGCACGCAGCTGCCTCCTGACCATAGCCTCTGCTGGCTTCCCCAGTTCACACGGCCCGGCCTCCGGAACCTGACTGGCCCAGCTCAGGCCCTCGTGGCTTCTCTTGGAGCATAGGTGGCTGCTTGGTCACGAACAGGTTTCTTGGCCCAAGCAGCCTGCTCTGGTCTCTTGGTTCAGACAGGGGAGGGCAGCAGCCCTGACCGCAGGGACCTGGGGCAGCAGATGCCCTCAAGGAGGGGCCGGGGGCAGCAGTGAGCACAGGTGTGACAGGAGAGCCGGGGCTCCAGGGCAGCACCTGGAAGACACACCCACCTGCCAAGGATGACCACGCATTGAGTGGCCCCTGTGCGGGCAGAACACAGGGTGGGCAGTACTCCTGGGATGCAGGGCCGTCCCAAAGGACCCACCGCATCTGTGATAGCACCAGATACATGACATTAGCCAAGAGCTGGCCCCAGACAGCTCCCAGACACCTCCAGAGATGGCCAGGGCCTGAGGGGAGGCGGAAAAGGCAAAAGGAGGAGATGCCAGACAGGCATTAGGGACCCAGGTGCCAGCAGCCGTGAGATGTCCCCTGGGGATCCCTGCTTACTGGGGGGATGGAAGGTTGGGGCAGAGGGGGAAAGACACGAAAGCCTAAATGGGCTGGGGCGGGGGGTGCAGGGGGAGTTGGGGAGGAGGGGGTGGATCCCAGCCGCAGGGGCCACACCCTCCCAGGCAGCCAGGCCCAATGACTGGTGGAGGCAGGAGCATGGGGTCCTGGCCACCTCAGCCCACTGCCCCCACGGGACATCTCTGAAGGCCACCCCAGCCCAGCAGCTGGACTCTGTGGCAGTCCCAGTGCTCTCTGCCTGCTCTTGCTTTATCCCAAGATCACTCTCTGAAAGTCATCCTGTCTAGTCCACTCTCTCCGATCCTGCCTCCAGGAGGCCAGGGTGGACCCTCACCGAAAAGTCCCAAGGACGCTGCAGGGGTACTTCCTGAGGAAGCTGCATGCAGTCATCTGGGCAGCAGGCTTCTTCAGCGCGTGTCCTTGACCTGCCCTCCTCGTCCCCTGGCGCTCACAGCTGCTCCCTGTGACCCAGCGTCCATCACCACCCTGCCAAGGCTGCTGACCCTGCTCCTGAGCCTGACTGTACCTGCTGTTTCCCTCACCCTCCCTCCCGCAGCCTAGGCCCTCTGCCAGGTGCTCCCCACCACAGCCGTCCTCAGGGCCTGCTCAGAGCCCCGCCACACTTCATGGTGCTGTTCCTCTGAGGTTGCCCACTGGGAGCCCCAGTCCTGCCTCAGCCTCGGGTTCAGCCATCACAGTCAGGACAACTGTGCTGCGGGGAGCAGGGCTGGAGCAGACGGAGTGGCCTTATGCTCCTGCCTGGACCAGCGTTGCACCTGGCTGCCTGAGGGGGCCTGGCCTCTGCAGCTGGGATCCGCCCCCCACCCCACCCGACCCCGGTGTTGACAGCATCTCCTAGAGACTATCTGGGCTTTCCTGTCCTTGCCCCTCTGCCCCAGGTCCACTGGGTCCAAATGTGCAAAGTCAGGGACAACTTGGGGGCAGATCACCGAGAGTTGCCTGTGGAGCTTTGACAGAGAATATACCAGGCTGTCCCACCTTGGGGGCTTCTCATCCATGAGACACAGAAGTGGAGGGACCAAGGACCCAGCTGGAGGGCCACTGCTGGTTGTCCCAGCTGTGGGACCCCTCACCTCACATTATGGAAGCCACAGAGAGACAAAACTACACGTGTGATATAAAGGGGCTTTGGGACGAGTGCAGCGTCGTGCTGAGTGTCAGCTTGGAGACGAATACAGTCAAGTTTGGGAAGGGCCTGAGGACCCACCTCACGGAGGCCGTGGAGACACCATGATGGGGAGAGGATGGGTATCCAAGCAGGGGGCCCCAGAATTCAGGCCAGCACATATCGTGGCCACCCCCACGGCGGGCATGACTGTAACCAATGCCCACACGTATGAGTGTATTCATCCATGAGGCCTGCCATAACAAAGTGACACAGCCAGGAGGCTTAAACAACAGACATTATGATGTCCCGGCTCTGAAGGCCAGAAGTCCAAAATGAAGATGTCAGCAGGGCTGGTTCCACCTGAGGCAGTGGGGGAAGGGCCCCGCCCAGGCCTTGCTCCCTGGCTTACAGACCCCCCGGGTCTCCACAGAGCCCTCCCTCTGTGCCCATCTGCGTGTAATCTTCTCTTCTTACAAGGGGTCCGGTCCCCCTGGATCCGAGCCCACCCAGTGACCTCTTTCTCAGCTGACTGCCTCTGAAAGGACCCTATGTCCGAGTAAGGTCAAATACTGAGGGCTAAGGGTTAGGACCCCAACATGTGAAGAGAGGAACACGGTGGCACCGGTGGACTTTTGCTTCCTCATCACATCAAAGAAGGGCCCGCTGGAAGCTCCGTGCACCTCTGCACAGGCTGTGGGCCACGGGGACCACTGGCCACTGCTCCCCACTGCCACCTGGGAGACGAGAGCAGGGAGGAGGGCAGCCCAGAGCCAGCCAGAGCCCCCGCTCCCCTGGCACCAATCAGACAGCTCTGCTCTGCGCTGGGCTCTAAGATAACCTGTCGATTTTTGAGCCAAGGCTAACTTTAGTTACCAGTGACATGACTAACAGGGGGAAATAAGTAATCATCATTAGAACTGAATCCAAATGAAGGAAATAGCACGGGTCTCACTGGGATTTGGGCTGCTGCTTTATTTTTTTTTAATTGTCATGGTTTGCTGACATAGTTCTTCCTAAGCTGAAGCAACATGAAAGAAACCTTTTACCAAACATGACACATTACCATTTGGGAAATATTAAGACATTGATTATTCTGCTTATCTACAGCTGTTTTACAAACCATCCCAAGATTTAGTGACTTAATGCAACACACTTTATTGTCTCTCACTGCCTTGTGGATCGGGACGTGGGGCAGAACGCAGCTGAGTGATTTTTCTGCTCTGCCTGACGCTGACTGAGGTGGCTTCACCATGCCCGCTAGTTCAGGACATCAATACCCAGGATGTCTACCTGCCCCTCAGTCCTGGTCTCAGGGCCTCCCACACGGCCTCCCCCACAAGACCACCTGGCCTTGGTGGGGGGCGCAGGGCTCTAGGGGCAAATCATCTGGGCAGAGATGCTAGGAGCCCACACCAGAAAGGGAAAAGCAACCTGGAGAGGAGCATGTGTGCCCAGCAGGCATAGCAACCCCTGACTCACAACTGCCCACTCACACACTCCCCCATATGTATACCCGCCCACATGTACACACTCCCACACTCGCCTACACTCACACCTGCCCACTCACATACCCCCTCATATATACACCTGCCCACATGTACACACTCCCACACTCACCCACACTCACACCTGCTCACTCAGTCTCCCATATGCACACCTGCCCACATTCACAAGCTTCCACACTCACCCCACTCACACTCACACTCACCCACACTCACAACTGCTCACATAGACTATCTCGCACTCACCCACTCATACCCGCTCACATGTACATCCCCACACTCACCCACACTCACACTCCCCCACCCACACACTCTTCCACACGTACATCTGCACATTATGTGCTCTCATACACAAACCCACACGCATATCTGCCCATACACACTGTCTCATACACACTCACACCTGCTCACATGTACATTCCCCCATACTCACACCCACACTCACGCCTATTCACACACATGCTCTCCCGCACTTACACACTCACAATCACACATCCTCATACACATCCACACACTGACAGACGCACCAACACACACTCATAGACACAAGTTGCCCTCACACCTCCATACACAAACCAGTCATACCCACTTTCCCTCATAGCTCAGTTGGTAAAGGATCCACCTGCAATGCGGATTGCAGTTCGATTCCTGGGTCAAGAAGATCCCCTGGAGAAGGGATAGGCTACCCACTCCAGTATTCCTGGGCTTCCCTTGTGGCTCAGCTGGTAAAGAATCCGCCTGCAATGCGGGAGACCTGGGTTCTATCCCTGGTTGGGAAGATCCCCTGGAGAAGGGAAAGGCTACCCACTCCAGTATTCTGGCCTGGAGAATTCCATGGACTCTATAGTCCATGGGGTCACAAAGAGTCGGACACTACTGAGCGACTTTCACTTTCACATACATATGCACACATCACACACATAGTCACACTCACAGATGCTCATATATATTTACACAATGTCACCACAGCACAAAGCACAAAGTTGTGGATCCCTGGGGCACAGTTATGGAGAACACACCAAGTGGAATCACCTCCTCAGGAATGACTAGTTGGACATCACCAGGCACCAGGCCTATCCCAGGTGCTGGGGAGCAGCAGAGAAGGAATGAAGTGGGGATGTGCGTGGGAGGATGTAGTGCTGACCCGACCTCTACATCTTCTATGCTCTTCTGAAGATTTGGCCTCATAATTCCTGGACTCCACCTCAGAGGCAAAAAATGGCACCCATGAGACATCCAGCTAGCAAATCATTCAGCCCTACAATAGCTTTTTTGTTTTGTTAACATCTGTGCTGTTTACACTTTATTTTACATTTTGATGCAAATACCTCCCAATAGAACACAGGCCTCTTATTATAGCCACTCTATTTTTTTTTTTCCAGCTGCACCATGACATGCAGGATTTAGCTCCACTGACCAGGGATCAAACCCATGCCCCCTGCATTGGAAGTGTGGAGTCTTAACCACTGGATGGCCAGGGACGTCTTTGTGTTGTTTTTTAAATTCACTATCAATTTTTAAAACTCAGTTGATACCACATAAAATCTGGATTTCTGCTTTCTCTTGAAACACTGGAAGACCTTAGAATGCATGATGCCAAGCTGAGTGCTAGTCCCACCCCAGTTCTGCAAGCTAGCCTCAGGCCTAAGGGAGATTTCTAAAGCTTGGCGTTGTAACCTCCATGTCACAAAACGGCAGCCCTTAGAAATTTCATTTCCTGCTGAAGAGTCAGGCTGGAGAGGAGGCAGCCCCATCCCTGGGCACAGTGGAACTGTGCAGGGCCACTCAACCCAGCCTTCTCTGAAGAGGCCCAGGGCGAGGGGGCGAGGGGTGGAGGCACGCAGCGACAGGTCTCCCCATCCCCACATCCCCTCTCCCCACCACTGGCGCCTCACACAGCTTCCAGCCCCTCCTCCCTGCGTACCCATGCAAGTTCCTGGGGGGACTTAGCCGTGGAAGAAAACACAGCCCAGTTTCTCCAAACTCCACTTCCAAAGTGGAGTCCATGGCTCCAAGCTCTGGACAGCCTGGGATACGGGTTCTTCCCCAAGGAAGGCAACAGGCCCCAGGGCCCAAAATGACTCCAGGATGAAGTCTGCCTGGGTGCCAGGCTGACGCCAGGTTCCCACCTCTTCTACGTCCCAGGGCCCTGTCTCACCTCACCAGCCAGGTTCCCACTCCCTGGGGCACCAGCCTCCCGCCCTCACCTCTCCACGCTGTGCCCAAGAGCACCCACCTGCTCACAGAGGCCTCCTTTGTGACCCGGGTCCAGAGCAACCTCCAGCTACTAAGTGAACAAAATAATTTCCAAACTCCACACAGAACAGGTGAAAACAGGTAAGGACACCTACCCTCAGCCTGCTTGTTAGGATGACAGCACAAACCACGATCTGACACCTTGCAAGTGCCTGGGAGATGACGGTTGCAGGCGTGATTGCTATCAGGGAAAAGTTCACATCCTCTCTGTGCTAAATCTGGCCAACACCGGTATAGTGGGAGAGATTCGTTAATTTCACCATATGTCCTAATTGGAACCATAGCCTGAATCACTACCACTTGCCAGAAGGAAAAAGAGGGAAAAGCAACCCAAAAGTCTTTTCTGTAACTTCCTATGGATTGGGGCAGTTATCAGGCAAATGTCTATCCTCTGATTCTGATAGCCCATCACCCTCCCACACTGCTTTTAATCTCCGCAATCACCCCGTGGCCTCAGACTAAGGGAATGTCTCTGAATCCCAGGAGGAACTATGTGCTAACCGCAATCTTTCAGGCACCACAGTACACAAGGCAGTTCACTGAGCAGATTCTCACAAGCCAGCCGCCGGTGGCGGTGACAGACGAAGCAGAGCTGCGCCCACCGTGGTCCCTGCCCCGGGCAGTGCAGGGCAGACGGCAGGGGCTGGCGGACACCCTCTTAGGGGACCCTTGCCAGGACGTCACGTCAGCACAGATGTGCTAGGGCCCCTGCAGCTGTGAGTTGAAGGGCTTGTCTCCACACCAGGCTCCCGGACCACCCATATGCAATGGAGGCCGCACCCTGCCTTCCACGAACAGGAAGCTCCGCCTCCATCAACGCGGAAGGAGCTGGGAGCCAGCTGTTCAGAGTCTTCACGTCCGTTAGAAAAAGGGTCATAGGTGCCCAGGTGTTGAATATGCAGACCAAAAAGAAAATCAAGTCATCTGTACAAAGCATTAATGCTTTGCACGTTTTCAGCTGGGTCGATGAGGAAAGGAAGGAGCAGGTACCATTGACACATAGAGAAGAGACGGCCCAGGAGCCTCTCCAGATCCTCCAGGACTCATCTGAATCTGTTCCCAATCCCTGTGCTCTCTAACCAGCTCCACACAGATGAACATGAACCGACTGCCCCCGCGCCTGACTCTCCTGCCACCTGAGCGTCCCTGCCGGCGTCCCCAGGGAGCTGTGGCACCCACACACACGTGGAGGAGCCAGGGGTTAATAACCAGGGTGAACGTTTCCCCACGGGCATACAGGAGCCAGTGGGCAGGTTCCTTCCACCCCTTCCCCGCCCCGAGGGACAGCCTGAGGTCCAGGATACAGCTTCTCAGGGGTCCAGACTCAATCAAGTGGGCCTCTCCCTCTGCCTGCCCCCCTGCCCTGCCCCCTACCGCCACCCCTATCAACTAGGACTTGCACTCTCAAATAAGAGCATTCTTTTCACAAAGGCACCACATAGCATCACCCTCACAGGGAACACACCAGATGTGTTCACACAGGAGGTCACCACCAGAAGGGTCTCCAAGTCTACCTTGTTCAACCCCGATCACTTCTTCCTTTTTACAGATAAAGAAATTGAGACCCAGAGGTGAGAAGGGAATTCATTGTCCAAGGCCACACAGTTGGAAGCACAACTGGGACTAAAGTCACATCTTTTGTCTCCTCGGCCAACTCGTTTTGCCCTCTGCCCTGCTGTCTCTTTTAATGGCCCCACGTCTGCATGTTCTTCAATTCTATTCATCTTCGGCTGTGCTGGTCTTCGTTGCTGCACACAGGCTTCCTGAAGTTGCAGCGAGCAGGTGCGACTCTAGTTGCGGCGCACAGGCTTCTCTTGTTGCAGAGCACAGGCTCTAGGTCATGGGGGCTTCAGTAATTGCAACTCGGGGGGCTTCAGAGAACAGGCTCAGTAGTTGTGGCACATGAGCTTTGTTGCTCCGCAGCATGTGAAATCTTCCTGGACCAGGGATCGAACCGTGTCCCCTGCATCAGCAGGTGGATTCTTTACCAATGAACCACCAGGGGAGTCCCTCATAGCATATCTAGGACAGGGCCCAAGCTCTGACTTCTGGTGTGGACCCATTTTCCCTTTTCCTGCTAAGATCATCATGGACCCTGGAAATGGAACAGTAGAAAAAACACCAAAGGAGATTTCTGTTTAAAAAAAAAAAAAAGGTAAGAAAAAGGTGAACTGCGTTGGGACTCCAGGAATAGCACAGTGGCAAGAAGTTTCGCATTCCCTCACCCAGCATTAAAAGGAATCCCAAGCCTGGTATTTCCCAACCTCCAGCCTAGCAAAAGAAGGCAGCCCAGGTAGGCTTACTCCTACCCTGGAACCATTAGGGTCCCCATACCTCCTACACACACACACACACACACACACACACACACACACTGTTACTCAAGCCCAGCACCACTAGCAAGACCCAGCAGTTGGGAGACCCATCAGAAATAAGTGGCAGTGATAGCATTTTTTCCCCTTCTGAGCCTGAGACTCCTTTTTCCACTGAGAGATGCCGGGCTGGCTGGTGGGCAGGGCCAGCAAGAGAGGCCACCACAGGTAGCTTAGTTCAGAAAGCCCTTTGTCCTTCCCTGACCAGAAATACCTGGGAAGGTAAGAGCCAGGGGACCTAGACTCTCCTCTCCCACCCAGGACGTCCAGCAAGCAGCAGTAACATACTGGCATCACTCCACTCCCCACCAAGAAACCCTGGGTAGCTTAGCCTTAGCAAACTCCTCCCCACCGGCCCCTGGCAGCACAGAAGGGACCAGTGGGAGAGTCCCAGCACAATATAAACCAACAGACCAAAGTAGCAGTGCAAAGGCGCTGGAGTCCCACTGGAACCTCAAGTGACAGTCATGAACAGCAAAGTAAATCTGAACTGCGTGCTGTTGTTTCTGTTCAGTCACTCAGCCGTGTCCGACTCTTTGTGATCCCATGGACTGCAGCACGCCAGGCTTCCCTGTCCTTCACCATCTCCAGGAGTTTGCTCAGATTCATGTCCATTGAGTCCGTCAGGCCATCCAATCATCTCATCCTCTGTCATCCCCTTCTCCTCCTGCCTTCAATCCTTCCCAGCATCAGGGTCTTTTCTAATGAGTCGGCTCTTCACATCAGGTGGCCAAAGTATTGGAGCTTCAGCTTCAGCATCAGTCCTTCCAATGAACATTCAAGACTGATCTCCTTTAGGATGGACTGGTTGGATCTCCTTGCAGTCCAAGGGACTCTCAAGAGTCTTCTCCAGCACCACAGTTTGAAAGCATCAATTCTTCAGCTCTCAGCCTTCTTTATGGTCCAACTCTCACACCCATACACAACTACGTGACTGCCTGCTAAAATAAGGTTATATAGAACCCAGAGCGCCTAACATAATAGACAAAATATCCAAGATACAGTAAAAAAAAATTATCTGTCCTACCAAGAACCAAGAAAATCACAACTTGAAGGAGAAAAGACAATCAATTGATAATGAGGAAATAAAATTCATATTTTATGGCAAAACAAAAGGAAAACATAAACATAAAAACTTTCTCTGCCATTCTGGGCCTCTTTCCTCCCTTTTAGTGTATATGGTGCATCTACATTAAACAGACCTCCTTACGATATAACATTCCTTCTTAATCCTGCAACAGGTCATGGACTCACTTTGTACATGCAGATCTGGATTGTATAAACTGTCAGTACAACATTTGATATATAATCCTTTGCCTCAAAAATGTATATAACTGCACTTTGACCTCTTAGGGGCAGAATAGTTCTCAGAGCTTTCTGAAAGACTGCCTCCCAGGTTACAATCCTCAGATTGGCTTGAGTAAAATTGTCTATTTCTTTCTTAGACTAACAGTTAGTTTTTCATCAATATTCGCATGGCGTAGTCAGCAAGATATCAGAGATGCCCACCAAAGGAATCTACCCTGAACCAGCACTTGGGTCCCTCTTGCGCTCTTTAAGCCCCCAGCTTCTCAGGACTCCCCGGGGGTTCTGGGAAGTTTACTTGATATCTGGATCTCATTGTTTTTAAGTGACGATTCTAAAAATTTTATTCAAGCTGGTTTTACTCACGACTTGGAGTCTTAAAGGGCACCAGTGCATTCCTTAGATGGGGACCTAGGGAGAGCTGAGCAGGAAGCCCAGGAAAACATGGATAGCTGGAGTTTTGTTAAATTTGGCTTAAACTTTGTAAAAAGTTGATGTATGGTCTGAAGAATCCATTTGCTAGTGAAATAGAGATTGACTTATTCAGCTCCAAAGAACAAGGGACATCCACTCCTTCTAAACAAAAAGTGTTCTCAGGCAACTGAGGACTTAACTTAATCGTCTGAGGATTCATTCTGTGACATGCAACAGTCCTACAGGGAACTCTGCAACAACCGTTAAGTAAATACTGCTCTTCCCAGGATGGAGTGGTGTGGCTGGGGCGGGGAGCTGAAGGGAGGTGTGCCACAGACACTGATAACCCAGCACTCTAAGCAGCCAGAGTGGTTCTAGACTGTTGGAGGTGAAACCATGTAATCCAGATTGAGACTTGAAACTGAAGTCTTCTAGCCAAGATGACATCTGGTCTCAGGATTCAATGAAGCTCAGGTTCTTGATGTCTCATTGCAGAAAGAATTCAGTGAGAGACAAAGTGATAGGTAAGAAGAGGATTTATTTAGAGAGAAACACTCCACAGGCAGAGTGTGGGCCATCTCGGAAGGCAAGAGGCCCTAAAATATGGTGTGGCTAGCTTTTATGAGCTGGGTAATTTCATAGGCTAACAAGAGGGAGGATTATTCCAACTATTTGGAGAAAGGTGCAGCGATATCCAGGAATTGGGCCATCACCCAATTTTTGATCTTTGATGGTCGGCCTTAGAACTGTTATGGCACTGGTGGGCATGTTATTCAGCTTATGCTAATGTATTACAATAAGTGTATAATGAGGCTCAAGGTCCACTGGAAATCAAATCTTTCACCATCTTGGACCTAGTTGGTTCTAATCAATTTTTGTCATGTCCTGTGGCTATGTCATAGTAGTATATGTAACTAAGTATGCACCGAAAGTAGGATGTTTGTTTTCAGTAAAAGAGGGTATGAGGAATGGAAATGACTTTTGTTACAGGAAAATAAAGCAACTTTGACCTAAAGCTGGTTATTTCTAAATGGGAAAGAAAATAAGGCACAAATTAATTTAAATATAGAAAATGGTGAGGGAAAGATTTTTGGAAAAGAATTCTATGTGTGGTCAGGACTAAGATTAGAATACATTTATTTGAGTGAATTAATGTCAATATTAAAAGTAAGATGGTGCAAAACCTGAATTTGATTTTTTTTTCTCTGTTAAGAGGACAAAATCTTCTTAGAATACTGATCTGCTTTTGATTATAGATTGTAAAATTTCTTTACTTTTTAAGTAATCTGTTGTAACTACCTGGATTTGCTTCTGAAATATTTTACTGTCTCTTAGATAAGTGATTAACAGTAACCTATGAGCCTTTTTGACCAAATACTTTAAAACCTTTTTGATAATTTTGACAAAATTCCCAAAGATAAAATTCTAATTGAAGATCTTTTGACCTCTGATAGCTTTGGGATACTTCAGAGGGTTCCTAAAGCATCTCACGAAGAGAAATATTAAACTAATTAGGACTACGTGGTATGTTAAACTACATGGGAAGCATTGTCAAATGACTGGTGATAAACCTCTTTAGGTTATATTGCATGGGTAAATGTCATTAATATAAATGTTTTAGAAATTATGTGAAATTTCTGAAAGTTGACTATGTCTTAGCATAATGTTATCAGTCATAATTGTAGTTATCCTTTTAAAATGTTGTGTGTTAAAGCAATAACCGAGTTTGTCAATTGCCCTATAATCGGGTTTTTAACCTTGCCTTTTTAAGTCTTTTGTCATTTACAGACACATTATTGTACTCCAATGCTTTTGCAAAAATGTTTCATCTTTAAGAAGATTCATCGATTTAAACTTCTGACAAGTACAGGTTTCTGATAACTTCTAGATCATTCTGCTGAACTGGGTAAAAAAATAAAGAATTCTAATGGAAAACGTAATGGCTTCATAAGCTGCTAGCAAAAGATCAACAAGGATTAATCACATACAGCTATTTCATCCTTATTTTTCAAGTATTAGGAAACTTTCCCCCACCAGTTGACTTACAGCAATTTGGTAAATTATACTTTTAGAAGTAGAATTGAAACTTTTATCTTCTCTATCTACCTAATTCCTCCAGAAACTGGAACTTCTTAGGTTCCTAACAGCCTTATAAGGTGAATAAGAAAGGACACCTCCTGGAAGGTGCAAAAGTCTCAACATATTTTGGAGACCTATTAAATAAGAGAGGAATTCACCTATATCAGAAGATGTCACATGCAGATTCTGATGGAAAGCACTTAGTCTGGCTTTCTTGGTCTTGAGATGCCTTTTGAAAGTTCAATTTAAGATTCCTGATAAAAAGTTCAAGCACAGCCAATTTATTTTTTTTTCCATTTATTTTTATTAGTTGAAAGCTAATTACTTTACAATATTGTAGTGGTTTTTGCCATACATTGACATGAATCAGCCATAGATTTACATGTGTTCCCCATCCCGATCCCCCCTCCCACCTCCCTCCCCATCCCATCCCTCTGGGTCTTCCCAGTGCACCAGCCCTGAGCACTTGTCTCATACATCCAACCTGGGCTGGTGATCTGTTTCACCCTTGATAGTATACTTGTTTCAATGCTATTCTCTCAGAACATCCTACCCTCGCCTTCTCCCACAGAGTCCCAAAGTCTGTTCTGTACATCTGTGTCTCTTTTTCTGTTTTGCATATAGGGTTATCGTTACCATCTTTCTAAATTACATATAGATGCGTTAGTATACTGTATTGGTGTTATCTTTCTGGCTTACTTCACTCTGTATAATGGGCTCCAGTTTCATCCATCTCATTAGAACTGATTCAAATGAATTCTTTTTAATGGCTGAGTAATATTCCATTGTGTATATGTACCATAGCTTCCTTATCCATTCATCTGCTGATGGGCATCTAGGTAAGCACAACCAACTTAAAAGAGCCTGCATGGTCAATTGTGCTGTGCTGTACCTAGTCGTTCAGTCATGTCTGACTCTTTGTGACCCTGTAGCCCACCAGGCTCCTCTGTCCATGGGGTTCTCCAGGCAAGAGTACTGGAGTAGGCTGCCATGCCCTCCTCTGTATGGTCAATTAGACTTATGTAAATAATCATGTCAAGTTTATTGAAACCAGACTTATTTTTCAAATAAATTAGTATTAATTTGACTATATTTGGTAGAAAATAGGGTATTTTAGAGAGAAAAATTATGTTTCAGTGGATATTAAATTCTAGTGTTGTGAATTAAGGTCTGTATTTACTGCCTAAGACTCATTTCCCAGATAGTTCTTGTTGCTATGTTACATTATTTAGCATATTTAATGTTTAATTGAGTTATTAAAAGGACATTCTAAGTTTGTTCCTGAAGCTTATCACAGTAATCTATTTTGGTATGAGGATCAGAAACCCCATGACCTATCACCAAAAGATGATGCATACTGGAAAAGTCATCAGATAAAGACTAGCCGTGTTGGATGGGACCATATTCACCTTCTTCTCTTGAATGGACTACAACTCTTGTTTCTGACTCCTGACTTCAACTAACTAACATCAGCACTCTCAGACCAGGATGAGAAAACTATGACATCTGCAGTACACAGCTAACCCAAAATGCCAGACCAGGCCCATATACTGATTACTTTGATGCTGCTCACACATTTCTTCCTTGGGCTCAATCACACGCAAGATTCAAAAATCAATCCAGTTGCTAGGTTTGTTCCAATTTTCTCTGCCTAGTAGTCTGGATTACTTTGGTAGATTTCACCTCTCCAAGGCTGTAATTGGATGGCCCTTGGAAATTTTACTTTAGAATAAAGAAACTCTGGATTCCCTGGTGGCTCAGATGGTAAAGCATCTGCCTGCAATGCAAGAGACCCAAGCTCAATCCCTGGACCAGGAAGATCCCATGGAGAAGAAAATGGCAATCCATTTCAGTATTGTTGCCTGGAGGGGTTTCCGTGGACAGAGGAGCCTGGGGGTTACAGTCCATGGGGTCTCAAACAGTCAGACACGACTGAGCAACTAACACACAGATTCTGAAACTAACCATATATACTCCTTTTCACTAGATGGTAAATATTGGGTAGCTACTAATGGGTTCAAGGGATTCTGGAATAAGTTCATGGTCTTGGCTCTCCCCAAGTTGGTTTAGGAAGATGCAAAATTAGTTTCCCGTGGGTTCCAGGTCATCTACAGTTAGCCTTGGAAACAGTCCCTGCTGATTAGCCTTTAATCTAAACATGCTGGGTTTGATCAGTTTTCCAATGGTATAACCAATTGGCCACAGTATTTATTCCCTCACTTAGAAGATATCATTACTTACATAGAAGATTTAATAAAATTTACTCAGCAATCTTTGTCAGTAATTAAGTCTTTATCTTCTTCAATTCAGAAGTCTCCGTGATGAGAAAAGTGGTCCTGTAGAATTGCATGACCCTCAAGAATTCTTCCCTTGGGGGAACCACACTGAATGTTGTATTTTTGTACATGATGAATAGTCTAATGTAACTTGTCTTATGACACATATGAAGAATCAAATTTCTTCTCTGAATGATTCTCTTCCCAGTTTGGGGAAAATGGTAGGAAAATGGTTTGGTTTAAGAGAATCTTGACTTAAAACATTACTGATGACATTGTTACTCTTATTGGCAATTTTGTTATCTGTCACTAAAAAGAAAGAAGGAACCAGACTTATGACCTAACACTGAAAAACATAATTGCCCCAGGGCAGGTACACAACCACCCTGACATTGAGGGATCAAATATTTGATCACCTAATGCTGTCTATCAAAAGATTAATGATCAAAATGGGAAAATTGATGAAATAAAATTCATATTTTATGGCAAGATGAAAAAAATTTAAGCATGAAAGCTTTTTCTGTTTGGGCCTCCTCCCTCCCCTTTTGAATGTATTGTCTGCATTAACATCTGCATTAACCAGACTTCCTTAGGAGATAACATTCATTCTTAATCCTGTAAGGATCACCAATATCACTACAGATTCTACAGTCATTAAAAAGGAAATAAGAGAATACTATGAACAACTTTACACTCATAAATTTGACAATAAGAAAAAATAGACTGAACAAATTCATTGAAAATTATAAAGTACCAGGGCTCAATCAAGATGTAATAGACATCTTAATAAACCCATAACCATCAAAGAAGTTGAATTTATAATTGAAAAACTCCTCCCAAAATATCCAAGACCAGATGATTTCACTGGAGAAGTCTATCATCTAAAAGAATTAACATCAATTGTATACAATTTCTTCTATAAAGCAGAAAAGAATACACTAATACCAAAACCAAATAGAAAACTATAGTCCAGTGTCTCTCATGGACTTAGATTCAAAAATCCTCAATATATTGAAAAGAAATCCAACATGTATAATAAGAATTATACACCATGATTGAGATTTATTCCAAGAGTGCAAGATTGACTTAACATTTGAAAATCTACATAATCCACTATCAACAAAGTAAATAAGAAAAATTATTTTTCACATTTTGTGAAATATTTTCACAATTTGTGCACAAAAAATATTTAACAAAGTCCAACACTCACTCATAATTTTTAAAGAAAACCTCACAAAACTAGGGATACAGAATAGTTATGTCAACTTGTTAAAGAACATCTACCAAAAAAAAAATCACCATAAAAATAATTATATTTTTTAAAAGGCTGATTATTTCCTTGGACTGCAAGGAGACCAAACCATTCAACCCAAAAGAAATCAACCCTGAATAGTCATTGGAAGGACTGATGCTGAAGCTAAACTCCAATACTTTGGCCACCTGATAACTGTGGACAGTGACTGCAGCCATGAAATTAAAAGATGCTTGCTTCTTGGAAGAAAAGTTATGACAAACCTAGACAGTGTATTAAAAAGCAGAGACATCACTTTGCTGACAAAGGTCTGTATAGTCAAAGCTATGGTTTTTTCCAGTAGTCATGTACGGATGTGAGAGTTGGACCATAAAGAAGACTGAGTGCCAAAGAATTGATGCTTTCAAACTGTGGTGTTAGAGAAGATTCTTGAGAGTCCCTTGGATAGCAAGGAGATCAAACTAGTCAGCCCTAAAGGAAATTGACCCTGAATATTCATTGGAAGGACTGGTACTGAAGCTGAAACTCCAATACTTTGGCCACCTGATGCAAAGAACTGACTCACTGGAAAAGACAACAGAGAATGAGATGGTTGAATGGCATCATCAACTCAATGGAAATGAGTTTGAACCAACTCCAGGAGATAGTGAAGGACAGGGGAGCCTGGTGTGCTGCAGTTCTTGGGTTCACAAAGAGTCGGATATGACTAGCAACTGAGCAACAATACAATACTTAATAAAACATATATTGAATCTCTATGCTTAAAGTTACAAAATGCCGATGAAAGCAATCAAAGAAATAAATGGAAAGATATTCTATTTATTGGATTATCCCATGGATTAGAAGACTCAAAATAGTAAAATTGTCAATTGATGGATTCAATGCTATCAAAATCCTAGCAAGGTTTTTAGTACACACAGACAAATAAATTCTAAACTTTATATAGAAAGGCACTAGAATAGTAAAAAAGGAACTAGAATAGTAAAAAAAAAATCTTAAGAAAAATTACATGAGAGGAATCTCTCTACCTGATAGTAAGTCTCCATCAACCAATGTGGCACTGGTAAAGGGCATGTGTAACATACAGATGAATGAGAAAGAATGGAAAACACAGAAATAGAACCACACAAATATGCACAAGTGATTTTTGACAAAGGGGCAAAATCAATTCAAATAGCCTTTCCAAAAAACAAAAAAATTAACCTTGACCTAAATCTCACATCTTACACAAAAATTGCTTCAAAATGAATCATAGATTTAAATGTAAAGCATAACTATAAAGCTTTCAAAAAAAATAAGAAAATCTTCAAACTCTAGGACTAATGAGTTAGACTTAATAACAAAATATCATCCATAAAAAGAAAATTTGATAAATTGGACCTTGTTAAAATTTTAAATTTTGGTTCTATGAAAAAGAAAAGTTACAGACTGGGAGAATATACTTGAAAACCACATATTTGAAAAGGGACTAATATCTAGAATATTAGAATTGTAAGAATTGTAAAGAATTATCAAAACTCAACATTAAAAAAAAATAAATCAATCTGAAGATCAGCAAAAGATATGAGAAGACATTTCACTGAACAGAATATACAGATGGGAAATAAGCACATGAAAAGATAGTCACCATCATCAGCTGCCAGGTAAATGCAAATTAAAATCACAATGAGAGATCACTATAACCAATGAAATTGGCTAAAATAAAAACTAGTGACACACCATCTCCTGGGGGAGCATGCAGAAAATCCAGATCACTCATCCAGGCCAATCCAGAAATGGTACAGCCTCTCAGGAAAGCCATGTGACAGCTTCTTTAAAAAACCAAACATGAAGTTACCATATGACTCTGTACACTATCCTAGAGAAATGAAAACTCATGTTCCCACAAAAATATGTATATGGCTTTATTTGCAATAGACTAAACTGGAAACAGCCCAGGTGAATGGTCCTTCACCGTGAAGGTGAAGGACCTATTGAAGCGGTCCTTCGACAGGTGAATGATTAATCAAAGGGTAATACTTCATACCATCGGACAATACAATCCAATACACAGAGGCTGCATAAATCTCCAGAGAGTTATGCTGGGCCCAAGAAGTCAGTTGCAAAGGGTTATACAATTCCATTCACATAACATTGTTCCTTAGAAATCAGAGGCAAACATGGTTACCATGGGTTAGGGATTGGGGGTGAGGGGTGGGTGGTAGCTACGGATGGGCTGCAGAACACCACCAGGAGAGAAGTTTGGGGTGCCTGCACTGTGCAGTGTCTCGGCTGTGTGGGAGAAGCATGAACTTACACAGGTGGTAAAACTACATAAACACACAGGCGTGTGCACACGTGAGCATGCACACACACTCGGTTATATAAATGGGCCGAAGATGGCCTGTGTATATCAGCTTCAAGCTTGTTTATTTCTTCACAGAAGAAATTTTGACCCATTAGGTCAAAAGCCCACAGACACTAAACTCCAATTTTCACACTTTCAATTACTTTAAAAATAGCTCAAAGCAGCAGTGTTTTAGCAGTTTAGAAACTGTCTGCGTTACATACTCCTAGCAGCTGTTACCCACTGGTAAGATAAGGCCCAAAGCCACTGCTGTCCTTCTGAGCTCTCTGGCCCAGGGACAGAGTGACATCATGCAGACAAACAGACCCCTCTCAGGCCCCTTCTCTCCAGGAAGCTCTATTGCTCACCCCTCCTGCCAAGTACCGAACCCCTATCGCAGCCTCAGCACAGACTTCTGCTGGGAGGGCCTTCTTCCACGTGCAACCCCATCCCAGTGCCACCCAACAAAGCTTGCTATGTGTCACGGCCTCCCAGGGTCACATCTTGACCAGCCCAAACGCCCCAGCACCTCCCATACACATGCGCATATGCACATGTACACTCACACCACGAAGGACTACAAGTGACCGGGAAATCTGAGCCAGTGGGTCATATCAATGCTAATTCACACTTTGTGATATTAGCCTATTGTTTTGGAAAATGTTACCCTTGAAGAAAATTGGGTAGAGAGTACAAAGGATGTTTATTATTTCTTACAAATTTGTGTAAATTTATAATCATCCAAAAAATTTTTCACTTAAAGAAATTTCTGGCTCCTTGCAAGCTCTGCCCACCCTACTGCCACCCAGGTAAGTGACAGGATGAGCGGGGCTTTCCTCAGCTGGTGAGATGGACACGCATCCTCAGGGAGCAGCCTGGTGAGGGACTGCAGACACCGGTACACACTCACACATACACACCTTGACAGCCCCTCGCCAGGGTCCTCTGTCCTCACCTGGTAGGGAAACGTCAGCTCGGAGTCCCAGAGCTCTGTGTTTGGGCCTCAGCTCGGTTTCCAGTGTAAGCCACGCTGAACCCCAAGTCTCCTCTGCAAAATGGGGCTATGGTTTCACCCTACAGAATTCTTCCTGGAACACCAGAGACAAGATCTGTGAAGTAGGTAACAGCATCCCCACTTCACAGATGAGCAACTTGGGGCCAGTAAATCTTATTACCATTAAAATACCAAACCACACTCACGTGAGAAGACAGTCCGAAAGTGGAGGGCCAGGGGAGAGGAGGGAGCCGAGGAGGGCGGTCCACACCCCTGCCCGGGCAGTTTCTCCCTTTGTGATCCTTCTCCTCTAATTGCCCGGGCCATCAGTAACCTCCCTGTGGAACCCATGTACGTCAGAACACACTTACACGCGTGTGCATACACTCAGCACACACTGAATTCAAACCTTGTCTTTGTTAAATGAATGTTTCATTTTTCAAGACCCCAGTTCCACGGTCTACAGGGGTCAGAGTTCCCTGAGCTGTCAGAGAGGTCAAGAGCTAGAAAGGGCCTCGGGTGGACCAGTGAGGCTGGGAAAGAGTGGGGGGGGACAGTAGGGCTGGGGGTTCACCGGTCATCCCCATCCCTGTGCCACACCAGGCACGTCCAAGGCACCACAAGCAGAACAGCGGTGCTCCGTGTGCCCAGGGCTGGTCAGTGCGGGAGGTGGAGACAGGAGGAAACAAGAAGAAACTCAGCAGCTCCGAAGACTCTCCAAGCCATGGAGGCAGCGAGCAGCACACGGGCGGTGGCAGGTAACAGAGGCACCTCCAGCAAAGGTGAGGTAGAGCTAATCCTCTCTCTAATGAGTGAGTGAAGTCGCTCAGTCGTGTCCGACTCTTCGTGACTCCATAGACTGTAGCCCACCAGGCTTCTCCATCCATGGGGTTTTCCAGGCAAGAATACTCGAGTGGGTTGCCATTTCCTTCTCCAGGGGATCTTCCCCACCCAAGGATCGAACCCAGGTCTCCGGCACTGAAGGCAGACGCTTTACCCTCTGAGCCACCAGGAAGTCCTTGAGCCCAATCCCTTCTCCTGGGAAACAGTCAAGCCAGACTCAGCACAGGAAAATGGGAAAGCAGAGCTCTCAGGCAGGGCGGGAACTGACTTTCGGGCGTTCTTTATGCCAGAAGCAGGCAAAATAATCAGAAGCCCAAGCAGCCCAGGTAACACTGCCCTCAAGCACTAACTGAGGGACTGTGTTAAAATTCTTAGCAAGACGCCCTCACGCCCCTCTCACCAACCACCATCTTCTGCTTCCTTTAGAGAGCACTTGGGAGGACGGAGGCTGGGTCATGGTGTGGCCGGGCTGTACCACCGCCCAGGAGTGCCCAGAGCTGCACACACAGACAGGAAGCAGCTCGAGAGACAGGCTTGGAGAGCCGCCTTCATCTATATGCTAATTAGCCCACACAAGAATTACGGGGTTAATTAAGCACCTCAGCCCTCCCTCCATTTTATCTGCCCCTGACACCAAGACTAGAGGAGGCGATCTCAACCTCTGATCAAATTAGCTGTCCACCGGCTGCTCCACAAGGCAGAGGAACCAGCTCCCAGAGTTAATCATGTTTATTTCACAAGGCACCGGGGATTTAAAAAATGATTAGGAATCAAACCCAGGAGCAAACAGCCCCTGAACCTTGTGCTCTCAATTTCTTCCTTGCAAAGAGTGTTTCAATGCTGCATCCAGGCCACACACTTCCTGCCTGAAGTGGGGTGAATGGCTCCTGGGGACGTGACGTCAAGGCGGCAGGCTGGTGGAGACTTGGGGCGGGGAGGGAAAGGAGAGACTTCCTCTTACTTTCCTGTTCCTTAGGTCCCGCACCCAATGCCTAATACCTTCAGAGGGCTATAGTTTCTTTATGTTTCTGCCCCACTATGTGGCCTTGGGTAAGTGATTTTAATTCTCTGAGCCTCAAGTTTCTTATTTGTTAAAGAATACAGCATCCACCTAGACATACTATAGGCAGCATGAATGGTCTAGGTAGTAGGCATCAGGGCATAATGGGCATTGGAAGTGAAGGAAGTGAAGTCGCTCAGTCGTGTCCAACTCTTTGCAACCCCGTGGACTGTAGCCCACCAGGCTCCTCCGTCCATGGGATTCTCCAGGCAAGAATACTGGAGTGGGTTGCCATTTCCTTCTCCAGGGGATCTTCCCGACCCAGGGATCAAACCCAGGTCTCCCGCATTGCAGGCAGACGCTTTAACCTCTGAGCCACCAGGGAAGCCCCATAATGGGCATTATTAGGTCAGTTTTATTCCTTTCCTTTTCTCCCCTTGCACCCTAGTCTTGAGTTCCTGTCATTCCACCCATCAAAGTCCAGCTCAAAGCTCCCTCCACCAAGCACCTCCCTCCACCAAGCACCTCCCTGATATCTCTATGTAACTCAGACAGCCCTGCATGAGCAACAGCCCATGCAAGAGCATGCATCAGTAAATATGTGTTGGGAAAAAAAAAGGTGGAAGAAAAGGTGTGACCAAGATGACAGAGTAGGAAGACCCTGAGCTCACCTCCTCCCACGGGCACACCAAAATCACACCTATTTACAGACAAACTGTAGATGAGAACAATCTGAAGACTAGCAGAAAAGATGTCCTACAACTAAAAATGTAAAGGAACTACAAGATAGTTAAGAAGGGTGGAGACACAGTGTAGTCAAGACCCTTATCCCCAGGTTGCAAGCCACAAATAGGAAGAGAATTACAACTGCAGAGGTTCTCCCCAAGGAACAAGGGGCCCAAGCCTCACATCGGGCTCCCCAGCCCAGGGGTGAGCCCCCAGAGCATGTGACTTTAAAGATTAGTAGGGCTCACATACAAGGGACCCATAGGGTCATAGAAAACAGAGACTCCACTCTTATAGGGTACACACAAATCTCACATGCTCCAGGACCCAGAGCAGAAGTGGTAATTTGAAAGGACCCTGGGTCAGACCTACCTGCTAATCTTGAAAGATCTCGTGGAGAAGCAGGAGGAAATTGCAGCTCACTGTGGGGACACAGACGCCGGTGGCAGCCTTTGTCGGGAGCTCACCAGGACACCGTGGCTGACAAGTGCCACTGTGCAGTTCTTCTAGCTTATTAGCTCCAGGGGGTTACCTGCCCACCAGTAGGTTGGCGCAAATCACTGGACCCCCCCAGGCCGAAGAGTCAGCTCTTTGGGGATGCAGCCCTGTCTGTGAACAGGCCAGCACCAGGCCCCAGTCCCACTGCACCCACTCAGGGCCTTGCAACCAGCCACTCTGGGACCCAGCCAACCTACTAGAGGGCTGGCACTAATCCCTAGACCCCCAAAGAATAAATCCAGCCAAAGATTTATACTTGGAAAGCTGCAAGTCATTAAAGAAAGAAATTAAAGACAACATAAACAAATTTTAAAATGTACCATAATCATGGATTAGAAGAATTAATATTGTTAAAATGACAATATCACCCAAGGCAACCTACAGATTCCATGCTTCTTGTTGTTGTTCAATTGCTAAGTTGTGTCTGACTCTTTGTGACTCCATGGACTGCAGCACACCAGGCTTCCCTGTCCTTCACTATCTCCTGGAGTTTGCTCAAACTCATGTCCATTGAGTCGGTGATGCCATTCAACCATCTCATCCTCTGTCGCCTCGTCTCCTCCTGCCTTCAATCTTTTCCAGCATCAGGGTCTTTTCCAATGAGTCGGCTCTTTACATCAGGTGGCCAAAGTATTGGAGCTCTGGTTTGATCTCCTTGCAGTCCAAGGGACTCTCTCAAGAGTCTTCTCCAGCACTACAATTCAAAAGCATCAACTCTTCAGCACTCTGCCTTCTTTATGGTCCAACTGTCACATGTACAGATGTACAGATGTACATGGTTACTGGAAAAAACATTGCTTTGACTATACATACCTATGTCAGCAAAGTGGTGTCTCTGCTTTTTAATACATTGTCTAGGTTTGTCATAGCTTTTCTTCCAAAGAGCAGGTATCTTTTAATTCTGTGGCTGTGGTCACTGTCCACAGTGATTTTGAAGCCCAAAAAATAAAATCTGTCACTGTTCCCACTTTTTCCCCATCTATTTGTCCTGAAGTGATGGGACCAGATGCCATGATCTTAGATGTTTTGAATGTTGAGTTTCAAGTCAGCTTTTTCATTCTTCTCTTTCACTTTCATCAAGAGGCTCTTTAGTTTGTCTTCACTTTCTGCCATTAGAGTGGTATCATCTGCATATCTGAGGTTGTTGATATTTCTCCCAGCAATTTGAATTCCAACTTGTGATTTATCCAGCCCAGCATTTCACAAGATGAAATCTGTATATAAGTTAAATAAGCAGGGTGACAGTATACAGCCTTGACATACAGCTTTCCCAATTTGGAACCAGCCCATTGTTCCATGTACTAACTGTTGCTTCTTGACCTGCCTACAGGTTTCTTAGGAGGCAGGTAAGGTGGTCTGGTATTCCCATTTCTTTAAAAATTTTCCACAGTTTGTTGTGATCCACACAGTCAGAGGCTTTAGCATAGTCAATGAAGCAGAAGTAGATTTTTTTTTCTGGAATTCCCTTGCTTTTTCTATGATCCAACAGATGTTGGCAATTTGATCCCTTGTTTCCCTGCCTTTCCTAAATCCAGTTTGTACATTTGGAAATTCTGGGTTCACATACTGCTGAAGCTTAACTTGAAGGATTTTGAGTATTACCTTGCTAGTATATGAAATGAGCACAATTGTACAGAAATTTGAACTTATTTTGGCATGGCCTTTCTTTGCATTTGGAATGAAAACTGACCTTTTCTGGTCTTATGGCCACTGCTGAGTTTTCTAAATTTTTTCTGGCATATTGAGTGCAGCACTTTCACACCATTATCTTTTAGAATTTGAAATAGCTCAGCTGGAATTCCATCACCTCCACTAGCCTTGTCTGTAGTGATGATTCCTAAGGCCCACTTGACTTCCCACTCCAGGATGTCTGGCCCTAGTTGAGTGACCGCACCATCATGGCCATCCAGGTCATTAGGACCTTTTTCTTTTTAACAGCTCTTCTGTACATCCTTGGCACCTCTTCTTAATTTCTTCTGCTTCTATTAGGTCCTTACCATTTCTGTCCTTTATTGTGTCCATCTTTGCATGAAATGTTCCCTTGATATCTCCAATTTTCTTGAAGAGATCTCTAGTCTTTCCCATTCTATTGTTTTCCTCTATTTCTTTGCACTGTTCATTGAAGAAGGCTTTTCTTATCTCTCCTTGCTGTCCTCTGGAACTCTGCATTCAGTTGGAGGTATATCTTTCCCTTTCTCCTTTGCCTTTCACTTCTTTTCTCAGCTATTTGTAAGGCCTCCTCAGACAACCACTTTTCCTTGCTGCATTTCTTTTTCCTTCGATTCAGTGCAATCTCTATCAAAATACCAATGGCATTTTTCACAGAACTAGAACAAATAATTCTAAAATTTGTATGGAAACACAAAGCATCCCAAATAATGAAAACAGTCTGAGAAAGAAGAACAGAGCTGGAGGCGTCATGCTCCCTGACTTCAGCTGCAAAGCTGCAGTGACCAAAACAGTATGGTGCCGACACAAAAGAGAGAGAGAGGCCAGTGGAGCAGAAGAGGGGGCCGGAGATAAACCCACACTTACATGGTTAATTAATCTACAGCAAAGGAGGCAAGAATATACAATGGAGAAAAGACAGTCTCTTCAACAAGTGGTGCTGGGAAAACCTGGCAGCTGCATGCAAAAGAATCACACAGGACTATTTTCTCATACCACAGATAAAAGTAAACTCAAAGTGGATTAAAAAACTTAAGTGTAAGACCTAAAACCATAAAAATTCTAGAAGAAAACATAGACAATACACTGTTTGACACTGGTCTTGGCAATATTTTTTGGCTGTCTCCTCAGGTAAGGGTAAGAAAAACAAAAATAAATGAATGGGACTACATCAAGCTAAAAAGTTTTTGCACAGTGAAGGAAAATTACCAACAAAATAGAAAGGCCACTAGTGAATGGGAAAAGATACTTGCAAACAATGTATAGATAAGGGGTTAAAATACAAAATATACAAGGAACACATAAAACTCACCATCAAAAACATAAACAGCCCAATCAAAACATGAGCAGAGGACCTGAGTGGACATTTTTCCAGAGAAGACATACAGATGGTCAACAGGCACATGAGAAGATGGTCAACTAATCATCTGGGAAAGGCAAATCAAAACCACAGTGAGATGTCATCTCACCCCTGTCAGAGGAGTAATTGTCAAAAAGACAACAAATAAGTGTTGGTAAAGATACAGAGAAAGGGGAAACTTTGTGCACTGTTGGTGGAATGTGAATTGGTACAACTAGTATGGAAAGGAGTACGGAGGTTCTTCAACATTTCTTAAGTACAGCGACTATACAATCTAACAATCCCACTTCTGCATATTTTTCCAAAGAAAACAAAAACACTAATTCAAAAAGATATGTGCACCCCTATGTTCATGCAGCATTATTTACAATAGCCAAGATATGGAAGCAATCTAAGTGTCTATCAATAGATGAATGGATAAAGAAGATGTGATATATGCACACACACACAGTAGAATATTACTTAGCCATAAAAAAGACTGAAATCTTACCTTTTGTAACTACACAGTTGGATTTAGAGGGTATTACCTTAGTGAAATAAGTCAGACAGAGAAAGATAAGTACAGGATGATTTCACTTACGAATAAAATCCAAAAAACAAAGCAAATGAATAAACATAACAAAACAGAAACAGATTTCTAGATACAGAGAACAAACAGGTGGTTGTTCAGGTGGTGTGGGGAGGCAGACAATGAAAAGGAAAAAAATGTAACTGCGTGAGGTGATGAATGCTAATTAACTTGATTGTGGCAATAATTTCACAGTGTATATTTATATGAAACCATCATGTTGTAAACCTTAAATATACACAATTTTGTCAACTGTATCATATCTCTTTAAAGCTGAAAAAAGATTTTTTCAAATGAGCTAAAGGGGCTGAGAGAGAAGACTGTAAGTCATAAGGGCCCACTGAATATCCTTGACAGACACCAATCACCACGAAGCCCATCGGTCAAGCCCAATGTGTCTATTTATAAATGCAGCCTTGGGGAGAGGCAGCTTGGTAGTGACAGCAATGAGAGCAGATGGAGCATGGATCCCTGACACTCTCCACAATCCAGACAGAGTTCATCTGTGTCAGCCTCATGTCCACTGTAGAGTGTTGCTGTGAAGAGCAGAGATAAGCTCCTCCTCATAGGAGACTGACCTGGGGCATGTGGTAGGCAGAACTCTCACATGGCCCCCAATATTTTCACTCCCCAGGTGTACATGCCCTCTGGATATAATGGGTATTACTTCCATGATTAGGTTATGTTATTTGGCATAACTGACTTCAAGATTGGGAGATTATCCAGGTTGGCCTAACCTAATCCCGTGAGCCCTTTAAAAGCTGGTGGCAGAAAAGGAAGTCAGAGATTCCAAGTGTGAGAAGGATGTAGTACACCTTTGCTGGCTTGAAGATGAAGGAGAAACATGGCAAAGAGTACAGGTGCCCTTTAGCAGCCAAGAACAGCTGGAACAGCTGACACCAGGAGAGGAGTGGACCTCAGTCCTATAACCACAAAGAACTGAGTTCTACCGACAAGATAATTGAGCGAGCAAAAGCCCTATACAGACACTTCTCCAAAAAGTGAAAGTAAAGTAGTTCAGTCCTGTCTGACTCTTTGCAACCCCGTGGACTATAGCCCACCAGGCTCCTCCCTCCATGGGGATTCTCCAGGCAAGGATACTGGAGTGGGTTGCCATTTCCTTCTCCAGGGGATCTTCCCAACCCAGGGATCAAACCTGGGTCTCCCACATTGCAGGCAGATGCTTTAACCTCTGAGCCACCAGGGAAGCCCACTTCTCCAAAGAAGAAATTCAAATGGCCAAACAGATACGTGAAAAGGTGTTCAATAACACCAATCTTCAGGGAAGTATAAATCAAAACCACAGTGAGCTGTCACCTTACATCTGTTAGAATGGCTGTTATCAAAAAGACAAAAGGCAATTGTTAGCAGGGATGTCGGGAAAAGAGCAATATTGTGCACTGTTGATGGGAATGTAAATTAGTACCGCCCCATAGAAAATAGTATGGAACTACCATAGAACTACCGTATGACCCAGTGACTCCACTTCTGTGTACACATCCAAAGACATTGAAATCAGGGTTTCAAGAGCTTTTGCATTCCCACACTCACTGCAACATTATTCGCAATAGACACAACATGGAAACCATGTAATATCCTTCAACAGAAAAGGAAGATATACATATATACAATGGAATATTACTTAGCCTTTAAAAAGAAGGAAATCCTGCCCTTTGCTACAACATGGGTAAACCTGGAAAACATTATGCCTAGTAAAATATGCCAGATACAGAAAAGCAAATACTGCATGGTCTCACTTACATGTGGGATCAAAAACAAATTCATGGAAACAGAGAGTAGAAGGGGGATTGCCAGAGTCTAGCAGGGCAGGGGAAATGGGAAATGGAGAGAATGTTGGTCGAAGAATACAAAGTTTAAGTCTTTCAGGATGAGCAAGTGATGGACACCTAATGTAGAGCATGGTAGGTGCATGCTCGGTCGCTTCAGCCATGTCCGACTCTTTGCAACCCTATGGACTGTAGCCGGCAGGGTCTTCTGTCTGCAGGATTCTCCAGGCAAGAATACTGAAGTGGATTCCTGTGCCCTCCTCCAGGGGATCTTCCCGACCCAGGGTTGAACCCGCATCTCCTGGGGCTTTTGCATGGAGAGCAGATACTTTACTACTGAGCCACCGGGGAAGCCCACGTGTAGCATGGTGCCTGTAGTTAACAACACTATATTGCATAGTTGAAATTCACTGAGGATAGACCTTAAATCAAACTACACACATACACAAATGATAACTAAATGAGGTGTTAGTTTGTGGAGATCATTTAACTATATGTTAGTAGCTCAGTCATATTCAACTCTGTTACCCCATGGACTGTAGCCCACCAGCCTCCTCTGTCCATAGGATTCTCCAGGCAAGAATACTGGAGCAGGTAGCCATTTCCTTCTCCAGGGGATCTTCCTGACCCAGGGATTGAATCCAGGTCTCCTGCATTGAAGGCAGATTCTTACTATCTGAGCCACCAGGGAAACCCCCACTTAACTATATATGTATAATTAAAGTATAATATGATAATATAATTCATGTGATAATATAATAATATAATTACTATAATAATTATATAGTAATTTAGCTATATGGTTATTCTGTATTAACTATATATTATATACCAGTTAACTATGTATATATTTAATATATAGCTACATATTATATTACATATAGTTATATATTAAATATACAGTTATATATTATATAGTTATATATATTAAATATATACATATATATATAGTTATCATGTTAAAGATCTTAAATATATACAATCTTATATGTCAAAAAAATGAAGACAGCAGATTTTTACCCCAAAGCCTCCACAAGAAAACTCAACCTGGCCAAAATTTTTATTTCACCCTAAGCAAGGAACTCAGCCACACCCATGCAGCTGGACTTCTGACTTGCAGAACTGTGAGCTAGTAAAGCTGCAACATTTGTGATAATTTGTTACTTAGCACAGAAAACTATACAGGGAAGCCAAGCAACAAATGCTCAGGGAATGAATCCGAGGTGAAATAAATTGAATCACATTTCCTCTGATGGAGTAGAGCAGTACCTGCCTTGAATTGAATTCTGCTTTGTTAGACACTGGGGAGAAACACAGGATCCACCAATGTGTTCTTGTCACCACTTATGCAAATCAGAAATTCTTATTATGCTCTATGTGAACTAGAATTGGCCCTGACGACTTCACCCAGTGCTGCTGTAGATTTTCCGGAAGAGGCAGGAGACAGCCCCCTCGATATCGCTGGCCGTGCCGGGGGTAGACACATAAGAGAAGGGGCAGGGGAGGGTTTGACTTCTTTACAAAGCTTCTTGGACCTTCTTTACACTTTCTCCTTTGCAAAGTGTCAGGCTGCCCTGCTGTTGAAAGTGTCCATTAAGCTCTGTCCTCGGCTGCCAGGGGGCCAGCAGGCTACTAAAGAGCCCTCCACTCCAGTTTGTGCTTCACTTGCACACACAGGCTTGTGTTCTGTTGGAGAGGATAGGTCTTGGGTAGTGGGAGCCAGGGCTCACATCATCAGCCCAATGCCCAGCACTGTGAGGCACTAACAGACAATTTGTACACTCTAAATGCCTAGAAAGCCAGCAAACCCCCATGTACAATAATTAGGCAGTAAGCCTCTGAGCTGCCACAGGCTGGAGGAGGAAGCGCTCAGGAGGTATGGTGGCAGCCACGGTCCTTCCTCATCACGTGCATTTCCCCCCAGACCTGTAGGGAAACATAGAAGATTGATCACATTCGTCATTGGCTCTCCTTCACACTGCTCCAATAAAATGTCATCGATGGATTCATTTTAATATATATATCCAAAAGTACTGAGAAAATGAGAGAGGAGACAGCAGCAGATACAAAGCTATGGTACATTCTGGGATCTAGAAAAATGGAAGGAGAAGTGTAACTGACCCAGAAGAACTTGGAAGGATGCCCTGGATGAAGCACAGAGGCTATGCCAAGGGCAAATAGTGGCTGGCCCCAAATAACCCCTGCAGGACCCAGACTAGGGAGGCCTGGGGTGCACCTGAGGGCTAGGAGGAAGCAAAATTTACTGTCCCAACTGGGCCACCTTGGGGAGTGGGACATTCCTAATTATGTCACAACAACAGATACAACCCAGGTTGGCCTAGCGAGGAGAATCCTAGGACTGGTGGAAGTCTATGAGACTCAGGGCCTGTCCAACACCTCTCAAAGCCAGGAATTCCTCGCCCCTCCAAAGTTAGGACATCAGAGGTTTGTTTCCTGGAGGAACTGAGCCAGAGACTCCAGACTGAGAGAGTGAAGCACAGGGGAGGCTGGGTGTGAAGTGCAGAAGAGAAATAGTGAGAAGGAAGTGTGCACTCCAAAGTGTGCACCGGGGGCCGGACCACTGCTCCCAGCCCCAGTCCTACCACCACTCCACCCCCTGGCGCAGGAAAAGCATCCCAGGGCCTGATGTTTGGGGATCCCCAGTGGATGATAAGATCTGGTCACCACCTGCTCATTACATACCAAAGCCTCATGCTACAAGCCCCGCCTGTATCCTAGGGGCTTCCTACTCACTTTGAGCACTACATTCTTTTTTTAAATAGCCTTTTTGATTATTTTTTTTCCATTTATTTTTATTAGTTGGAGGCTAATTAGTTTACAACATTGCAGTGGTTTTTGTCATACATTGAAATGAATTAGCCATGGATTTACATGTATTCCCCATCCCGGTCCCCCCTCCCACCTCCCTCTCCGCCCTATCCCTCTGGGTCTTCCCAGTGCACCAGGCCCAAGCACTTGTCTCATGCATCCAACCTGGGCTGGTGATCTGTTTCACCCTAGATATACATGTTTCGATGCTGTTCTCTTGAAATATCCCACCCTCGCCTTCTCCCACACAGTCCACAAGTCTGTTCTATACATCTGAGTCTCTTTTTCTTTTTTTGCATATAGGGTTATCGTTACCATCTTTCTAAATTCCATATATATGTGTTAGTATACTGTAATGGTCTTTATCTTTCTGGCTTACTTCGCTCTGTATAATGGGCTCCAGTTTCATCTATCTCATTAGAACTGATTCAAATGAATTCTTCTTAATGGCTGAGTAATATTCCATGGTGTATATGTACCACAGCTTCCTCATCCATTCATCTGCTGATGGGCATTTAGGTTGCTTCCATGTCCTGGCTATTATAAACAGTGCTGCGATGAACATTGGGGTGCACATGTCTCTTTCAGATCTGGTTTCCTCAGTGTGTATGCCCAGAAGTGGGATTGCTGGGTCATATGGCAGTTCTATTTCCAGCTTTTTAAAAAATCTCCACACTGTTTTCCATAGTGGCTGTACTAGTTTGCATTCCCACCAACAGTGTAAGAGGGTTCCCTTTTCTCCACACCCTCTCCAGCATTTATTGCTTGTAGACTTTTGGATAGCAGCCATCCTGACTGGTGTGTAATGGTACCTCATTGTGGTTTTGATTATTGAAATATAGTTTATTTACAATGCTGTGTTAGTCTGTGGCGCACAGCAAAGTGATTTAGTTATAATATATATATTCTCTTTCAGATTCTTTTCCATTATAGGTTATTGGAAAATATCGAATATAACTCCTGATGCTATTCAGTATGTCCTTGTTAGTTATCTGTTTTATATATAGTAGCATGTATCTGCTACACCTAAATTCGTAATTTATCCCCCCTCTTCTTTCTCCTTTGGTAGCCATAATTTTTTTTTCTACTTTTGTGAGTGTGTTTCTATTTTATAAATAAGTTCATTTGTATCATACTGTAGATTTCACATATAAGTGATATCATTGGGAAAACCCTGATGCTGTTCCCAGATTGAAGGTAAGGGAGAAGTGGGGAGCAGAGGATGAGACAGTTAGATAGCATCACCAACTCAATGGACATGAATTTGAGCAAACTCCAGGAGATAGCAAAGCACAGAGAAGACTAGCATGCTGTAGTCAATAGGGTCACAGAGTCAGACACAAATTAAGTGACTCAACAACAACAAGTGATATCATATGATATTTGTCTGTGACTTACTTCACTTCGTATGATAATCTCTAAGTCCATTCATGTTGCTGCAAATGGCATTATTTCATTCTTTTTTTATAGCTGAGTAGTATTACATTGTATATATGTACCACGTCTTTTTATCCATTCATCAAAAACATTTATGTTGCTTCCATGTCTTGGCTATTGTAAATAGGAACACTCCATTCTTCCATTCTTAAATATGAATTGACAGTCGGCAGTCACCAAACATTGAGGCAATCCTCTAACATAGAAACAATGAAACCAAAATGAAAAAAGGGAGTGGGGGAGGAAAAAAATGTAAGTCAGAAAGATATTTCAGGTGCTGAACAATAATAAGTGTTCTTCTACAGCAATGCAGGAGATGCAGAGATGTGGGTACAATCCCTGGGTCAGGGAGGTCCTCTGAAGAAAGAACTGGCAACCCACTCCAGTAATCTCTTGCGCAGAAAACTCTCATGGACAGAAGAGCCTGGCGGGCTACAGTCCAGGAGATTACAAAAGAGTTGGACATGACTAAGAGACTAAACAAGGGAAAAGTAACAGATGCATGAAGAACTCTTGGAAATTAAAATCATGATGGCTGAAATAAGTAGAACAAAATGACAAAAAGTAGAGCAAAAAAGAGATGACAATAGAAGAGACAAGGTAAGAAACTTAAAGGATCAATTCAGAAAATTCACAGTCTGACTATATGATCCAGAAATAGAGAACAAAAAAGAGAGGAGAGGGAAATTATCAGTGAAATAATAGTAAAATTTTCCCAGGTTGTTTTAGTCCACTCAGACCACTATAACAAAAAATACCTTTAACTGAATGGTTTATAATCAACAAACATTTCTTTTGCACATTCTGGAGACTGGGAAGTCCAAGTTCATGGTGCTGGCAGGTTCAGTGTCTGGGAGAGTCTGCTTCCTGATTCACTGACATCTGTCTTCTAGCTCTCTGGAGTTAAGGGCTCTAATCCCATTCATGAGGGCTCCACCCTCAAGTAGGTTTCAACACATGTGTTTTAGGGAGACAAATTTCAGTCCACTGCACAGGTCATAAGGTTAGGGTTGACAGGGTCCCCTGGGTGCCGGCACAAGGGAAGAGACACCACCTGCACAGACACCCCTCATTATAACCTCTCAGAGTATCAAGCAGAAAGAGTAGGCACTCAGAGCTTCCAGAATGAGAAAAAAAGAAAGCTTCTCATAAAGAAATTAGAATGGTGTTCAAATTTTCAACAGTGAAATCAGAAATTAGAAGATAATGGAGCAAGGCCTTCCAAATCTCCCGGGGGAGGGGGGGGATCTGTTTAATCTAGGATTGTATATCTAGCTGTACAATATTTGTGTTGCTCTCCCAACCTACATTTTTTTTTTTCAGAGGTTGAACCAGTAAAATTCAATTTCCCAGACTTGCTCACAGCCGGGGTCCTAGATATAAATTATGTTCTGTGTTGGAGGGAGATCATTCTCACCCAGGTTCTGGCAGTCAGCCTTGGTTAAAGGGTCGTTTTCCTTTAACAGTTTCCCAGAGTCCTTCCTGCTGCTAAGTTGGAGGGACACCAAGCACTGACAGTGGTAGAGGTGACTTTGAGCCTGGATGGAAGAACTGAGAGTCTGTCTATCCTCTAGCTCCAGGGGGTCCAGAGGCTGCTGCCATAGGAAGAGGACCACCAGACTCCAGACCACCAGGCTGATGCTTCCAGAGGCTGCCTCAGGGGAACAGTGCCCTCGTGGGCTCTTCTATACTATTCTAAAAATCATTCCAAGAAGATCCACATAGCAATTGCTTCCTTAGTCCTTCCAACATTTGTGTGAACACCTACACTGAATTCTGTTTCTTGAAAATATAACTGCTAAACCGCCAGCAAGCATGAGGCCACGGTGGGGCAGCCCCAGTGGTGCTTGGTCCAGGAGGCTCATTCCGGTCCTAGGGCACAAACTGCTGTGCTCTTGGCTCGCAGTGACTCACACCACAACAGTCTCCAGGCAACTACCCTCAAGCCAGACAGAATCCCTGGAGTTGTTTCCCCTATACACCACCCCTGCCTACAGACGACTCACAGCCAGTGACTGCCTCTTGCAGGACAAATTCAATGGGAGTAATTTCCACTCCAGAGCTGCTGCTCAGTCTGACACTGGCACCTCTCTGTCCTGCTTTCTTTTTTCCTTCTCCTATTTACCCCACTCCTTTCCCAGTTTCTCCTGGGAGTATCATCCTAACGACTCATTTTCACATACACCCATGTTTCAGAGTCTTTTGGGAAGAAACATTCTTCAGATGTTCAGGGACCCTAAGAATTTACTTCTGATAGCTTAGGAAGCTATGAGGGGACATGCTTCAGCAAAACAATGGGGTAAACCAGGGAAGGAAGCTGTGAAACCCAGTTATCCATACAGAGCATGAAATCTTAGAGAGAAGCTGAGAACCAGAAAGCCCACCTTGGAGGGCCCCAGAGGATGGAAAGCGATAGAAAGTCAATTTGACTCTTTGGGAAATATTGATTCACATAAAACTGACCTGATAAACCATTTAAAAAAAATAAATATAGGTACATAGGAGATCAAATAAATGGAAAATATGCAGGCATTAACTCCAGGAAACATCACCATAGTCTACTTCACTTAGCAGTAAGCAAAATTTACTTTCATAGTAACATAAACACTGACCATCAATTTAACCAAAGTGAAAGTGTTAGTTGCTCAGTCCAGTCATGTCTGACTCTTTGCGACCATGGACAGCAGCCTGCCAGGATCCTCTGCCCGTGGAATCCTCCAGGCAAAAATACTAAAGTGGGTTGTCATCCCCCTCTCCAGGGGATCTTCCTGACCCAGGGATCAAATCCTGGGTCTCCTGCATTGCAGGCAGAGACTTTACCAACTGAACCACCAAGAAAGAGCTGCAATTGAACCAAAAGTTGTGATAAAAGTATAGTGAAGGATGGGGGAAAGGCCAGTGCAGGGAGATCTGTGGAGGTCAATCACCATTCTCTACTGCAGTCGATAGACAACATTTAAATTGATTAATGAAGAAATAATAGGATCAACGATGGCAGAGAAATACCAGAAATTCATCAAAAGAACATTTGAACGCTGAGCAACTTCCACAGAACAACTTCTGAATGCTGGCAGAGGACACCAGGCACCCAGAAAGGCAGCCCATTCTCTTCAAAAGGAGGTAGGACAAAATATAAAAGACAAAAAGTGAGACAAAAACGTTAGCGGTGGAGACCCGTCCTGGGGAGGGAGTCATGAAGAAGTTTCCAAACAGTAGGAAACCCTCTCACAGGTGGGTCTGTGGGGAGTTTTGGAATCTCAGAGGGCAACGAAACTGGGAGGGGGAAAAAACCCCACAGAATACACGCCTAACCTCAACTGTCAGCAGAGAAGTGGCACAGATGCTGGCGTCTGCCACCAGCGAGCAGGGGCTGGACAGGGAGGCATGGGCTGCATAATCGGTGCTTAGGGTAAGGACCAGGCCTGAATGCCCTGAGGACAATCTGAGGGAACTGAGATAGCAACCAAAACTGTGGGATCACCAGAGAGGAAAAAAAAAAGAGAACTTTCCTGCAAAAGGCTCTAACTGGCAGCCTGACCCGCTCATAGGAAAAAGGATTGAGCAAACACCAAGGAGACCTAGCTGGCTGCGTGCAGGCCCCTCCCCACCAGAGGCAGAGAGGCAGGCGGGACCGCCAGGACCAGAAGGCTGCTCCAACTCAGCCCCAGAGACAGGCATCCTCCACCAAACTGATCGGGTTTCCAGTTGCTAGTCACGCCTTCCTGGGATCCTGGACGGTTGGCGTCTTCCAGGAGGGTCGCAGCCTGAGGTCAGCCCCCAGAGGACACCCACAGCACAGCTGAGCCGCGCTCTCCCCGCGCACCGGGGAAAGCAAGCAGCCGGGAGTGGGGGGTGAGTGAGACGCACCGCCCACCCGGGACAGCGCGCTCACCAAACGCACACCCAGCCGAGCCTGTGCCCTTGTGGACTGTCTGAGAGCCCGAGCGCCTGAGACCTGGGACGTGCACGAAACACAGGGCCTGCTTGGACAGTGCCTCTGCATAGCACCCTGGAGCCTGAGCAGTGTAGACCCAGGAAGCACACGCTGCCTTGAGCTGGGGCAAACCCAGTGCAGTCCGTACACTTAGAGCACGCCCCCCACACACCACGGTATTTGCAGGGTCCCTCCCTCCCCACAGCACAACTGAACAAGGGAGCCTGAACGACTGACCACCTTCACCCCCTTGTGTCAGGGCAGAAATTAGACACTGAAGAGACCTGCAAACAGAGGAAGCCAAAATAAACAAAGAAGGGGGAATCGCTTTGTGACAGGTGCAACAGATTAAAACCCTGTAGTTAACATTGACTAAGCATTGGAGGGGGCCTATAGACCTTGAGAACAAGTACAAGCTGGAACAAGGAACTATCTGAAACTGAACTGACCCCACACTGCCCACAACAGCTCCAGAGAAATTCCTAGATATATTTTTACTATTATCACTTTTTAATTTTTTTTAAAAAGACCCTATTTTTAAAGCAAATTTCATATATTTTTTTATAAATTTTTGTGATTGATTTTGTTTTGTATTTTTAATATTGTATTTTTGAGAGCCTAACATCTATTCTAGAATTTTAATCTGTTTTTTGGTATTTGTTATCAATTTTGTACCTTTAAGAATCTAATCTTCAGTATCCATTTTCACTTAGGGGTGTGATTTCTCTCTGTCTTCTCCCCCAGGTCACCTCTATCTCCTCCCTCCCCCTTCTCTTCTCTACTTAACTCTGTGAATCTCTCTGGGTGTTCCAGGCTGTGGAGAACACTTAGGGAACTGATTACTGGCTAGATTGTCTCTCCCCCTTTTGACTCCCCCTCTTCTCCTCCTGGTCACCTCTATCTCCCTCCTCCCTCTTCTCTTCTCCATGTAACTCTGTGAACCTCTCTGGGTGTCCCTCACTGTGGAGAATTGTTTCACCATTAACCTAGATGTTTTATCATCTGTGATGTATGTTTGAAAAAGTCTTGAGGCTACTGTAAGAATAAGACTGAAAGCCAGAGGCAGGAGGCTTAACTCCAAAACTTGAGAACATCAGAGAACTCCTGATTCCAGGGAACATTAATAGACAAGAGCTCACCCAAAAGCCTCCATACCTACACTGAAACCAAGCTCCACCCAAGAGCCAACAAGTTCCAGAGCAAGACATACCATGCTAATTCTCCAGCAAAGCAGGAACACAGCCCTGAGCATTAAAAGACAGGCTGCCATACCATTCACCATCGCAACAAAAAGAATAAAATATTTAAGAGTATATCTACCTAAAGAAACAAAAGACCTATACATAGAAAACTATAAAACACTGATGAAAGAAATCAAAGAGGACACAAATAGATGGAGAAATATACCGTGTTCATGGATTGGAAGAATCAATATTGTGAAAATGAGTATACTACCCAAAGCAATCTATAGATTCAATGCAATCCCTATCAAGCTACCAATGGTATTCTTCACAGAACTAGAACAAATAATTTCACAATTTGTATGGAAATACAAAAAACCTCGAATAGCCAAAGCAATCTTGACAAAGAAGAACAGAACTGGAGGAATCAACCTGCCTGACTTCAGACTATACTACAAAGCCACAGTCATCAAGACAGTATGGTACTGGCACAAAGACAGAAATATAGATCAATGGAACAAAATAGAAAGCCCAGAGATAAATCCACATACCTACGGACACCTTATCTTCGACAAAGGAGGCAAGAATATACAATGGAAAAAAGACAACCTCTTTAACAAGTGGTGCTGGGAAAACTGGTCAACCACTTGTAAAAGAATGAAACTAGAACACTTTCTAACACCATACCCAAAAATAAACTCAAAATGGATTAAAGATCTAAACGTAAGACCAGAAATTATTAAACTCCTAGAGGAGAACATAGGCAAAACACTCTCCAACATAAATCACAGCAGGATCCTCTATGACCCACCTCCCAGAATATTGGAAATAAAAGCAAAAATAAACAAATGGGACCTAATCAAACTTAAAAGCTTTTGCACAACAAAGGAAACTATAAGCAAGGTGAAAAGACAGCCTTCAGAATGGGAGAAAATAAAGCAAATGAAGAAACAGACAAAGGATTAATCTCAAAAATATATAAGCAACTCCTGCAGCTCAATTCCAGAAAAATAAATGAACCAATCAAAAAATGGGCCAAAGGTCTAAACACATTTCTCCAAAGAAGGCATGCAGATGGCTAACAAACACATGAAAAAATGCTCAACATCACTCATTATCAGAGAAATGCAAATCAAAACCACAATGAGGTACCATCTCACACCAGTCAGAATGGCTGCTATCAAAAAGTCTACAAACAATAAATGCTGGAGAGGGTGTGGAGAAAAGGGAACCCTCTTACACTATTGGTGGGAATGCAAACTAGTACAGCCACTATGGAAAACAGTGTGGAGATTCCTTTAAAAACTGGAAATAGAACTGCCATATGACCCAGTAATCCCACTCCTGGGCATACACACCAAGGAAACCAGATCTGAAAGAGACACATGCACCCCAATGTTCATCGTGGCACTGTTTATAATAGCCAGGACATGGAAGCAACCTAGATGCCCATCAGCAGATGAATGGATAAGAAAGCTGTGGTACATATACACTATGGAATATTACTCAGCCATTAAAAATAATTCATTTGAATCAGTTCTAATGAGGTGGATGAAACTGGAGCCCATTATACAGAGTGAAGTAAGCCAGAAAGATAAAGACCAATACAGTATACTAACGCATATATATGGAATTTAGAAAGATGGTAATGATAACCCTATATGCAAAACAGAAAAAGAGACACAGATGTACAGAACAGAATTTTGGACTCTGTGGGAGAAGGTGAGGGTGGGATGTTTAGAGAGAACAGCATCGAAACATGTATATTATCAAGGGTGAAACAGATCACCAGCCCAGGTTGGATGCATGAGACAAGTGCTCAGGGCTGGTGCACTGGGAAGATCCCAGAGGGATGGGATGGGGAGGAAGGTGGGAAGGGGGATCGGGATGGGGAATACACATAAATCCATGGCTGATTCGTGTCAATGTATGGCAAAAACCACTACAATATTGTAAAGTAATGAGCCTCCAATGAATAAAAATAAATGGAAAAAAAAAAGACAGGCTGCCAAAAGCCTTGCCAAACCCACTGATACCCCAACAGTCACTATTGGACATTTCAATGCACTCCAGAGAGAAGAGATCCAGCTCCACCCACCAGAACACAGACTCAAGCTCCCCTAACCAGGAAACCTTGACAAGCCACTAGTCCAACCCCACCCACAGGGAGCAGGCTCCACAATAAAGAGGAACCATGAACTTCTGGCCTACAGAAAGGCCACCCCAAACACAGCAACCTAAACAAGATGAAAAGGCAGAGAAATATTCAGCAGGTAAAGGAACATGATAGATGCCCACCAAACCAAACAAAAGAGGATGAAATAGGGAGTCTACCTGAAAAATGAATTCAGAATAATGATAGCACAGGTTGTCCAAAATCTTGAAAACAAAATGGAGTTACAGATAAATAGACTAGAGACAAGGATTGAGAAGATGCAAGAAATGTTTAACAAGGACCTAGAAGAAATAAAGAAGAGTCAATCAATAATGAATAATGCAATGTGGTGGTTTAGTTGCTAAGTCATGTCTGACTCTTGCGACCCCATGGACTGTAGCCTGCCAGGCTCCTCTGTCCATGGGATTCTCCAGGCAAGAATACTGGAGTGGGTTGCCATTTCCTTCTCCAATGCATACATGCATGCTAAGTTGCTTCAGTCATGTCCAACTCTGTGTGACCCTATAGACAGCAGCCCACCAGGCCCCTCTGTCCATGGGGTTCTCTAGGCAAGAATACTGGAGTAGGTTCCCATTTCCTTCTCCTCCCTATCAAACTACCAATGGTATTTTTCACAGAACTAGAACACATAATTTCACAATTTGTATGGAAATACAAAAAACCTCGAATAGCCAAAGCAAACTTGACAAAGAAGAATGGAACTGGAAGAATCAACCTGCCTGACTTCAGACTATACTACAAAGCTACAGTCATCAAGACAGTATGGTACTAGCACAAAGAAGGAAATACAGATTAGTGGAACAAAATAGAAAGCCAGAGATGAATCCACACACCTATGGACACCTTATCTTTGACAAAGGAGGCAAAAATATACAATGGAGAAAAGACAATCTCTTTAACAAGTAGTGCTGGGAAAACTGGTCAACCACCTGTAAAAGAATGAAACTAGAACACTTTCTAACACCATACACAAAAATAAACTCAAATGGATTAAAGATCTAAATGTAAGACCAGAAACTATAAAACTCCTAGAGGGAAACATTGGCAAAACACTCTCTGAAATAAATCACAGCAAGATCCTCTATGACCCACCTCCAAGAGTAATGGAAATAAAAGCAAAAATAAACAAATTGGACCTAATTAAACTTAAAAGCTTTTGCACAATGAAGGAAACTATAACCAAGGTGAAAAGACAGTCTTCAGAATGGGAGAAAATAATAGCAAACGAAGCAACTGACAGAGAACTAATCTCAAAAATATACAAGCAGCTCCTGCAGCTCAATTCCAGAAAAATAAATGACCCAATCAAAAAATGGGCCAAAGAACTAAACAGACATTTCTCCAAAGACATACAGATGGCTAACAAACACATGAAAAGATGCTCAACATCACTCATTATCAGAGAAATGCAAATCAAAACCACAATGAGGTACCATCTCACACCAGTCAGAATGGCTGCTATCCAAAAGTCTACAAACAATAAATGCTGGATAGGGTGTGGAGAAAAGGGAACCCTCTTACACTGTTGGTGGGAATGCAAACTAGTACAGCCACTATGGAAAACAGTGTGGAGATTCCTTAAAAAACTGGAAATAGAACTGCCATATGACCCAGCAATCCTACTCCTGGGCATACACACCAAGGAAACCAGATCTGAAAGAGACACATGCACCCCAATGTTCACTGCAGCATTGTTTACAATAGCCAGGACATGGAAGCAACCTAGATGCCCATCAGCAGATGAATGGGTAAGAAAGTTGTGGTACATATATACAATGGAATATCATTCAGCTATTAAAAAGAATGTATTTGAATCAGTTCTAATGAGGTGGATGAAACTGGAGCCTATTATACAGAGTGAAGTAAGTCAGAAAGAAAAACACCAATACAGTATATTAATGCATATATATGGAATTTAGAAAGATGGTAACAATGACCCTATATGCAAGACAGCAAAAGAGACACAGATGTAAAGAACAGACTTTTGGACTCTGTGGGAGAAGGCGAGGGTGGGATGATTTGAGAGAATAGCATTGAAACATGTATATTATCATATGTGAAATAGATCCCCAGTCCAAGTTCGATGCATGAAACAGGCACTCAAAGCTGGTGCACTGGGACAACCCAGAGGGATGGGATGGGGAGGGAGGTGGGAGGGGGGTTCAGGATGGGGGACACATGTACACCCGTGACTGATTCATGTCAATGTATGGCAAAAACCACTACAATATTGTAAAGTAATTAGCCTCCAATTAAAATAAATTAATTTTAAAAAATAAAAATAAATAACAGGATCAGCTCATTATTTAGAAATATGAAAGTAAATACCACTGTGAGCATTATAAGTAGAAATCTATTTGACATTAATTCATCTAAGCCCTATTACATCCAAAAAGATAATGTGTAGCTTCTGATGGAAGACACACAAACATGCATACACACCCCATACAATAAAATGAGGATGGAGGAATAAGACCAGAGCCATGAGGAAGCAGAGTGGGGGCTGGCTCCCTGGGCACAGAGGTAGGTATAGAAGCCCTTTCCTGGGGGACCACCAGACTCTGAGTGTCACAGCCAAGGGGGACTCAGCACCATACAATTATGAATACGTTCCATACTCAGCAATTTTTAAAAACTCCCCATCCAACCCCAGCCTCCCACCCACTATCAGTCACTGCTGCCCAAAAGTCCACACTACAGATCCATTTATCTGAATTGAGCATTGATCTTTCTTTAAGAGTGGAGGTTCCCTGTCAGGGATACACACCACATAGAGTATTGGAAAGGCACAGTCTGCATGCCCTGGGCAAGCTGCTTAAAGCCCCAGAAACTTAACTTCTTGGTGGAGTCCAAAAATGGCTGCAGTCCTTGCAGCTCCTCCCATCATTCTGGGCTGGACTTGTGGTTTGCTTTGACCAGCTGGAAGTGGCAGAACTGACTTTGTGCTGTACTGATTCTAAAGCTAAAAGAAGTCTTTCACCTTCAATCCATGCTGTTCTCAGAACCCTCCACTGACACAGACACATGCCCAGGCTAGCCTGTTGGAACATGAGATATACAGTCACTCCCATCACCCCAACCAACAGCCAGTAGACTTCCAGACTGGAACAAGATCACTCAGGACCAACAAGCCCCACTCAACCCACCAGTCGCATGCAAGCCCCACCAAAATTAGTCCAGCCCAGCCCAGACCTCAAGAACCACAGAGCAGAACTGCAGGCTAAACAGATGGCAAGAGTGTGTGTGTGTGTGTGTGTGTGTGTGTGTGTGTTTATTTAAGCCACTAAGTTTTTAGTAGGTTTACTCTGTAGCAAGGAAAAACTGATGGACTTCATATGTGAAATGGTGATACCAAGGCTTAGTTCACAGGGGTAAGAGGTAATGGTATTATATGAAGTTACCAGTGGTGCTCAAAAATATTCCTTAGCACCTATCCCATTTCCAACACTGAAATGCCAGAGTTTTTAGCAACTGCCACATTTACTGAGGAGGCCAAAGAGTGGGGGCAGGGTTCCCAGAGGAAGAGAGAGGAAACCTCTAGTGGAGGCTTCACCCACGCTCCAGCCCCACTGTTGAGCAGCATGGCCACCTGATGTGACAACAAGCAATTCAACTTTGCAAGCAGGTCTGAAAAGGCAAAGATTTAACCACTGTAATTGGCTTAATCTACTATCATCTGCCGGAGAAGGCAATGGCACCCCACTTCAGTACTCTTGCCTGGAAAATCCCATGGACGGAGGAGCCTGGTAGGCTGCAGTCCATGGGGTCGCGAAGAGTCGGACATGACTGAGCGACTTCACTTTCACTTTTCACTTTCCTGCATTGGAGAAGGAAATGGCAACCCACTCCAGTGTTCTTGCCTGGAGAATCCCAGGGACGGGGGAGCCTGGTGGGCTACCATCTACAAGGTCGCACAGAGTCGGACAGGACTGAAGTGACTTAGCAGCAGCAGCAGCACCATTATCTACACCAGACAGTACAAAACCCTTCCAGGGGAGTCTTATCTCTACCACCTGTGGGCCAGACCTCACACCTGGAGGCATAGAAAATGACTCTCCCTAATCCTACCTGAGTCACAGCAAGCTCAGCGAGGGACAGCCCTCAAGCCTTTCCCCAGATGTCAGTAGTGATGAAGCAAATCCAAAACCTCTCTGCACTGACCCTGTGAGGCTTATCCACTCATGAGTGGGTAATTAGATGTTTGTCTAATTAACGCTAACTTATACAGGAACCTCCCTTCTGTGCCGAAACTCAGTCTCTGTACACTGGCACCAAATAAATCTCAGAGACAGAGTTTTGGGTGAAGTAGAAAAGAATAGCTTTATTGCTTTGCCAGGCAGCAGGGGTCACAGCAGGCTAACACCCCCAAAACGGTGTCCCAGCCTGGAGTGGGTAGTGAATTTTGTAATGGTTCAAAGAGGGGGGCATGATAAGTTCATGGATATTCTTCTGATTGGTTGGTGATGAGATAAGTGGAAGTCAGCAACATCAATCTTCTGGTTTCAACCAGTCTGGGGTCTACTGCTGGTGGGCAGCATATAGTTCATTTCTCCTACCTTGTGGGAGTTTATCTATCTGAAAAGTAGCTCAAATATATTGTTATGTGTGCCCTTTGAGCGGAAACTCTGCCCCAAGGCTGCACTATTGTTTCTTGGCTGCTCCTCCCTTGTCTCTGCATCCCCTCCCTTCCCTGATTAGCAACTGTTTGAATCTGCCCTTTGGATCTCAGGGAAGGTCATGGGGCTGAATGACCCCTATTTCCTACACACAAGAAATGGGGAACACAGAAAGGCTTTTTTTGCCCAGGAGCCCTAGGTTTCATTTCTCCCTGGGATAGGCCCTGGGAGGCCGCGAGAAGAACGCTGGGTTTGGAGTCTGAATACTTGGTTGAGCCAGTCGCTCTCCATGCCCACAAAACACACATACCCTGTGGAGCACAACGAACCACCCACATCATCTGTTGTCTGCTAAAGACCAGAGCCCCACCAGCAGAGCAGGTCTGTGTGATCTTCACACAGGCCCCCACCAGAGAGCCAGCAGGTGTCCTGGGTCTGCTGAGAGTCTCCTAAGTACCCGGCTAGGCCCAAGGGGAGATGCAATTCCCCGGTACTCTACAGGAACTTCCAGAAGTGAGGTGTTTCAAACCTATGAGGCCCATGAGGCTCATTGAATCCACACAAGCCCCCTATTTTATGCGTGAGCAGTCACCCAGAAAGGGGCACTGGCCTGTCCAAGGACCCTCAACTTCAGAGCCCACTCTACCCACCCTGGGGTCCATAACCTTGACTCTAGGTGATCAGGTATCTGTCCAGAGGGCTTTTGAACTCAAAGGTAGATTAACCACGGAGTGAGGTTACATTGCTTGGAGACACATTACCAGCTGGTCTATGAACAGTTGACCTATATTAATGGCAGCAGCCATGAAGAGTAAACAGAACATTTACAGAAGAGTGTGGGCTACCTGCACATGACCTTTCTGTATTAGAAAACACACTAGAGAAGTCTCACAGTGCTCTCCAGGGAGAAGAGACACACCTGTGCAGACCTCGCCTCTACTCCAGGCGGTCCAAGACCTGTCCCAGCACCAGCCTTACTCATCCTCTCAGGAGGGGCTGCTGTGGATGCTCAGTCTCTGCCCCCACCCTCTCCCTTCTGGCTCCACCAAGCCTACCTTTAAATCCTGGGCAGGAGGGGCCACTTTCTATTTGGAGGACAAGCCAAAGTGGACACTTATTTGCCAAGGGCCATGATGCTCCCTGGGAAATAACATTAATTCTCCAAACCCCTAGCAGTAGTTCTTGTCATTACTGCTTGAAAACTTTATGCCTTATATTGAGTAGACCACATGAACACATAAAATCTGTCCTGTTCTATAAAATAAGTAAATTCCTGGATAAAGAAGTTGTGATATATATATAATGAAATATTATCCAGCCACAAAAAAGAATAAAATAATGCCACTTGCAGCAATATGGGTGGACCTACAGACTGTCATACTGAGTGAAATGTTGACTTAGAAAGACAAATACCATATGATATCACTTGTATGTGGAATCTAAAATATGACACAAATGAACTTATTTACAAAACAGAAATAGAGTCACAGATGTAGGAAACAAACTTAAGGTTACCAAAGTGGAAAGAGGATGGGATAGGGATAAATTGGGAGATTGGGAATGACATTTACTTACTTCTGTATATAAAATAAAGCCTTACCTAATGTATAGATAGGGTTATGTATATACATATATACATGTATATACATGAACTTCCCTGGTGGCTCAGATGGTAAAGTGTCTGCCTACAATGCAGGAGACCTGGGTTCAATCCCTGGGTTGGGAAGATCCCCTGGAGAAGGAAATGGCAACCCACTCCAGTACTCTTGCCTGGAAAATCCCATGGATGGAGGAGCCTGGTAGGCTACAGTCCATGGGGTCGCAAAGAATCGGACACGACTGAGCAACTTCACTTTCACTTAATGTATAGATAAAATATAAAACATATTTAAAATAGATAGATAGATGAAATAGATAAGAACCTACTGTATAGCACAAGGAACTCTACTCAATATTCTGTAATGACCTATATGGGAAAAGAATCTTAAAAAGAATGGATATCCCCAGGGATCCTTCGCTCTGAATATGGGCGACTTATCAGCACACATGGCCACATAGGCCCGCACTTGACGCCTTGAGAAACGTCATCCATGCTTCATAACCAGGGGGCAGCCGGCTTCTGGGTGCCCTCTGGACCCTTCATTTCAGCCCCTCCCACGGTCACGTACTGTGCATCATCTGTCTCCCCGCCCAGGCTGCGGGACCAGGGACAGAGGCAGGCTCTCACCTCTCCAACCCAAGTGCCCACAGTGTGCTGGCACGTGGTAAGCCCATGATAAATGACAGGTGAGTAGATGGCTGCGTTAATGAGCAAAAATGGAATAAATCCTATGTGCAGAATAAGTTTCGGGGGGTAACACAAACCCCAATTAACACAGTAAGTGGCATTTTGTTGTCTCTATTTCAGGACACACAAAATAATTAGTGCTTAGTGCAGAGAGAGCTCTGAGTGTGAAGCTGGATGTAATCAGGTGTCAAAACACAGAAACCTGAGGAGATGAGCACAAATACAAGGAGAACTCAGTCAGCAGGAACGACTGCTCAGGGTGAGTTTTCTCCTTGAGGAGGAGCACTTTCTTGCAGGATTTTAAGGCTGTGTCACCATGCAAGAGAGACTCCTCAGTAGGGGCACTGGAAATTGCAATGGTCCTGGGTTCAGGTGGATGGAGCAGCCCCGTCCACCCCTAGTGATGAGGTGTCCACAATGGACCCCCTAGATTCACAAAATTCTCATAAAATTACCTGCTCACTGTCTCCATCCAACCAGCATGGAAATCCCAGAGAGGTTAATCAGTTATGCAATTTGCTCAAGAATTCACTTGTCTTAGATTGGTACACAATCTAAGATGTGTACACTCACACATTCTCTGACAGGGAGACTTGGGCTCCCCTCTCCCAGCCAAAGCCCATGGCACCCCTTCACCATCATGCCACATGTCCACCTCCAGGACACCTTCTCAGACCCTCTTGGCCCCCATCCTCTTGATATTTCACCTCCTCCTTGAGATTAGGCTCACACACAACCAGCCTGCAACTCCACAGCTTGCAGCCTGCCTGCACACTCTGGAGGCCCTGGTTCCTCCCACCTCATCCAGCTTAAAGATGAGACGTCGCCATAGACCAGGAACTGAGGCCTCACACTGGGGCGGCCTCTACCCAGGCTCCATCCGCTCCTCTCATTAATCCTCCCTAATAAAGCACTGGTACTCAGTCCTTCCTGGGAAACCCAGGCTCTCACACTGTTCTGATTTTTGTCTTTATTTTCCCCTCTTTATCCCCAACCCCACCGTCCACCCTTCTTCCCATTGAGGATACCTTCTCCTATACGTGGATAGACTTCCTAGAATGTGGAGGCATCCTGCAATCTGTACGTTGTTTGCAGTTTGCTTTACATAAGTGGAACTGGATCACACATTTCACTCCTGTGCTTACTTTGCTGTCAGCCCCTGGTTCTCAGCCTACTCCGCTGCAGGTCACTTACACACTTCCCTGGGGCAAAGTCCCCTGGGGACCCATGTGAGAGAGATCAGGTGTGGGCCCACCAGATCCTATGATACACACTAAGACCACTCTGCACCAACAGAACACGAGGGGCCTGCGTCCCTACAGCTTCACCAAATGTAGTATAGTCCAGTGTTATTCCCATAGTCCTGCCGGGTGGAAAGTGTTACCGCTCTGTGTTTCTCCTTTCTGGCTGGGTCGGCAGCTCTTTCTCTTCTTGTCGGCCACCTGAGAGCCATCAGCACCTCCCCGGGATTTTACCTCTGAGCGCATGTTGACCTCCCTCCCCCCTCAGCCTTGGTCACCTCGGTCATTACCTTCAAAGGGAGTTCAGGAAGTCTAGGAAGGAGGAGGAGTCAGGCCCTGGTGGCTCAGATGGTAAAGAGTCTGCCTGCAGTGCAGGAGACCTGGGTTCCATCCCTGGGTCAGGAAGATCCCCTGGAGAAGGGAACGGCAACCCACTCCAGTATTCTTGCCTGGAGAGTCCCATGGACAGAGGGACACAGGAAGGAGCAGGAAGGCACACATCAGACCTCCTCCCCATATGTGTCCCCAGGTGACCCCAAACCCTCCAAGGTGGGGTGCAGGTTTTGTGGGGCCTAAAAATCAGAAACAGAATTCTAACTCACTTTGACTCCATATGTTTCTGTCTCTTCTTCATTTTCCACTCTATACTCTGGTTCAGAAATATCTGCTCAGGTGCCTCTGGGTGAAGGCCCGAACACCAGCACACTGTGACCACAAATGACCCCAAGTGCACCAGGACCCCCCACACCACTGGTCCTCAGAGGATCTTGCTGTGAGAGCCCAGAGGGGCCGGGTCACCAAGAGTCAGCCAGTGCCCTGGTTCCAGGCATCCCTTACAAGCCAGAGTTCAACCAGGGGAGCTCACAAGAAGGACCAGTTCATTCAAATGCTCCTCTTCACCCACAATAGCATTTCCCAGAATTTCACAAAACCCACTTCTGTGTTATATTAATGCAATGTACAAAACCAAAGTGGCCCCTGTACCTGGGGGCCACTTTTCTTAGGGATAAAGCATGTCAGGCTCTGATTGTCCCCATGGACCACCAGCCTTCCGGGCTTGCAGTGGTAGCCAGCACCTCCCATACTCCCCACCTGCACAGCGGCTCCTCTTGGCCCATCCAAAGGCTGCTTAGAGTTACTGATTCAAGACTCCCAGGAAAGTCACTCTCCAGGAGCCATGGACCCCAGCTAGTCACAGAGAACCTGTCACCTCCCACTGCTTGTCAGCCTGCTCCAGGGGACACATCCCCAGTTGCCAGCTCTCTCTCTGTTCCTCTCCTGGCCTCAGGAGCTTCCATGCACCCTACTCACCCTACACTCAACTCAAAGTTCTCTCCTTCCAGAAGCCTCTCCAACTTCCCTGGGCAGTCAGGCCCTTCTTCCCTGGGCCTTGGCAGCCCTGCTGACATGCAAGCTTTTCTCCCATGGGGTTTGCTCCCACGCTGTGAATTAGACATGCAGCAGTGGATTCACTAAGAGACTCAGGGTGCATTCCTTCCAAGGCTCTGATAAACCACAGCAAAGATGGAGCCCCAGTTACACACATGGTAGGGACACAAGGGGTGCTGGGACCAGGACTTTCCTTGGCATGCCCGAGAGCTCAGACTGCTGGCACACCTTTGGCTGGTGGGCATTGTTGTAAACTGTACTGTGGTGTACTTTGATTCTCTAGGAACTACAATTTTAAATTGCAAAATACACTTATAGCTAAGACACTAGTTCTAATAACAGGGGGGGAAATAGCTTTATCCCTACAAGCAAATTCTCTAGCCCCAAAGAATGGCCTTTCCAGGTTGCTGTGGCCACCACCGTGGAGGCCTCAGTCCAGAGTGCCCTGCCCACCCACGCTGTTTCACTCATGGAGTGATTGCATGTGCAAGCACACACATAAATACACACATTCACATGTGGGTGTGCGCACACACACTGCACATAGCATATGATAAAAGAATTGTTGCAGGAATGGGGGTCCCTTCCAGGACCTGAGAGTAGGCTCTTGTCTAACACTCAGAAATGAATTGTCCAAGGAGACACATGTGCTGACAAAGCAAGAGACTTTATTGGGAAGGGGCCCCCTGGGCTGAGAGTAGGAGAGTAAGGGAAACCAGAAGGACTGCTCTGCCATACGGCTCACGTCCTGGGTTTTATGGTGATGTGTTAGTTTCCAGGTTATCTCGGGCCAATCATTCTGACTTAGGGTCATTCCTGGTGGTGCACACATCACTCAACCAAGATGGATTCCAGCGAGGAGGATCATGGGGGGTTGGTAGGACAAGTGGCGTCTCTTTTTAACCTTTCCCAAATTCTTTCAGCTTGTTTGTTCCGATTTCCTTGCCAGGACTTCCTGTCCTAAAATAACTCATGCAAATGGTTGCTATGGTGCCAGGCCAGGGTGGGAAGTTTCAGGCAGTGTTTCATCTAACAGAACTACATACATCCCTGCCAGAGGCCCAGACCTTCTAGCCATCCTACCTCCAACTGAGGCCAGCTCAGTAGCTGCCTGAGCCCCCAGGACACAGAGCTCTCCCCCAAGGCCACAGCTCCTCTGGGCGCCCCCAGGCCCTGCATTCAGGGTCCCCAGTCTCATTTGGAGCATGGAGGTCTCTCCAGAGATGCCCTGCACACAGGATGGTAAGTTTAGGGATGCAGACCCACAAGTTTGCTTAGACTGAACTTGGCCAGCTCAGGAAAGCCTTCTGCATGCAGTCCCTCTCCATGGTTTTTAAGGGCTGGGAACCAAAACACGCTCCCTGCCCATTGGGCTGCAGTACCTCCTCAAACAAGCACATGGGTGGGGCTACCTGGACCTTTGTTAGGCCTGTAAATACTGTGACTAACCACTCTGGGGCCCTTCACAGAAGCTGAGGTGCAGGGAGGTGCAGGGTCTTGCATGGACCAAGCCAGACCTCACCGTGGTAGCAGAGCCAGCCAGCTGGCCTCCAGTCTGGCTCCTTCTCCACCCCTCACTCTGCCTCCCAGCACCCAATCACATGCCCCAGCCCCAGGGCTGAAGTCAGACCTCTGCACACTAGAACAGGCTCTTTCCTTTACTGCATCTCAAGGATGGGGGGGAAATAATGCCTCACCACTTCCTGATGCATTATTTATCAGGAACGCATTAACTGTGGGTGACATCACAGGCATTTGAAGGTAATTTGTGGAAAGTATTGTTAAAGCAATTGATTTGCAAATTCCTTGACAGAGAAAACGAAGCACCCAGCAGGCGGAGATGTGACACGGAGCTGGGTTTTTTTTTTATGTATTGGGGGATAATTGATTGAAAGCTAAGCTCTGTAGCCAGTGAGAAAATGAAATTATTCTGTCTGTTATGCAAAGATATTGTATATTGTGCAAAACAGCAGGATGAGGAGCTGTGAGGGCCGCTGAGAGGCCTTTGCTCCTTCTGGGGAAGGCATCGAGTAATGTCTTTCTTTCCAAATTTAAATCAAGTCATTTCACTGCTCTTACCCCTCCCCCCCCCCCCACCTCCTCCCTTTGGGCCCTCCTTTCCTTCTAGCCCCACTGGGTTTGGTGGGTCAATAAATGAGTCATTTATCTAACAGCATCATTCCATCAACTATCTTTGGCATCCAAGGCATGCCAAGGACCAGGCTGATCTAGGCCAACCCACAGCAGCATAGAGGCCACCTGGGGAGTGTCGTAGGGCCAGGGAAGGGGCAGAGGTTGGACCCCTGCCCTGCTCTGCTCTCTACATCTGGACCTTTTCAGTCCCCCAATATCCTTAACTGCACCTCCCTAGCCAACAAAACTGGCTGCCACCTGCTCTTTAGAACTCTAGGAACTGCTCATGGCCTTCAAGATGACTGCAGCCCCTTCTCCAGGCCAGACAGCCAGCATGTCTTTCTCCCCACCACTGCTTTGCCGCACTTCCCTGAACTCAGCACACCCAACGGCCCTGTCCTCCTGCATGCACACCATGGCTCCAGTGGCCCTGAGTTTGCCTGTTCTGGCCTTTCTGCTGACATACTGCCTGTGTCTTACCCATCCAGCAACCTAGTCAGTCTCTAGGCAGAGTTCAAATGCAACCTCTTCCAGGAAGCCTTCACTGACTACCCCAGGCTCCTTCCTCCCTCTGAGCACCAACATGTTCACTGGTGGGATTCTCAGATCTCCCTGGGAGGTGGCAAAGATGGACAAGTCATGCCTGCATGGATTAATGCACTCAGGAATGATTGGGTGAGTGAATCTTGCCCAGATCACCTTGCAGGATCCCTTGATTTCTCCCAACTCTGATGAAGCTCTAGGCAGAGTAGCAGGAGTGCCCAGCAGGGTTGCTGGCTTTGCTGGCTATTCCCACTGCCCTGAGCCAGAGAACTAGCTGGGGGCTCCCTAGCAGGATGGCCCAACAGTCCTGAGGAGGCCTGGTCCCAGAGAGAGCAACCACACATGCAACTCACTCAGCAAGCACCTGCAGCCTGCAGAGGTAGAAACAGACAGCACTGGGGCTTCTGAGTAATGGTTTGTGTGGCTGCAAACCTGGATCGATCACTTAGCTTCAGTGAACCTCAGTCTTCTCATCTGTCAAATGGACGTCTTATTAACATTAAACTCTCAGATTGTTGAGGGTTAAAACCACACTGCCTGGTCCCCACTACACATTCATTACAAGTCTAAACCTGATTTAGAATTTTTATGCCCATGTTATATATTAGGAAACTGAGACATGTGGAGTTAAGAAGTTATTTGAGACCACTCATTCAAAGTGGCAGAAGTCTGGCCAGACCTGGATATACCAATACCATTCTCCCCTAGAAAGCTCCTCCCAGCTGACACCACACTTCACACAGCACACTGGACTCCAGGGTGAAAGATAAGAGGCCCCCTCAGGTCAGACTGTACACAGCCAACGGCAGTGGTTGGCCTGGGACAGAGGCTTTCAGTGCCAGAGTCAGGAAAGCCCCAGGCAAATCAAGACAAGCCATCAGTCACATTCTGACCACCTTTAAAAAGCTGGGGCAGGGGCTGGAAAATGCATAACAGTTATTCAAAATATTTTGGTAACAGAGATCATAACATTCAGGGCAAGTGTGCGTGTGTGCTAAGTCACTTCAGTCATGTCTGACTCTTTGCAACCCTATGGACTGTAGCCCACCAGGCTCCTCTGTCCATGGGATTCTCCAGGCAAGAATACTGGAGTGGGTTGCCATGCCCTCCTCCAGGGGATCTTCCCAACCCAGGGATCGAACCCACATCTCTCTATGTCTCCTGCATTGACAGGCAGGTTCTTTACCACTAGCACCACCTGGGAAGCCCCATAGCATTAGGTGCATTCCTTTTAAATAGATTGACATTTCCTAAGACTAAGTTAAAGGAAACAAACAAGAAAGTTTCTGACCACCACCTTGCTTCAACCCAATTTCTACTGGACTGCCAGCACTGCTGCCTCATCCCCAGGCCTGGTGCTGGCCCCCAAGTGTTCAAGGGTGACCAAAGCACCCCTCTCCCCATAGGAGGCCCCAGGCCAGAAGCCAAAGGTTCTTTTTTTTTTTTTTCCCATTTATTTTTATTAGTTGGAGGCTAATTACTTTACATCATTACAGTAGTTTTTGTCATACATTGAAATGAATTAGCCATGGATTTACATGTATTCCCCATCCTGGTCCCCCCTCCCACCTCCCTCTCCACCCGATTCCTCTGGGTCTTCCCAGTGCACCAGGCCCGAGCACTTGTCTCATGCACCCAACCTGGGCTGGTGATCTGCCTCACCCTAGATAATATACATGTTTCAATGCTGTTCTCTTGAAACATCCCACCCTCGCCTTCTCCCAGAGTCCACAAGTCTGTTCTATACATCTGAGTCTCTTTTTCTGTTTTGCATATAGGGTTATCGTTACCATCTTTCTAAATTCCATATATATGTGTTAGTATACTGTAATGGTCTTTATCTTTCTGGCTTACTTCGCTCTGTATAATGGGCTCCAGTTTCATCCATCTCATTAGAACTGATTCAAATGAATTCTTTTTAATGGCTGAGTAATATTCCATGATGTATATGTACCACAGCTTCCTCATCCATTCGTCTGCTGATGGGCATCTGGGTTGCTTCCATGTCCTGGCTATTATAAACAGTGCTGCGATGAACATTGGGGTGCACGTGTCTCTTTCAGATCTGGTTTCCTTGGTGTGTATGCCCAGAAGTGGGATTGCTGGGTCATATGGCAGTTCTATTTCCAGCTTTTAAGCCACAAGAACATAGTCAAGTTAAAGCAGAGGGAAGCCTGGGGGACTAGGGGGCACACGAGAAGAAGGGGAGATCAGGGAGGGTTTCCTGGAAAGGGAGACACCTTCTTTTTTTAAATTTGCTTATTTTTAATTGAAGAATAATGGCTTGAGACAACTTCTTAACAGGAATCATAAGTAGGAATTAGCAAGGCAGCAGGCTGGAATAGCATGGGCAAGACCCAGAAGTGTGGCAGAGCCTGCCCAGTACAGGAATCACAAATATGACTGAAGAACACTGTAAAATGTGGGAGGGAAAGGGAGAAAAGACAGAGAGAGAGAGGCCACATTCAAGAGGCTTATTTTTTTCTCTGAAATGTGATCCATTTTTTAACTTAGAAGTGCATACAACATGGAGTTGTCCCAGGTGAATGGATGGATGTCTAATTATTTTAATAGCTGCCTAAGATCCCATGAGGCATAAGATTCTGATTTTTCCGTGCTTCTGTCTCTGAGGACAGGCAGGTTATTTCTGGTTTATCTTTTGTTGCCACTATAAACAATTCTTCAGTACATATTTCTGTAGGGTGGAGTCTCAGACATGGAATTTCAAATAGGTATTGTCATATCGACTTTCCAAAATGCAGCTGTGCTTCTGCCCATGTTCAGTCACTGAATCATGTCCAACTCTGCAACCCCATGGGCAGTAGCCCGCCAGGCTCCTCTGTCCACAGGATTTCCCCAGCAAGCCTACTGGAGTGTGTTGCCGTTTCCTCCTCAAAGGGATCTTATCAACCGAGGAATTGAATCTGCCTCTCCTGTATGGCAGGTAGATTCTTCACCATTGTTGTGATGGTGATTGTTTAGTCGCTAAGACTTGTCTGACTCTTTTGCAACCCCCTGGACTATATAGCCCCCCAGGCTCCTCTGTCCGTGGGAGTTCCCAGACAAGAATACTGGAGTGGGTTGCCATTTCCTTCTCCAGGGGATCCTCTCGACTCAGGGATCAAACCCACATCTCCTGCACTGGCAGGCGGATTCTTTACCACTGACACACCAGGGAAGCCCCATTCTTTCCCATAGGAGTGCCCTTTTCAACACAAGTTGAAGGGCAACTTGCATTGCCCTTTGCAATACTGGACATTTTGTTTTCTCTAATTATTGCCAACCTGACAAACGAAAAGTAGCAAGTCATTGTTACTTTCATTTTTCTTTCCTGACTACTAGTAAAGTTGAAGCTCTGTTTATTTGCTTATTTTATTTTTAAAGATTTCTTCTCCTGCATACTTGGATATATTGGGGGTTTTGTGTTTTATTAGTAGGAGCTCTTTATTTGTTACAAATATTGGTCTTTTAATTGTTGTGTTATCTCGCCCCAGAACTGTTCAAAGCATTGACCCCGATAAATCTAGATGCTTTAGCTGGACTCTAGACTCCCAACAAAGTCAACTCTGGAGATTGGAATCACTTGGGAAGATTTGAATCCTAAGTCCCGGACCTCATTCCCAGAGACTTCTTGGATTTCAGTGGTTTCAGGTAGGGCCAAGAAATCAGAATTTTTCATTGTAGTAAAATTAACATAACAAAATATAAAAGTCATCATGCAATCCATTTTAAGTGTACAATTTATGAGTGGAACAGAATTGAGTTCCCAGAAATAACCCAGACATATATGGACAGTTAATTTACTAGGCAAGAACACATATTGAGAAAGGATAATCTCTTCAGTAATGGTTTTGGGAAAACTGGAAAGCCATATGCTAGAGAATGAAACTAGAAAAATTATAAAAACATAAAAATTAACTGAAAATTGACTAAAGACTTGAATGTAGTACCTGAAACCATAAAACTAGAAGAAAACATAGGCAATAATAACCTTACTGGTGTAAGTCTTAGTGGTGTTTTTGTGGATCTGACTCCAAAGGCACGAGAAATAAGCAAAAATAAACAAATGGACCACATCAAACTGAAAAGTTTCTGCACATCAAAAGAAATCATCATCAGGGAATTCCCTGGTGGTCCAGTGGTTAGGACTCTGTTCACTTCACTACTGAGGGCCCAAGTTCAATCCCTTCTGGGAGAACTGAAATCCTGCAAGCCAAAAAAAAAAAAAAAACAGGCAAAGGACCTGAAGAGATATTTTTCCAAGGAACGCATTTTCCAACAAGCATTTGAAAGGATGTCCAACATCACTAATTATTGGGGAGACACAAGTCAAAGCCACAATGAGCTGTCACCTCACACTTGTTAGAATGCCTATTCTTGAAAAGACAAGAAACAACAAATGTTGGTCAGGATGTGGAGAAAAGGGCCCTCATATAATGTTGTTCAAAATGTAAACTGGTACAGCTACTATGGAAAACAGTATGGAAATTGCTCAAACAAATAATAGAACTACCATAGAATCCAGATATTTCACTTCTGGTAACACCGTTTGAAAAGATACATGCATCCCTGTGTTTATTATAGCAATATTTACAGTAGTAATGATATAGAAACAACCTAAGTGTCCACCAATGGATAAAAGGATAAAGATGTGGTATATATTTATATAACATAATATTACTCAACCATAAAAAAGAATGAAACCCTGACATTTGGGACAGCATGGATAGACTTTGAAGGCCCTGTGCTAAGTGAAAGAAGACAGACAGAGAAAGACAAATTCTTTATTATTTAACTCAGAATTGGAATCCAAAAATACAAAACAAATAAAATAAAGCAAACACAAAGCTCAGAGATACAGAGAAGAGGTTAGTGTTTACCAGTGAAGGGGGTTGGTGTGGGCACAATGGATGAAGGTCAACTGTATGGTGATGGACAGTAACTTGACTTGTGGTGGTGATGACTCTGTGGTGTACACAGGTGTCACACTGTAGTGCTGTGCACCAAAACTTATATCATATAAATAAAGGAGCAAATAAATAAATGAATTTGAATTGTTTTCTTTATGCACATTTTAAAAATATACAATTCAGTGGCATTCAGTACATTTACAATGTCAGACCACCACCACCCCTATCTAGTTCCAGAACACTTCCTCACCCCCAAGAAATCTCTACACCCATTATCAGGCACGCTCCCACTCCACAACTTTGATGCTAATCTACTTCCTATGTCCATGCCTTTATCTGCCCTGGACATTTCATATAAATGGATTTACCACTGGCCTTTTGTGTCTGTCCTCTTTAACTCAGCATGTTTTCAAGATTCATCCATGTTACAGCATGTATAAAAGCTTCATTCTTTGTTATAGCTGCATGATATTCCACTGTATATCATATTTGTTTATTCATCTATCTGTTGATCAGCCTTGAGGTCGTTTCCTCCTTTCAGCTGTTGTGAATCATGCTGCTGTGAACATCAGTGTATGGGCCTTTGTTTGAACTGTTATTTTTAATTCTTTATATATAGTCTTAAGAGTGGAACTGCTGGGTCACATAGTAACTCTATGTTCAATGTAATGTTTTCCACGGCAACTAAACCATTTTACACTGCCATGGAATAGGAATTTTTAAATCTCCCCTGATGATTCCAACATATAGTCAAAGTTAAGGACTTCCGTCTTGGTAAATCTTTAAAGACATTTCCAATCTCTCAGCACTTACACCATGTCAGTTAACTATTTATTCTTAGATCAATTTTGTTAACTTTTGTTAGGAAACCACCTATTTTCTATACATTTTCAACAGTGTTGTCATGTAATAATTTTTTTGTTTCCCTGTCTTTCAAACTTCTTACTAATCTCATATGCCCTTGTTCTTTATTGAGATATAACTGACAAAATTGTATGTACTTAAAGTGCACAATGTGAGGATTTGATATGTGCATATATTATATATATTGTAAAATATTTACCACAATCAAAGTTAACTAAAACATCCATCACCTCATAATTACCCTTGTGTGTGTGCAGTGAGAATGCTTAAAATTACTCTCTTAGCAAATTTCAAGTATACAATACAGTATTATTAAGTATAGTCACCATGCTGTACATTATATCTTCAGAACTTACTCACCTTATGATTAAAAGTTTATTCCCATTGATTATTATCGCCCCATTTTCCCTGCTGCTGCTTTTTGTTTTTTTAAGATTCCACTTATAAGTGAAATCATACACTATTTGTCTTTGTCTGGCTTGTTTAACTTAACATAATGTCCTCCAGCTGTAATATGTTGTCCTAAGTGGCAGAGTTTCCTTCTTTTAAGGCTGATTAATATTATAAATAAACAGAGACATCATATTTTCCCTATCTGTTCCTCCATGAAAGGACATCTAGGTTGCTTCCATGTCTTGGCTACTGTGAATAGGGCTGCAGTGGGTATAAGCATGCAGACATCTCTTTAAGATACTGATTTCATTTCATTTGGCTGTATACCCAGAAATGGAATTGCTAGGTCATTGGTAACTCTATTTTTAATTTTTTGAGGGATGGTCATACTGTTTTCCATAGTGGCTACACGAATTTACATTCTCACCAACACTATACAAGGGTTCCCTTTTCTCCAAACCCTCCCCAACACTTGTTATTTCCTGTCTTTTTGATAACAGCCATTCTAACAGGTGTGAGGTGATATTTCATTACAGTTTGGACTTGCATTTCTCTGATGATTAGTGTCATTGAGCACTCTTTCATGTACCTGTTGGTCATCTGCATGTCTTTGGAAAAGTATCTATTTTAGTCCTTTGCCCAATTTTTAATTGGATTATTTCTCCTTTTGCCATTGAGTTGTGTGAGTTCCTTATGTGCTTTACATATAAACCTCTTACCAGTTATATGGTTTGCAGTTATTTTCTCCCCATTCCATAGTTTGTCTTTCTCACTTTCACTTTCCTTTACTGTGCAAAAGCTGTTTGTTTATTGCATTTGTTGTCTACGCTTTTGGCATCATATCCAAAAACATGGCCAAGATCAATGTCAATGAAATTTTTCCCTTTGTTTTTTCCTAAGAGTTTTACAGTTTCAGGTCTTAGATTTAAGTATTTAATCCATTTCAAGTTCATCTTTGTGAGTGGTGTAAGATAGCGGTCCAGTTTCTTTCTTTCTTTTTTTCTTTTTTGCAGATGGATATCCAGTTTTCTCAGCACTGTTCTATTGTGTCTACTTGATGCCCTTGTCAAAGTTTAGTTAGCCATATAGGCCATGAGTTTATTTCTGGGCTACCAGGAGTCTGTTTATAATCTGGACTTGAGTCAGATGTTCATGGGGATCCACTGAAGATTTTTAAGGGAGTCAAGTTTAAAGCTCCCATAACGTTAGGTTTAAAGACTACATGTCAGTCACCTCAGACTACCAATATGAGACCAAAGCCCAGAGACGGCAGGTAATGTGTGCCCAAGTTCACACAGCAATAGCGCTCTGGAGAAAAAGACAGACCTCACACACAGGCCTCCTGTGCCCCAGCCCAGCACTGTTTGGTGAAAAAGAGCCATCCCACACTTCCTTTCTTCCCCTCACCTATGCCAGACCCAGCCCCTGACTGATGAACACAATTGTTTCAATTGCTTCAAATTTTTTTAAGGTCTTCTACAAATTTGGATAGCGACCTTCATTTCTTTCTCCTAAAAATCCTCTGACAGTCCACTGAGAAGATCTGAATATTCAAATCACATGGCTGTTCAAACAAGAACCATCTTTAACTTACTTACTTTAATCCTGAATTCTGTTCTTTTTCATTTAGAGTCCCTTGGATTTGAGACTTGGGTGAAAGATAAAAGCTTTAAATGTCTTGATCATGATAAAGATTTCTCACAGATCTTCACCATTTGGGGGCTTTGTCAGATTCCACATGTTATATTTAGGAAGCCAAATGACTTCACACACATCCTGTCCAACCTCGAGCCTCCAAAGCCCAGTTCCCAGCAACACTGTCCCCTTCACATCCATTCAGACCCCAGGGCATCCTCCAGGAAGATCATAGACCTGGGCTGGGCTTGGAGTCCTAGAAATAAATAAAGTAGCCTCTGTGACAAGGACTTCAGAATCTCTCCTCAAACCATGGGCACACAGGTGAGTAAACAGTAAGGCAGACACACGGTACAAGTCCAGGGGTAGGAAATGTAGGGGAGAGAGATCAGCCTCGGGCTTTCAAAAAAGAGAAACTTCGTGGGGGTCAAGGATGACGGACCAGGTAAGGCAGACAAGTTCACAGCAGAGAAGCCTCTCCCCAGGGGTTGATGATGACATCCTCAGTCTTCTGGGGAGTATATGAGCCATGCCTGCTTCCAGGATGCCCTATGTCTGGTAATGGGAAAGAGTTGGGGGTGTCCCACCTGATTTTATCCAACACTGTAGCCTCCTGATTAAGTTCTCACACTTAATCCCAACAGATAATTGGAAACAACAAGGCAATTTCCTCACATGGTGGTTTCAAAACCCATCTGCATTCCAATTCCAGACAAGATGGAGTATACATATTTCTCCCTGTTTCTCCTGCAAAACACAGCTAAAAACCTTGGATATTACATATAATGGAGTAGGAAATGGCAGCCCACTCCAATATTCTTGCCTGGAAAACTCCATGGACAGAGGAGCCTGGTGGGCTACAGTCTATGGAGTCACAAAGAGTCGGACACAACTGAGTGACGGAGTACACACGACATTACATATAAACCAAACATGAGCAACTCTGGAAGGCGGAGAAAAGAAGGCTGCCTGGTTAAGAACCTTGAGGAACATGGCAGTGAGCTCCTGGGGTTTTCTTTCTGCATCTATCCCAGACTGAGGCTGGAGAAGTTGGCCACCACAAGTATCAACAGGCACAGACAAAGCTCTAAGGAAAGTGTTCTCTCTCAAGACAAAGGACAAGGAAAGGGCTAACCTAGCAAGACAGAAAGCTTTGACCAAATAATTGCCCTACTCCAGCCAAAGACAAAAAACTGTGACCCTGCTCCCACCAACAAAAGCTAAGTAGGGACTCAGGATTTTCATACCCACCTGCAGTAATGAGTCTACCCCTACTGCCAACAGGGTCACTGGTGTCTACATGAGGACCCTGGATTTCTGCCCCCACCTGATGGCAATAAGACACCTCTCCCTGCCATGATGGAGTGTGTCACAGGAGGTCTAATACGAAGCTGGGATTTTCACCACCATGTGGCAGCGGGAGCTCACCTCCACCCCTGCACAGCAGTGCCAGGGGAAAACACTTGAAAAGGTGCCCTCCCACCCCAGCCAGCAATGGCAGACACTCCTCCCCATGCTGAGTGTCTGCAGGGGCGACATGGAGACCCTAGGTCCACCCCACTCAACAGCATCAGGATAGCATCCTCATTCCCCACCAGCTCAGAATCAAAGGAGGCCTGCTAGGACAGAAGATTTAAATAAGATCCACAGTCTGATAATAGCCAAAATACCAGAGTTCAAGTGAAAAATCCCTCATCATACTGAGAACCAGAAAACCTCAACTTGAATAAGAACAGACAATCAAGAGATACCAACACTAACACATCACAGTTTTGGAATTATCCAAAAGAGATTTTAAAGTAACCATGATAAGCATGCTGCAATGATGCTACAGAAACGCAGCTATGAACATATTTAAAATTAATGAAAAAATGGAAAAGCTCAGCAAAGAAAGAGAATTATACAGAAAAGAACCAAATGGAAATTTTAGAACGGAAAAATACAATCACTGAAGAACAAATCTCAATGGATGGACTCAAAAGTAGAATGGAGAGAGCAGAGAAAGACTTGGTGAACTTGAAGATAAAACAGAAATTGTCGATCTTAACAGAGAGAAAATAGTGTGGGGAAGAAAGAGCACTCAGGGACCTGGAGAAATATTCCAAAGATCTAACGTTTGTGTCATCTGAATCCCAGAGGGATAAAAACAGAAAAAGCATTAAAACACTTAATAGCTGAAATTCTCACAAATATGACTAAAATACATAAACCTGCAAACTAAAGAAACTAAACAAATAGAATAAACCCAAAGAAACCATATCAAGTATATCATAATCAAATTCCAAAAACTGAAGACAAATAAAAGTTCTCAAAAGCATCAAGAGAGAAGCAACACCTTACCCTAAGGAACAAATGATTCAAATAACCACAGAGGCCAGAAAGAAGTAATACAACATGAAATTTCAAGTGCTGAAGTAAAAGAACTGTCAAACAGGATCCTTATTTGGGGGGGGATGTGGAGCTTTAGCTTTGAGGAAGCAAGACATTCTCAAATGAAGGAAAATCAAGAGAATTTGGGTGAGTAGACTTTTCCTAAAGAAAAGACTAAGGAAAAGTACTTGAAACAGACAACAACATGGTAAAAGAACCTTGGAAAATTAGAAAAGAAGAAAAAGCAACAGAAAAAAGTAAAAATACAGGTAAGTATAATAAACTTCCCTTCTGTTGAGTTTCATAGTTACTTTGATGGCTAAAGCAAGACTTACATTGTGGTCTGCCATGGTAACAGTGTCTGCAGAGGAAATGCTTAAGAATCATAAGCAGGGGAGGATAAAGGGACTTGAAAGGAAGAAAGTTTGATACATTTCATTAAAACTAATAAAATGTTGATACAGTATACTGAAATTTGTAACACTAAATATTATATATTATATAATACTAAATATTATATAAGAGTCAAATCAATAAAATAAGCTCCCACCTCTAGAAACGAGAAAAAATTTTAAAAAGACAAAATTAATCCAAGCCAGCAGAAGAAAGGAAATACCAAAGGTCAGACCACAAGTCAATGAAATTGAAAACAATAAAGCAAATCAATGAGACAAAAAGCCAGTTCTTTGAAAAGATGAGTAAAATTGACAAAACCTTACCAAGACTGACCAAAAACAAAAAAAAAAAAAAAGAAAGAAAGAAAAATGATCACTATAAGCTTTGTTACAGGAGCTATCACCACAGCAGCTAGAAACTTTAGCCACGAAAAGTATAATAAAGGATTACAGTGGACAACTCTCCACATATAAATACACAATGTAGGTGACATAGACCACTTCCTCAAAATGCACAAAGTGCCACAACTCATTTAATATGAAATAGATCACTTGAATAAATGTGTAACCCTCAAGTAAATTGAATTTTTAAGTTAACATTCCAAAAAATTCTTCAAGCTCAGATGGTCTCACTGAAGAATTCTACCAAACACTTAAAGAATTAACATCAATCCCACACCACCTTGTCCAGAAAACAGAAGAGGAAGAAATACCTCCCAACAAGTTTTGAGACCAGTAGGCTAATAGAGTTTTGCCAAGAGAACACACTGGTCATAGCAAACACCCTCTTCCAACAACACAAGAGAAGACTCTACACATGGACATCACCAGATGGTCAATACCAAAATCAGATTGATTACATTCTTTGCAGCAGCCAAAGATGGAGAAGCTCTATACAGTCAGCAAAAACAAGACCGGAAGCTGACTATGGCTCAGATCATGAACTCCTTATTGCCAAATTCAGACTTAAACTGAAGAAAGTAGGAATAACCACTAGACCATTCAGGTATGACCTAAATCAAATCCCTTATGACTATACAGTGGAAGTGAGAAATAGATTTAAGGGACTAGATCTGACAGACAGAGAGCCTGATGAACTATGGACAGAGGTTCGTGACATTGTACAGGAGACAGGGATCAAGACCATCCCCATGGAAAAGAAATGCAAAAAGGCAAAATGGTTGTCTGAGGAGGCCTTACAAATAGCTGTGAAATGAAGAGAAGCTAAAAGCAAAGGAGAAAAGGAAAGATATTCCCATTTGAATGCAGAGTTCCAAAGAATAGCCAGGAGAGATAAGAAAGCCTTCCTCAGTGATCAATGCAAAGAAATAGAGGAAAACAACAGAATGGAAAAGACTAGAGATCTCTTCAAGAAAGAATTAGAGATACCAAGGGAACATTTCATGCAAAAACGGGCACAATAAAGAACAGAAAATGTATGGACCTAACAGAAGATATTAAGAAGAGGTGACGCAAATACACAGAAGAACTGTACAAAAAAGATCTTCATGACCCAGATAATCACAATGGTGTGATCACTCACCTAGAGCCAAACATCCTGGAATGTGAAGTCAAGTGGGCCTTAGAAAGCATCACTACAAACAAAGCTAGTGGATGTGATGGAATTCCAGTTGAGCTATTTCAAATCCTGAAAGATGATGCTGTGAAAGTGCTGCACTCAATATGCCAACAAATTTGGAAAACTCAGCAGTGGCCACAGGACTGGAAAAGGTCAGTTTTCATTCAATCCCTAAGAAAGGCAATCCCAAAGAATGCTCAAACTACCACACAATTGCACTCATCTCACACGCTGGTAAAGTAATGCTCAAAATTCTCCAAGCCAGGCTTCAGCAATACATGAACCGAGAACTTCCAGAATGTTCAAGCTGATTTTAGAAAAGGCAGAGGAACCAGAGATCAAATTGCCAATATCTGCTGGATCATCGAAAAAGCAAGAGAGTTCCAGAAAAACATCTATTTCTGCTTTATTGACTACACCAAAGCCTTCGACTGTGTGGATCACAATAAACTGTGGAAAATTCTGAAGGAGATGGGAATACCAGACCACCTGACCTGCCTCTTGAGAAACCTGTATGCAGGTCAGGAAGCAACAGTTAGAACTGAACATGGAACAACAGACTGGTTCCAAACAGGAAAAGGAGTACATCAAGGCTGTATATTGTCACCCTGCTTATTTAACTTATATGCAGAATACATCATGAGAAACACTGGGCTGGAAGAAGCACAAGCTGGAATCAAGATTGCTGGGAGAAATATCAATAACTTCAGATATGCAGATGACACCACCCTTATGGCAGAAAGTGAAGAACTAAAAAGCCTCTTGATGAAAGTGAAAGAGAAGAGTGAAAAAGTTGGCTTAAAGCTCAGCATTCAGAAAGCTAAGATCATGGCATCTCGTCCCATCACCTCATGGGAAATAGATGGGGAGATAGTGGAAACAGTGTCAGACTTTATTTTGGGGGGCTCCAAAATCACTGCAGGTGGTGACTGCAGCCATGAAATTAAAAGACGCTTACTCCTTGGAAGGAAAGTTATGAACAACCTAGATAGCATATTAAAAAGCAGAGACATTACTTTGCCAACAAAGGTCCGTCTGGTCAAGGCTATGGTTTTTCCAGTGGTCATGTATAGATGTGAGAGTTGGACTGTGAAGAAAGCTGAGTGCCAAAAAATTGATGCTTTTGAACTGTGGTGTTGGAGAAGACTCTTGAGAGTCCCTTGGACTGCAAGGAGATCCAACCAGTCCATCCTGAAGGAGATAAGTCCTGGGTGTTCATTGGAAGGACTGATGCTGAAGCTGAAACTCCAATACTTTGGCCACCTCATGTGAAGAGTTGACTCATTGGAAAAGACCCTGGATGCTGGGAGGGATTGAGGGCAGGAGGAGAAGGGGATGACAGAGGATGAGATGGCTGGATGGCATCACCGACTCGATGGGCATGAGTTTGAGTAAACTCCGGGAGTTGGTGATAGACAGGGAGGCCTGGCGTGCTGCGATTCATGGGGTCGCAAAGAGTCAGACACGACTGAGCAACTGAACTGAACTGAGCTGAACTAATTAGCAAAATACAACAAAAAGAGTACAAAGAAAACTATGGTCCAATATCTCACATGAACATAGATACAAAAATCCTTAACACAGTATTGATTAATGGAAATTGTAAATAAACACAATAAAAAGAGTTATACACCATAATTGAGTGGGGTTTATTTCAGGTATGCAAGTGTGGTTCAGTATTTGAAAACCAATCAATATCAATTCACCATATTAACAGACTAAAAAAGAAAAATCACATGATCACAAATCCATTGATACAGAAGAGGTGCTTGTCAAAGTCAATACCACTTATGGTAAAAAAAAAAAAAAAAAAAAAAAAAATCTTTTAAAAAAACAGGAACAAAGGGGAATTTCCTCAAACTTGAAAAAAGTTATCTACAAAAACCCTGTAGCTAACATTAGACTTAATGATGAAAGACTAAATATTTTCCCCCTGAGATTGGAACAAAGCAAGCACTTAGCACTCCTATTCAACATCATACTGGAAATTCTAGTTAATGCAACAAAAGAAGGGAAGGGGAGGAGGGAGGAAGGGGAGCAGAGGGGAGAGGAGGGTAAGAGAGGGAAGGAACACAGATCATTTTCTAATTTAATGTTGCACATGTGTGTGTGTGTGTGTGTGTGTGTGGACACCCTCATACACATATCATCTTGTACCCAGTGAACCTGCTGAACTCTGTTAGCAATTCTAACAGTTTGTAGATCCTTATAGATTCTTCTATGTAGACAACCATAATATCTGCAAATAATAAATAATTGTTTTTTCTTGTGTAATCTTACTAAATGTTTTCAATGTTTTATTGTACTGGCACAATGATGAGTGAAGCAATTATAATAAGTACTTTTGTTTTCTTTGTTATTGTTGTTCAGTCACAAAGTCGTGTCTGACTCTTTGTCTTATATCTGACTTTAAATAAATTATGCTAATCAGTGTGATGTTTTCCCTCGATTTATAATGATAGGCTTCATCAAACTAAGAAAGTTCCCTCCTATTTCTAGTATGTAAAGAGGTGTTTTTCATTGATTTTTTAGAAATCCATCTGGGCGGAGGACGAGCTAAGATGGCAGAGGAATAGGACGGGGAGACCACTTTCTCCCCCACAAATTCATTGAAAGAACATTTGAATGCTGAGCAAACTCCACAAAACAACTTCTGATCACTAGCAGAGGACATCAGGCACCCAGAAAAGCAGCCCATTGTCTTTGAAAGGAGGTAGGACAAAATATAAAAGATAAAAAGAGAGACAAAAGAGTTAGGGATGGAGATTCGTCCCAGGAAGGGAGTCTTAATAGAGGAAGTTTCCAAACACCAGGAAACCCTCTCACTGGCAGGTCTGGGGGAAGTTTTCAAAACTAGGAGGGCAACCAAACTGGGAGGGAAAATAAATAAAACCTACAGATTACATGCCTAAAAGCAACTCCCAGCAGAAAAGTACCCCAGACGATCGCATCCACCACCAGCAAGTGGGGGCGGAACGGAGAGGAGTGGGCGGCATTGCTTAGGGTAAGGACCACACCTGAAAGCCCTGAGGGCAATCGGAGGGAGCTAACTTGAGACAGCAACTTAAACTGTGGGATAGCAAGAGAGCAAGAGAATTAACCTGCGAAAAGCCCTAACCTAAGGCACAGCCAGCCCATTCACAGAACAAAGGACTGAGCAATACCAGAGAAGAGCTAGCCAGCTGCAGACTGGCCCATCCCCCGCCGGAGGCAGGAGGCAGGGGGGAGGTGGGCGCCAGCCAGAGCCAGAAAGGGGCAAACTCGGCCCCAGAGAGGGCATCCCCTACCAAACTGCAAACAGGCTTCCAGTTTCTAACCAAAGACTTCCTGAGATTCTGGATGGTTGACATCCGCCGGGAGGGTCACAGCCAGAGATCAGCTCCCCAGAAGAGACACAAGGCGCACCGGACCAGGGCGCGCCCGGAAACTGAGGCTGGGACAGGGAGGGGAGAAGTCACGCTGCACCTGAAGAGAGTGCGCTCATCAAGCTCCTGGTTGCCTGAGCTGCTTGGACAGGGGAAGGCACAAAACGCAGGCCCAACCGAGTCTGCGCCTTTGTGGAGTACCCGAGAACCTGAACCTGAGCGGCTTAGGCCTGGGAAGTGCACGCAACTCAGGGCCCGCTCCCTGTAGAGCAGCCTGGAGCCTGAGCAGTGTAGACGGGGAAAGCACACACGCCGTGAGCGGGGGCAAACCCAGTGTGGCCGGAACACTGCGAGTGCTCCCCACACACGCCAGTGATATTTGTCTGCAGCGCCCCTCCCTCCCCACAGCACGACTGAACAAGCGAACCTAAACAAGAGACCACCTCCGCCCACTTGTGTCAGGGTGGAAATTAGACACTGAAGAGACCTGCAAACAGAAGCCAAATAAACAAAGGGAACCGCTTTAGAAGTGACAGGTGCAACAGATTAAAATCCCTGTAGTTAACACCAACTACACTGGAAGGGGCCTATAGATATCGAGAAGTGTAAGCTAGAACAAGGAGCTGTCTGAAACTGAACCAAACCCACACTGCCCGCAACAGCTCCAGAGAAATTCCTAGATATATTTTTACTATTATTATTTTTTTAATTAAAAAAAATTTTTTATTTTTTAAGTCCTCTATTACTCTCTATTACTCCTTAATTTTCATTTTTATAACCCACTATAACCTTGCAAAAAAAAGGGGGGGACCCTATTTTTAAAGCAAACTTCATATATATTTCTTAAATTTTTTGTTTTTTTTTTTAATATTGTATTTTTAGGAGTCTAACCTCTAGATTTTTAATCCTTGTTTTTCAGTATTTGATATCAATTTTGGACATTTAAGAATCCAACCTTCAGTACCCATTTTTACTCAGGAGTGTGTATTGGTTTGATTACTCTCTCCCCTTTTGACTCTCCTTTTTCTCCCCAGATCACCTCTATTTCCTCCCTCCCCGTTCTCTTCTCAATCCAATTCTGTGAATCTCTGTTGGTGTTCTGGGCAGCAGAGAACACTTTGGGAACAGAGTACCACCTAGATCTGTCTCTCCTCTTCAGTCCCCCTTTTTCTCCTCCTGCTCACCTCTATCTCCTTCCTCCCTCTCCTCTTCTTCATGTAACTCTATGAACCTCTCTGGGTGTCCCTCACTGTGGAGAATCTTTTCACCATTAACCTAGAACTTTTATTATAAGTGCTGTATGGATGGAGAAGTCTTGAGGCTACTGGAAGAATAAGACTGAAAACCAGAGGCAGGAGGCTTAAGCCCCAAACCTGAGAACACCAGAGAACTCCTGACTCCAGGGAACATTAATTAATAAGAGATCATCCAAAAGCCTCCATACCTACACTGAAACCAACCACCACCCAAGAGCCAATAAGTTCCAGAGCAAGACATACCACGCAAATTCTCCAGCAACACAGGAACATAGCCCTGAGCGTCAATATACAGGCTGCCCAAAGTCACACCAAACACGTAGACCCATCTCAAAACTCACTACCAGACACTCCATTGCACTCCAGAGAGAAGAAACACAGGTCCACCCACCAGAACACCGACACAAGCTCCCCTAACCAGGAAACCTTGACAAGCCAATCGATCAACACCACCCACTAGGAGAAACCTCCACAATAAAAAGGAACAACAGACCACCAGAATACAGAAAGACCACCCCAAACACAGCAATCTAAATAAGATGAAAAGGCAGAGAAATACCCAGCAGGTAAAGAAACATGAAAAATGCCCACCAAGCCAAACAAAAGAGGAGGAGATAGGGAAGCTACCTGAAAAAGAATTTAGAATAATGATAATAAAAATGATCCAAAATCTTGAAAACAAAATGGAGTTACAGATAAATAGCCTGGAGACAAGGATTGAGAAGATGCAAGAAATGTTTAACAAGGACCTAGAAGAAATAAAAAAGAGTCAATTAAAAATGAATAATGCAATAAATGAGATCAAAAACACTCTGGAGGGAACCAACAGTAGAATAACGGAGGCAGAAGATAGGATAAGTGAAGTAGAAGATAAAATGGTGAGAATAAATGAATCAGAGAGGAAAAAAGAAAAAAGAATCAAAAGAAATGAGAACAAACTCAGGGACCTCTGGGACAATGTGAAATGCCCCAACATTTGAATCATAGGAGTCCCAGAAGAAGAAGACAAAAAGAAAGGCCATGAGAAAATACTCAAGGAGATAATAGCTGAAAACTTCCCCAAAATGGGGAAGGAAATAGTCACACAAGTCCAAGAAACCCAGAGAGTCCCAAACAGGATAAACCCAAGGTGAAACACCAAGACACATATTAATCAAATTAGCAAGATCAAACACAAAGAACAAATATTAAAAGCAGCAATGGAGAAACAACAAATAACACACAAAGGGATTCCCATAAGGAAAACAGCTGATCTTTCAACAGAAACTCTTCAGGCCAGAAGGGAATGGCAGGACATACTTAAAGTGATGAAAGAAAATAACCTACAGCCCAGATTACTGTACCCAGCAAGGATCTCATTCAAATATGAAGGAGAAATCAAAAGCTTTACAGACAAGCAAAAGCTGAGAGAATTCAGCACCACCAAACCAGCTCTCCAACAAATGCTAAAGGATCTTCTCTAGACAGGAAACACACAAAGGTTGTATAAACGTGAAATCAAAACAACAAAGTAAATGGCAACAGGACCATACTTATCAATAATTACCTTAAATGTAAAGGGGTTGAATGCCCAAACCAAAAGACAAAGACTGGCTGAATGCATACAAAAGCAAGACCCCTATATATGCTGTCTACAAGAGACCCACCTCAAAACAAGGAACACATACAGACTGAAAGTGAAGGGCCAGAAAAAAATATTTCACGCAAACGGAGACCAAAAGAAAGCAGGAGTCGCAATACTCATATCAGATAAAATAGACTTTAAAATAAAGGCTGTGAAAAGAGACAAAGAAGGACACTACATAATGATCAAAGGATCAATCCAAGAAGATATAACAATTATAAATATATATGCACCCAACATAGGAGCACTGCAATATGTAAGGCAAATGCTAACAAGTATGAAAGGGGAAATTAACAGTAACACAATAATAGTGGGAGACTTTAATACTCCACTCACACCTATGGATAGATCAACTAAACAGAAAATTAACAAGGAAACACAAACTTTAAATGACACAATGGACCAGCTAGACCTAATTGATATCTATAAGTCATTTCACCCCCAAAACAATCAATTTCACCTTTTTCTCAAGTGCACATGGAACCTTCTCCAGAATAGATCACATCCTGGGCCATAAATCTAGCCTTGGTAAATTCAAAAAAATTGAAATCATTCCAGTCATCTTTTCTGACCACAGTGCAGTAAGATTAGATCTCAATTACAGGAAAAAAAAACTATTAAAAATTCCAACATATGGAGGCTAAATAACACGCTTCTGAATAACGAACAAATCATAGAAGAAATCAGAAAAGAAATCAAAATATGCATAGAAATGAATGAAAATGAAAACACAACAACCCAAAACCTATAGGACACTGTAAAAGCAGTGCTAAGGGGAAGGTTCAGAGCAATACAGGCTTACCTCAAGAAACAAGAAAAAAGTCAAATAAATAATCTAACTCTACATCTAAAGCAACTAGAGAAGGAAGAAATGAAGAACCCCAGGGTTAGTAGAAGGAAAGAAATTTAAAAATTAGGGTAGAAATAAATGTAAAAGAAACAAAAGAGACCATAGCAAAAATCAACAAAGCTAAAAGCTTGTTTTTTGAAAAGATAAATAAAATTGGCAAACTGTTAGCCAGACTCATCAAGAAACAAAGGGAGAAGAACCAAATCAACAAAATTAGAAATGAAAATGGAGAGATCACAACAGACAACACTAGAATACAAAGGATCATAAGAGATTACTACCAGCAGCTCTATGCCAATAAAATGGACAACTTGGAAGAAATGGACAAATTCTTTAAAAAGTATAATTTTCCAAATGAACCAGGAAGAAATAGAAGATCTTACCAGACCCATCACAAGCACAGAAATCGAAACTGTAATCAGAAGTCTTCCAGGAAACAAAAGTCCAGGACCAGATGGCTTCACAGCTGAATTGCACCAAAAATTCAGAGAAGAGCTAACGCCTATCTTACTCAAACTCTTCCAGAAAATTGCAGAAGAAGGCAAACTTCCAAATTCATTCTATGAGGCCACCATCACATTAATATCAAAACCTGACAAAGATGCCACAAAAAAAGAAAACTATAGGCCAATATCACTGACTGATGAACATAGATGCAAAAATCCTTAATAAAATTCTAGAAAACAGAATCCAAAAACATATTAAAAAGATCATACATTATGATGAAGTAGGCTTTATCCCAGTAATGCAAGGATTCTTTAATATCCACAAATCAATATATGTAATACACCACATTGACAAATTGAAAGATAAAACACATATGATTATCTTAATAGATGCAGAAAAATCCTTTGACAAAATTCAACATCCTTTATGATAAAAACTAGAGCTAATCAATGAATATAGTAAAGTTGCAGGATATAAAATTAACACACAGAAATCCCTTGCATTCCTATACACTAACAATGAGAAAACAGAGAAATTAAGGAAACAATTCCATTCACCATTGCAACAAAAAGAATAAAATACTTAGGAATATATCTACCTAAAGAAACAAAAGACCTATATATAGAAAACTATAAAACACTGATGAAAGAAATCAAAGAGACACAAATAGATGGAGAAATATACCATGCTCACGGATTGGAAGAATCAATATTGTGAAAATGAGTATATTACCCAAAGCAATCTATAGATTCAATGCAATCCCTATCAAGCTACCAATGGTATTTTTCAGAGAACTAGAACAAATAATTTCACAATTTGTATGGAAATACAAAAAACCTTGAATAGCCAAAGCAATCTTGAGAAAGAAGAATGGAACTGGAGGAATCAACCTTCCTGACTTCAGTCTCTACTACAAAGCCATAGTCATCAAGACAGTATGGTACTGGCACAAAGACAGAAATATAGATCAATGGAACAAAATAGAAAGCCCAGAGATAAATCCACATACCTATGGACACCTTATCTTCGACAAAGGAGGCAAGAATATACAATGGAAAAAAGACAACCTCTTTAACAAGTGGTGCTGGGAAAACTGGTCAACCACTTGTAAAAGAATGAAACTAGAACACTTTTTAACACCATACACTCAAATAAACTCAAAATGGATTAAAAAGATCTAAATGTAAGACCAGAAACTATAAAACTCCTAGAGGAGAACATAGGCAAAACACTCTCCGACATAAATCACAGCAGAATCCTCTATGACCCACCTCCCAGAATATTGGAAATAAAAGCAAAAATTAACAAATGGGACCTAATGAAACTTAAAAGCTTTTGCACAACAAAGGAAACTATAAGCAAGGTGAAAAGACAGCCCTCAGATTGGGAGAAAATAATAGCAAATGAAGCAACAGACAAAGGATTAATCTCAAAAATATACAAGCAACTCCTGCAGCTCAATTCCAGAAAAATAAATGAACCAATCAAAAAATGGGCCAAAGATCTAAACAGACGTTTCTCCAAAGAAGACATACAGATAGCTAACAAACACATGAAAAGATGCTCAACATCACTCATTATCAGAGAAATGCAAACCAAAATCACAATGAGGTACCATTACACACCAGTCAGAATGGCTGCTATCCAAAAGTCTATAGGCAATAAATGCTGGAGAGGGTGTGGAGAAAAGGGAACCCTCTTACACTGTTGGTGGGAATGCAAACTAGTACAGCCACTATGGAGAACAGTGTGGAGATTCCTTAAAAAACTGGAAATAGAACTGCCATATGACCCAGCAATCCCACTCCTGGGCATACACACCAAGGAAACCAGATCTGAAAGAGACACATGCACCCCAATGTTCATCGCAGCACTGTTTATAATAGCCAGGACATGGAAGCAACCTAGATGCCCATCAGCAGACGAATGGATAAGAAAGCTGTGGTACATATACACAATGGAATATTACTCAGCCATTAAAAAGAATTCATTTGAATCAGTTCTAATGAGATGGATGATACTGGAGCCCATTATACAGAGTGAAGTAAGCCAGAAAGATAAACACTAATACAGTATACTAACGCATATATATGAAATTTAGAAAGATGGTAATGATAACCCTATACACAAGACAGAAAAAGAGATACAGACATATAGAACAGTCTTTTGGGCTCTATGGGAGAAGGCAAGGTTGGGATGATCTGAGAGAATGGCACTGAAACATGTATATTATCAAGGGTGAAACAGATCGCCAGTCCAGGTTGGATTCATGAGACAAGTGCTCAGGGCTGGTGCACTGGGATGACCCAGAGGGATGGGATGGGGAGGGAGGTGGGAGGGGAGTTAAGGATTGGGAGAACACATGTAAATCCATGGCTGATTCATGTCAATGTATGGCAAAAACCACTACAATATTGTAAAGTAATTAGCCTCCAACTAATAAAAATAAATGAAAAAAAATGCCAAAATAAAAAATCCATCTGTAATGAAATTATACTTTCTCCTCCCTTTTCAATCTTTTAATGTGGTGAATTATACTGATATACTTTCTAATATTAAATCAATCTTACTTTTCTGGGGGCAAATTGGTCATGATATGTTGCTGTTTTATTCAGTACTGGATTTGGATCCTAATATTGTTTATGATATCGATATCTATGTTCTTAACTGCCCTATAATTTTTTCTATTTGTATTATCTTTTTTTGTTTTTATATCAATGTTGCACAAGCCTCATAAAATGAGCTGAGAAGCATTTCTTCCATCCATTTGAATAGTTGGTATAATATTAGGGTTGTCTATTCCTCAAAGAAGTAAGCTACTTTCAGGTGGCATAATGGTCTAGGCAGAAAAGTCCAGGGAATGTACAGAACAACTAGTAGAACTCATAAGTGATTTCTGCAAGGTTGCAGAAGTTCAACCTACAAAAACCAACTACATTTCTATATACTAGTAATGAACACATCGAAATCAAAACTAAGAATACAATACTGTTTACAACTATGCAAAAAATGAAATACATGCCAACGTATGAAACATGTACTTGGGGACTTCCATGGTGGTACAATGATTGGGAGTCCTCCTTTCAATGCAAGGGACGTGGGTTCGACCCCTGGTAAGGGAACTAGCACCCCACTTGCGGCGGGGTAACTAAGCCCTCATGCCACAGTTATAGAAGCCTGCACTCTAGAGCCCAAGCAGCGCAACGAATAGCCTGTAACCACAATGAAAGACCCCACGTGCTGCAACTGGGGCCCAATGCAGCCAAGTAAATAAATAAATATACTTTTAAAAATTGTAATTGACTTATAAATGAGAACTATAAAATGCTGATGAAAGAAATCAAAATATAAAATACTTCCCCATGGCGAGGGGAGGATGATCAGACTGACCTGAGGCCCAGAGCCACTCCAGGGGGAGGCTGGTGGGAGAAGAAGATGTCTGAGCCTAGTTCCTAGCAAATGCACTTCACTACCATATGACCTAGGGGTCTCTCCTTCCTTACTGGGAATAAGCGATGATGAAAAAACCACTGGGCTATAGTGCACCCCCGAAACATGCTGGAGGTGGTCACGGACAGGCAGTAAAAACTTCCCGGAATGTGTTTCTGCATTCTTTATGTTCAACAGCATTTGTCAGGCATTGAGGCACCCCCTCTGTCTGGTATTTTAATCCCATGGTTTTAAAGATGAGAATACTGCGGTCTGAGAGCACAACCCACCAGCTTATCCCAAGGCTGGAGAAGGCAGAACTGGGAATGGATCCTGAGCCTCCCAAAGCCTATCCAGTGGCCTTGGCCTTGTGGAAAAAAAAAGCAGGAAAGGATGGATAGAGTCAGGACCCAGCCACTCCCAGGACCTGCAAAATGCCTCCAGCACTTTCCCCTCTATAGGAACACTTACCAACTCCATCCTTTGTGGGCACCCATTTAAGAACATTCAAAAGATGAAAATATGCACTTTCCAACCAAAACCTTTAATGAAATCACGGGCAGCATAAAGGATTCTCGGCTTTCAAAGTTCTTTTTGTAACAAAGGTGTTCCTCTAACCCACTTAAACTTTGAAGCAAAGTCTTGAATACTTATTTCTGTGCCAAGCTCTCCAACAGCTTGTATGAACCAAGGTTGTAACTCTGACAAGGAGTTCTGCCCAGTGGCCCATCTCCTGAGGCCCCAGGATGGAAAACTCCCAGGAGGATCAGACCAAGAGGCATTACTGGTGCTGTGACCACTTGTTGTTTGGTCGCTAAGTTGCCTCCAACTCTTTGCAACCCCGCGGACTGCAGCCCACCAGGCTTCCCTGTCCTTCAGTATCTCCTGGTGCTTACTCAAATTCATGTGCATCATTGCTCAAATTCATGTGTATTGAGTTGATGATGCCATCCAGTCATTTCATCCTCTGTTGCCCTCTTCTCCTCCTGCCTTCAATCTTTCCCAGCATCAGATTATTTTCCAGTGAATTTTCTCTTCACATTAAGTGGCCAAAATACTGGAGCTTCAGCTTCAGCATCAGTTGGGTTGATTTTCAAGGTTGATTTCCTTCAGGACTGAATGGTTTGATCTCCTTGCTGTCCAAGGCTCTCTCAAGAGTCTTCTCCAACACCACAATTCAAAAGCATCAATTCTTCAGTGCTCAGCTTTCTTTATAGTCCAACTCTCACATCAATACATGACTACTGGAAAAACCATAGCTTTGACTAGATGGACCTTTGTCAGCAAAATGATGTCTCTGCTTTTTAATACACTGTCTAGGTTTGTCATAGCTTTCCTTCCAAAGGAGCAAGCATCTTTTAATTTCATGGCTGCAGTCACCATCTGCAGTGATTTTGGAGCCCAAGAAAATAAAATCTGTCACTGTTTCCACTTTTTCCCCTTCTATTTGCCATGAAGTGATGGGACCAGATGCCATGATCTTAGTTTTTTAATGTTGGATATCAAGTTGGCTTTTACACTCTCCTCTTTCACCTTCATCAAAAGGCTCTTTAATTGGGCTGGGTTTGACTGCCCAGGAAGTTACAATTTTTCTAGGGGTAGCAGCAATCCCAAAGAAGGGCAATGCCAAAGAAAGTTTAAACTACTATACAATTATGCTCTTTAGTTCCTCTCAATTTCTGCCATTAAAGTGGTTTTATCTGCATATCTGAGGTTGTTGATATTTCTCCTGACAATCTGGATTTCAGCTTTGATTCATCCAACCTGGCATTTCATGTGATGTACTCTGCATAGAAGTTAAATAAGCAGGGTGACAATATACAGCCTTGACATACTCCTTTCCCAATTTTGAACCAGTCCATTGTTCCATGTCTGGTTCTAACTGTTGCTTCTTGACCTGCATACAGGTTTCTCAGGAGACAGGTAAGGTGATCTAGTATTCCTATTTCTGAAGAATTTTCCACAGTTGGTTGTGATCTACACAGTCAAGGCTTTAGCATAGTCAATGAAATGGAAGCAAATGTTTTTCTGGAATTCCCTTGCTTTCTTTATGATCCAAGAAATATTGGCAATTTGATTTCTGTTTCCTCTGCCTTTTCCAAATCCAGCTTGTACATCTGGAAGTTTTTGGTTCACATACTGCTGAAGCCTAGCTTGAAGGATTTTGAACATTACCTTGCTAGCATGTGAAATGAGCACAGTTGTACAGTGGTTTGAATATTCTTGGCATTACCTTTCTTTGGTATTGCTGTTACCCCGAGAGAAACACTCACTTCCTGGGTAGGTGAACCCAGCCCAGCTTCCTAAAGCCTCTTGCCTGCAGGCGACAATGTCAGCCACGCTCAGCTCCCACTACAAGGGGAGAGGGTGATCGTTTATTCTCTCAGCTTAACTGAAACACATCCAGTGTACCTTCAGTGCATCTACAACTGAAATTAAGCAGCTTAAAATCTGTCCTGTAGGACAGGGCAGAAGCTCTCAAGACAAGGAGCACCAGGCTTCAGAGAAAATCCTAATACAGAAAGAAGATAATTTGTCATCTCTCTCCTTTGCTGAAACTGTTGTCTTTCCAAAACCTCCTCAAATCAAATCAGGTTCCCTTTATAGTCTTTTATATTTTGCAATATTAAAACTGGTCCCCCCTAAAGACTCTTTCTTGTGTGTTATTTTATTTTACTCTTAACTTTGCAAGGCAGGTGTTACAAAGCCTTCCTGACAGGAGGGTACCAAGTCTCAGAGAGGTTAGGGAAATGTCCAAGATCACACAACAAAGTAGCAGTCTTGGGACCGATGTCTGCCCCCATGTAGTGCTGGTCCCACCCCCACAAGGCCAGCCTCTACCTGGCTCCTGAACATCCTGTCCACAGAACCGGCCGCTTTCTTTCTGAGATGGCTACTGGTGGGCCAACATTTCAGTTCAGTTATAATAGGTACTGGAGCCCTGACAGACATAGAGAGAACAAAAATTAAACCTAAACTACAATGGAAAAGAATTTAAAAAAAAAAAAAAAGAATGTATATATAGGAGGAGCCATATGTATACTTATGGCTGATTCATGTTGAAGTTTGATAGGAAACAATAAAAGTCTGTAAAGTAATTATTCTTCAATTAAAAAATAAATTAATTAAAATAGAATGTGTATATATATATATATATGTATGTATGTATGTATGTATGTATGTATATTCAAACTCATGTCCATCAAGTCAGTGATGCCATCCAACCATCTCATCCTCTGTCATCCCCTTCTCCTTTTGCCTTCAGTCTTTCCCAGCATCAGGGTCTTTTCTAATGAGTTGGCTCTTCGTATCAGGTGGCCAAAGTATTGGAGCTTCAGCTTCAGCATCAGTCCTTCCAATGAATATTCAGGGTTGATTTCCTTTAGGATTGACTGGTTTGATCTTCTTGCAGTCCAAGGGACTCTCAAGAATCTTCTCCAGCACACAATTCAAAAGCATCAGTTCTTCAGCCTTCAGTCTTCTTTATGGTCCAACTCTCACATCTATACATGACTACTGGGAAAACCATAGCTTTGACTATACGAATCTTTAAGTCAATAAAAAAATTAATTGTTCTTAAAAAGCTAAACTAACTAAATGTTGGATTTCAGGCTCCCAAATTCTAGGTTGCAAAGGGCAAAGAAGAGATTCATTGACAAGGTCCAATCATCTCTTCTGATTAGTCTCATTAGAATGCTGACAGCTTATCAAAAGGGGCCCTCAGGTAAATCTCTTTTCTAATTGCTGATCTGGAATGAACTCTTTCTGGGGAGCCTTTGCAGCTATCCTTTTCAGATAAACAATACCCAACAAGTATCCAGGAAATCAAGGTAGCAGGCACAGGAAAGACCAGATCAGAAAAATAGAGAGCGGTTGACACAGAAGGCTTCAAACACCAGCAAGAGAAGGCTTTGGGGTCTCAGAAGGGGCAATCGCCCTGTGGGAAGATTGGGGTGAACATCACACACTGCTGGGCGCAGAGGGAAAACATCAGGAATGTCTCTAGCTCCCAATTCACAGGGAGAAGAAGCCTCATGGTAGGGTCCTGGCCTTTTGTCTGATTCCAGGTTTCAAGTCTGAGGCTCACTAAGATTGCACATCTCCTTGGAAAAGTAACTTCCTGTAAGGTCATGGAGGACACCAAAATGCTACCCATCACCATATGTCCTTGGTCATCTCTGGCACAAACAAGCAGCAAAATCTGTGGATGCAGAAGGGCCAGAGAACCAGAGAGCCCTGCTGCCTTGGGAGGGGAGCCTTAGCAGCCCTCAACAAGCCTCTCCTGAGCGAGACAAGAGCAGCCTGGGGCAGAGTCCCTGAGCTACCCAGATCCCAGCTGACTTGGATTCAGGGTGAGTGAGAGACCCACAGGGTGCATACAGAAAAAGGCCAGCACCACACACACAACTTCATTTTCCCATAGACCTTTTATACAGTTTTTTTTTTTTTTTCCTTTTCATAGTCTAGGAAAGAAAATATTATGCATTTGTTTCTCATTAATTTACACTTGTATCATTAAAAACAGGTTTTACAAGAATTTTTAGAATCCACAAAGTTCTGTTTTTAAATCCCTTCTAAGTCATCTAGTACTCCTTTCTCAAGGAAGAGGCAAATTAATTTTTGCCAAGAATAAACTCCTCGATTTCATTTCAGTTCAACATTTAGTCTCAGGCTCATATACTCCCAACAAAGCTCCCAACAAGATTGAAAAAGGAAATTCCTCCCCAGCCTCAAAGCTCCAAATAATAACCCAAGTTTGTAACCAGCAGGACTTTCACACACAGGCACATGAAGACAAAGAACCAAACAAAACAGTAGAATAAATGCCGGACAGACTTCTGCAAGCTTGGTGTTTAGTCACACCCAATATCCCCTCTCCCCAACAGAGCCATCCTTGGGAATCTAGACGGAGTTTTTCAGCTGAGGCACTTCACACCCTGGACAGCTGCAAGCCCTCCATGGGAGATGCAGTCTTGAGCAATACCCTGTGTGTGGAAGATGCACAATCAGGCCATCCTGCTCACTGGGACCTGAGCTCTCTGAGTCCTGTAAGAGGGGGCAGCAACATGGCACCAGGCAGGCACCGAAGGAAGACTGTGCACGTGTGGAACAGGGAGAACTCTGCGCCCAGACGAGAGAGCTTGGCCATGCAGTAAATCACACACATGGAGAGGCAGCTCCAAAAGACAACTGAAGGGCAGGTGGAAGAAAGGAGGGCAATTTTGCTGGTGCAGTCACGACTGCAGTAATTACTGAACTGAAATTGTCTCTGACAATTCAGAGACACTTAGTGTTAGGAACTAAATGTTTGCGTTCCCCTAAAATTCATACGGTGAAGCCCCAATCTCCAGTGTCTGGTATTTGGAGATGGGGCCTTAGTGAGGTAACTGGAGATAAATGAGGTCATAGGGGCAGGACCCTCATAGTGGGACTAGTGCTCTTATGAGGAGAGACTCCAAGAGCTCACTTAGTCTCTCTCCAAGCACACCCAAAGGGCCACTGTGAGCACACAGTGAGAAGGCACTTAGCTATCTGCAGGCCAGGAGCAGGGGCATCACCACAACCCCACCATTGCTGGCACCCTAATCTCAGACTTCCAGCCTCCAAACGGTGAGAAAGTAAATCTCTGTTTCTTAAGCCTCCTAGTTGGTGGTATCTTGTTATGCCAGCCCAAGCAGATAAGACATTTAGTCTGAGAGTTTTACTCCCTACAAGGATGCCCCAAAGTCCTAGAGTTTGCAAGCAAGCTGCCAGAACACCCAAGAATGAAATCTACCAACTATGTTGGGCAGAAGGCTGATGAGTGGACAGGTGAGTTGCAATCTGCTTGATGTCCTGCCACTGTCACTGATTCAGTGAACATGTCTTCCCACTCCCCAGCTCAGCCCACCTAGAACCCAAGGTCCCAACACCTTTACACAGCATCTCCCAGGAACCCAAGCCACTTGATCTCTTTTCAGAATGACAGACGGCTTCCCCAGACTATACCTGGAGAACATTCTCTGGATCCCCAACAATACAAGGCCCGAGCCTAACCCCCAAAGGCTGATCTTATAGCTCTGCATTTGGGGCAAAGGCCAGAGGCTTCTGATGAGGAACTGCTGAGGGGATGGAAGTTCTAAAGCCATTAGAACCACAAAGGCCCGACTTTGAGTCCCAACCCTGACACTTATGAGCTGTGAAATCTTGGGCAGATTATGCAAATTTCCTGAGCCTCAGTTTGAGCCTCACACCTGTGTTGCATTAGGAGAAAGGCAATCTTGGATTCGTTCTTCTTGCTGGAACTAATACTTTACTAATTCTCACAGAGAGGCACTGTGTACAATAGATTTATTGAGTCCTTCTGTATTCAAAATATCCTTACTCTGCTTTCACACAAAATTGATATATATTAGCTAGGTAGAAAATCTTAGACTCAGCATTATTATTTTATTGTTGTTATTTTCGAAGGCTTTGGTCCATTTCTTATACAAATTTTGTTAATAAGAAGACTGATGTCATCTGGTTCTCATTCCTTTGTAGACAAAAAGTTTATTTTTTTTCTTTGCTTTAGTTTTGGTTTCAATTTTTTAGAAGCTCTTACGACTCTTTTCTGAAATTTTTATATTGGTGACCAACTATGAAAATTTCTTAGCTGTCTCACAGTGCCTCCCCTTATTTCTCTCTATTCTTTCACTCTGGAACATTTGTGTAGAGGAATGTTTGCATTTCAGAACACATATTATGTGTCAACTTTTCTTTAATTTTTCCATCTCATTATCCCTTTGTGTTCTAGTCCAGTGCTTCCTAAACTGTAATAGCCATATACATTACCTGGGAATCTTGTTCAGTGCAGATTCTGATTCTGAGACCAACTTCATCTCTAACAAGCTTCCAAGTGATACTATGCTGCCAGCCTGTGGACCACACTTTGAGCAGTAAGGTTCTAGCACATTTCTCCACTTAGTCTTCTAATCATGAGATGCTCTTCAGCTTTGCCTATTTGTTGTCCAACCATATACTGAATTTCCCATTGCCAAAGTCTCTTCATTACTTCTTTCATAACCGCCTGTTCTTGTTTTGTGGCTGTGATAGTCTCCTTCATCTCCTTTGACTTTTAAAGTTCTGCTTTCTTTACTACTTTATTTCTCTGGGTGTAAGCTTTTTCATTTATACACCCATTTCTGATGCTAACATACCTTTGATATTGAATTAATGTTAATTGTCTGTTTAGCTTGTAGCTGATGCATAATTATACTGTCTGCTTTATAGTTTATAAACCTGCCTTGGGGAAGATACAGAGGTTTTGCAGTGAGAGGGGAGGGGCAAGAAATTCCATCAGGTGGGGATATCCCTACAGTTCATTTTCTTTTTTCTATTTTAATTTATTTATTTTTAATTGTAGGAAAAGTGCTTCACAACATTGTGTTGATTTCTGCCATACACCAACATGAATCAGCCGTAGGTATATATATGTCCCCTCCCTCCCGAGCCTCCCTGTATCCCCCTCTTTAGGATATCACAGAGCACTGGTTGGAGATGCAGCAAATTCCCACTGGCTGTCTATTTTACATATGGTAATGTATATGTTTCTCTGTGACTCTTTCCATTTGTCCCACCCTCTCCTTCCAGCTCTGTGTCCACAGTCTGTTTTCTATGTCTGCATCTCCATTGCTGCCCTGCAAATAGGTTCATCAGTACCATCTTTGCTAGATTCCATATATATGCATTAATATATGATATTTTTCTCTCTTCTGACTTACTTCACTCTGTATAATAGGCTCTAGGTTCATCCACCTCATTAGAACTGACTCAAATGCATTCCTTTTTATGGCTGAGTAATATTCCATTGTGTATATGTACCACAGCTTCTTTATCCATTCATCTGTTGATGGACATCTAGGTTGCTTCCATGTCCTAGCTATTGTAAATAGTGCTGCAGTGAACACTGGGGTACATGTGTCTTTTTCAATTATGGTTTTCTCAGGGTATATGCCCAGTAGTGGGATTGTTGGGTCATATGATAGATTTATTCCTAGTTTTTTTAAGGATTCCCCATCCTGTCTTCTGTAGTTGTACAGATCATTTTCTAAATTTGGGTTAAATTTTGTCCCCCTCCCCAGAATTTGTATATTGGAGTTCTAACCCCCAGTACCTGAGACTATGACCTTATTTGAAAATAGACTTGTTATACATGCATACTAGAGTTCAGTGGGCCCCAATCCAATATGACTGGTATCCTGATGAAAAGTGGAAATTTAAACACAGACACACACACAAGGACAAAGACATGTGAAGATGAAAGCAAAAATCAGATGATGTTTCTACAAACCAAGGGACACCAAAGATTGCCAGCAAGCCATCAGAAGCCAGGAGAGAGGCATGGAACATCATCTCTCCCACCAACCCTTCTGACACCTTGATCTCAAACATCCAGCCTCCAGAACTGTGTGACACTACATTTCTGTTGTTGTAGCCACTAAATCTGTGACCCTTTATTCAGGCAGCCCAAGCAGACTCATTGGAGAAGGAGATGGCAACCCACTCTGGAGTGGAAAATCCCATGGACGGAGGAGCCTAGCAGGCCATAAGATCGCAAAGAGTTGGGCGCAACTGAGGAACTTCACTTTCACTTTCACTTTTCAAGCAGACTAATACACTGTTCTTCCCAGGCTCCGTCATGCACCTGGGGCATAACTTGTCTCTAACCCAAGACCTTACATTCTCTGTTCTCAGTTGATGTCAGGCTCCGCCCCTTCATCCCTGCTATTTGGATCAAGAGGAAGGCAGAACACAGAGCTCAGACTTCCCAGCTGCTCCCAGTTCAGTTCAGTTCAGTTCAGTCGCTCATTCGTGTCCGACTCTTTGCGACCCCATGGACTGCAGCACGCCAGGCCTCCCTGTCCATCACCAACTCCCAGAGCTTGCTCAAACTCACGTTCATTGAGTCAGTGATGCCATCCAACCATCTCATTCTCTGTTGTCCCCTTCTCCTCCTGCCTTCAATCTTTCCCAGCATCAGGGTCTTTTCCAATGAGTCAGTTCTTCACATCAGGTGGCCAAAGTATTGGAACTTCAGCTTCAGCATCAGTCCTTCCAATGAATATTCAGGACTGATTTCCTTTAGGATTGACTGGTTTGATTTCCTTGCAGTCCAAGGGACTCTCAAGAGTCTTCTCCAGCACCACAGTTCAAAAGCATTAGTTCTTTAGGTGCTCTTTATGGTCCAGCTCTCACATCCATACATGACTGCTGGAAAAACCATAGCTTTGACTAGACGGACCTTTGCCAGCAAAGTAACACCTCTGCTTTTTAACATGCTGTCTAGGTTTCTCATAGCTTTTGTTCCAAGAAGCAAGTGTCTTTTAATTCCATGGCTGCAGTCACCATCTGCAGTGATTTTGGAGACCAAAAAAATAAAGTCTGTCACTGTTTCCATTGCTTCCCCATCTATTTGCCTTGAAGTGATAGGACCAGAAGCCATGATCTTCTTTTTTTTGAATGTTGAGTTTTAAACCAGTTTTTTCACTCTCATCTATCACTTCCATCAAGAGTCTCTTTAGTTCTTCTTCACTTTCTGCCATAAGGGTGGTGTCATCTGCATATCTGAGGTTATTGATATTTCTCCCAGCAATCTTGATTCCAGCTTGTGCTTCATCCAGCCTGGCATTTCACATGATGTACTCTGCATATAAGTTAAATAAGCAGGGTGACAATATACAGCCTTGACATACTCCTTTCCTAATTTGGAACCAGTCCATTGTTCCATGTCTGATTCTAACTGTTGCTTCTTGACCCACATACAGGTTTCTCAGGAGGCAGGTAAGATGGTCTGGTATTCCCATCTCTTGAAGAATTTTCCAGTTTGTTGTGATCCACACAGTCAAAGGCTTTGGCATAGTCAATAAAGCAGAAGTAGATGTTTTTCTGGAACTCTCTTGCTTTTTCTATGATCCAGTGGATGTTGGCAATTTGATCTCTGCTTCCTCTGCCTTTTCTAAATCCAGTTTGGACATCTGGAAGGCCTCAGTTCACGTACTATTGAAGCCTGGCTTGGAGGATTTTGAGCATTACTTTGCTAGCATGTGAGATGAGTGCTCTGTGCTCCCGATTCCCTAGAGGCTGCACTGCTCCCTGTCCCCTGTCATGTGTGCCTGTGATCACACTCCCTCAGTCCTGACCACACACTGGAGCCACCAGCCCACAGGTTCATGGATCCTACTCAATCCAGTCCCGTCTTCTTCCTCTTTGCACAGATTCCTCACCATTTCTTGTCCCCTGAGAGTTCTCATTCTTTTTTAACACAGCTACATATTTAATTAGTCTCCTTTTAAAATATCTTTTTCTATACTTTCTAGAGGGTAAAGCTCATGCCTAGTCCACCATTTTGAAACACAAGTTGGAAATTATTTTCCCAGGGAGACTTAGCCCAAGGCAGAGTAAATTTAGACATAAGACATATGTGAACACCTTATAAAATGCAAAGGTGTTATCCCTAGTTGATCCCAAGTACTGTCATATGCGTTGTACTGTATTAAATGCAAAGTATTTCTCTTGTCTGCAGTAGCATCTGGGATGGAGGAAGTGAGTTTGGAAGGTGAGGCTCTATGCTTGAGGCTTGTTCTCAGATAGGGTGTGGGGGACTGCCCTGGGTCGTCCTTATCCCTGCTGTCCATGTGCCTGGGGGACAGGTATGATGTCTGATAATCTGGTCCCAGAAAGATACCCACTGACCTTCACCTGGGCCGTCTGTGACCTAGATTCTTTGGAAATGAACTTCACTAGAATCCACCTCCCAGTCCAGGAGCAACTGAGGACAGAGCCTTGTTTCCTCTGCCCTTAGATACCCTGGACCCAAGAGCATGACCTCAGTACATGTGTGAGCATGGGTGGACACACACAAACACACGCACATGCAGAGATACACACACATCAGTACTTCAGTACCAGTCAGTACAACCAAGTAGCTGACATTTAACTAATTTTATTTCATCATCTTACACCCTAAAGGGTTTAAGTCAATTTACAAAGGGACGTAAAATAATATGAAATCACATACAGACAAAGTGGGAGTAGATCAAAAGTGGGGCACACTGCTAGCGCTAGGAATGAGGCAGCCTGGCCGGGTGGCCCTGCAGATCCAGACTTTCCCATCAGGGAAGAAGGAGCCTGAGGGACAGCACTGCTCAATGGGACCATGACATCTGAACAAATGTTTGTTGTTTTTGTTATTGTTGTTACATTTTGGCCACACCACAAGGCATGTGGGATCTTTTTTCCCCAACAAGGGATCAAACCCATGCTCCCTGTGGTGAAAGAGTGAAATCTTAACCACTGAACTGCCAGGGAAGTCCACTGTTGTTGTTGCTGCTGTTTTTAATAGATTAGGAAAAGTATGATGAGTAATCCTGGGAAGACGACTCAGAACACGGGGGAGCCACAGTGTGGGGGCAAGTGTCAGGACACCTGCCCACAGCCCCTTCTCCCAGGACCGCCCCTCCTCTGACAGCTGCATCTACCTCTGCAACGGACACCCAGGCCCACTGCCCCATCCCCTTCATCCATGTCCTGAGCCCCAGAAAGGGGATCTCTCACCACAGGCTGCAGTGGAGCCAAGACTCCCTGCTCAGAGTTGCAGGGACCTTCCACGGCAACCGAAGCTGAGCTGAGTCCCCTCTGTGGCCTCTCCTGGCTCCCAGCGAGGCCCTCTTTGTGCCCTTGGGGTTTCAGGGGCTGCGACTTCCCAGCTTTGTTCCCCACAAGGAGCTTCTCTTTCCTGCTGGCTGACCCTCAGGACTTGCAAAGCCTCCCCACATAGCCCTACCCTGGCCAACTGAGTCATTGATGATTCCCGTCATCCAACATGCACTCAATGGATATCCACCCAAGGAGTTTGCTGTTTCCCAGAACCCAGCATAGGCCTAATACAGTAAACACTCGCCAAGTTCAGCTGGATGCTCTAGAACACTCTCCACCCAAAATGCTTCAGGCACTAAAGAGGGCACCCCTGGTTCTCTAAGGGAAGTGTCCATGGATGTGGGGAGCATGACCCAAGCCAGCCTCCCGCGGAGGCAGCCTGTAAGCTGGGCCTCAAGGGCAGCTGGACAAGTAGGGGAGGCATTCCTGGCAGAGAGAACAGGAAGGACAAAGACTGGAGGACACAGCCTGCTCATGGGCAGCTCCCACCTGCGTCTGGTTGTTGCTCTCTTATCCTCATTTTATAGTGTGATGAAAGCCAGCGGTTTATTGATGATGTTAAATATTCAGGAATCTTGTAAGCCTGTTGTTAAACACTCAGTTGCTTGAAATCAGTCATAGTTGAATTCAGAAACTGCCAAAAGCTGCAAATTATACAGCGGACAGCTCCCCACCCCCAGCCCCAACCCCATCACAGTGTGTCTTTCCCATGCCTTGGCTTTTCTGGGAGAATTAAACATTTGAGAAGAACAGGCATTATCAACCCACTTTCCAGTAAGAATATTAACTGTGGAATACCAACACAGGCATGTTGTAGGATAGAAATAGACTATAGGGACTTGCCTGGCGGTCCAGTGATTAACACTTTGCCTTCCAGAGCAGAGGGTACAAGTCTGACCCTTGGTCAGGGAGTTAAGATCCCACATGCCTCAGGTCAAAAAAACAAAACATAAAACAGAAGCAATGTTGTAAAAAAAAGTCAGTAAAGACTTAAAAAATGGTCCACATTAAAAAAATCTTTTAAAAAAGGAAGAAAGAAAGAAATGGATGATAAAACACAAATTCTGACCAGTGAATTCTGGACCTCCTCTAACAAGAAGCCCAGCATGGAAAGCTTTCCATCTCATTGGACCTGCCTTCCCTAATCCAGTGTCTTTAGATAGTCAGGAACTCACCCAGATTTTCTCATGTGGCAGATTGTCTTTTCCAAGACCCTGCAAACCTATCTCTGGTCCCACATGCTCAAGTTGGCTTGTGATCCTGACACTCCTCTCATCAGATCGTGGTGAGTCTCCATCACCCTCCCATAAACTCTGGGCAGATCTCTGGGACGGCCACAAGCAGTGGTGGACCTGACACTGTGTAACTTCCATGGCTGTGTCAGGAAAATGCCAGTCACTAAAAGTGCATGTTCTCTCGGGCCCTGCTCTCTGGGAGCCCAGCCACCATGCTGCAGGGGGGAGAGGCCCACATGGAGAAGAAGCAGGACCACCAACCCACACCCCAGCCAAGTGCCAGCACCAACCTCACCAGCCACAAGACTGAGCCACCTGCAAGTACTCCCAAGCCAAGCCACTCCAGCCGGAGCTGTCGGGAGCAGAGATCAGCCGCCCCAGCTGAGCCCTGCCCAAAGGGTTGAAAGTAAAAACGTGTTAGTCACTCAGTCATGTCCAACTCTTTGCAACCCCATAGACTGTAGCCTGCCAGGCTCCTCTGTCCATGGGATTCTCCAGGCAAGAATACTGGAGTGGGCTGCCATTTCCTTCTCCAGGAGATCTTCCTGACCCAGGGATCAAACCTGGGTCTCCTGCATTGCAGACAGATGCTTTACCATCTGAGCCTTCAGGAGAGCCTGCCCAAATAGATGATTCCTGAGTAAAATGAATAATGGTTTTGTTTCAGTCACTAAGGTTTGAAATGGGCCGTTAAGCAGCAAGATATAAGTAGAATAATATTCCTCGTCAGGAAATTGGGGAGAAATAATAGTACCTTCCTCATAAGGTTGCTGTGAGGGTCCGTGAGGTAAGGTACAGTCAGTGCCAAGCCAAGCAGCTGGCTCCTGGAAAGTGCTCAGCAAACATAGGTTCCCCCGCAAACCCCCCACCCCAGGACTCCCACGCACTGCCGTCCCTGTGTTCCATCAGGCCTGACTGAAAAAGTGATTTTGTCCCAGGACATGATTCAGACTGTTCCATCCTGGTCTGGTTAATAATAAACTCTTGTCTTTCAGAGATAGAAAGATCTCAGGGATCTCCACATGACTCAGCAGACCATCTGCCTCAGAATACAGAGTCTTCTGTCCAGACCTCAGAATCAGAACCATAGAAGGGCCCGGGAATCTGGATTTTCCACAGGATTCCTGGGCAAGCACATACACATATGCACAGACACCCTGGGTGAGCACATACACACATGCACAGACACACACATCTAAATACACACACACAGAGAGACATACACACACAGACATACACACCTACATACACACACACACACACAGAGACATAAACACACACAGAGACAGACACACACTGACTCGGACACACAGTCTCCAATCTACCCTTCACCCAAAGCCCAGTGGGCTCGGCTGCGTCAAAATCCCACTGCACCAGGGCCACCTGCAATAGAGCCAAATCCCAGACCAAAGAGCTCACCTGGGACAGGTCAGCATGGTGACAGCCCAGTGCTGAAGTCAGGCCAGCTTGAGTGCAAAACCAACCTGTATGCCCTTAGGCTTCTTGGACCTCAGTCTCCTCAGTCTGAACACTGGGACGATCCTTTCAGGGTGCCCATCAAATGAGACGCTGGAGAAACCTCCTGGCATGGAGAGAAAGCCTGGCAGGTCCCCAGGGTCCCCTCCCCCTCTCGCGGGTCCCTGCGGGTTTTCAGTGGCCTTGGCACAATGACGGTCACTGTCACCCACTTTGACATGGAGCTGCTGGGGGGTCTCCTCTCTTCCTAGAGTGGTCCCCAGCCTGGGCCCATGTTAGGATCATCACGGGCTCCTAGAGGCTCCTAGAAAAATGTCAGCACCTAGGCCCACCCAGAGCAAAGGAGTCAATGTGTCTAAAGGAGTGTTTAAAAAACACCCAGGTGATTTTACTGTGCCCCCAGAGCAGCCCTAAGGTATGCACCTGTGGAGCACAGGTACCTATTTTATTCACCCGCAGGGCCTCTACACCTATGCAAGAGCTTTGCACCATGTGTAAAGAGAGTTGAGATGAGGTCGGGCCAGAGCAGAACAGAGAGAGGCGGAATGTACCTCCTGCCTCCCCGCTTTTGGGGGCACACCTTGGTTTCTCATGGATCAGGCACTGCTTAAAACTGGGCTTTCCAGGCCCTTTGATGTCTGTGTACCTACCCTCAGACCCCAGCAACCCCCACAGCAAGGGATGCAGACATGCCAGCTCAGACCCACGCCCTGGCTTAAAAACCCTGACAGCAACATATTTTTGTGGAGCTGGGGAGTTCCCATCTTACTCTGCTGCCTTGGTTTTAGAGAAAAGAACAAGAACCACTGGCCAGAGAGATAGTTGTTCCCCAAACACCTTCCTCGTTGCTCTGAGCATGCAACCAGATTCTAGTCTGACTCTTGGAAGACAGCAAACCCTGGCAGGACCATGTAGGCAGCCCCCAAACACGCGTGGGCTGACCCTCCCTACCCTGCCCCCCCGTGGCTCTGTGGAAGCTGCCACGTGGACCCTCTGAGCACTGGTGGAAGGCCCCAAGCCCCTCCCTTGGAGAGGAGCCGAGTGAAGTGAAAGTGTTAGTCGCTCAGTCATGTCCTACTTTACAGTCCCGTGACTGAGCCTGCCAGGCTCTTCTGTCCATGGGATTCTCTGGGCAAGAATGCCATTCCCTCCTCTGGGGGATGTTCCCACCCTGGGATCAAACCTGAGTCTCCTGCGTTGTAGGCAAATCCTTCACCATCTGAGCCAGGAGCCAACAGCTGATCAAATCGCTGTTTGGGACCCTCAGTGACTGAAAAATAACCGCCCCTGTATTAGGCCACTGTAATTCGGGATGTATCTGTACTATCATGTTTCCTCACTACTGCTGTTCAGTCACTAAGTCATGTCTGACTCTTTGCAACCCCATGGACTGCAGTACACCAGGCTTCCCTGTCCTTCACTATCTCCTAGAGTTTGCTCAGACTCATGTTCATTGAGTCAGTGATGCGATCCTTAACTACTCATCAATCCAAACACCACTGTGAAGGGCAGACAAATTGAATTGTTTGGTCATCTCAACACTGGGAAGCTGGCAGCCACTACAATAGGAGTCATTCCTTCGGTCTGTCCCCAAGATTTACTGATGAGTGAAAAAAGCAAGGTGCAGCCCCTTGCATATGGAAAATGGGAAAGAACATGTTGGATTACATAGGAATAGAACACTTCTGGAAGAACACAGAAGTGGGCAACAGTGATGCATCAGATGGGAGGAACTGTCAGTCAGGGTGAGAGGGAGACTTATCTGACTGTCATGCAATTGTTTTCACAACATCTAAGTATTCCCTATTTAAAATAGAACAAAGAAATTTTTAAAAACAATATTTTTAAACCAAAAAATTTAATATAAACTTATAAAATGTATAAAAATATTTATCAACAGAATTTTTTTCAACAATAAGAAAATTTACCATATGAGAAAACTGAAAACTGTATAATATATTGTTCAATAAAGCAAATCAAACATTTTAAAAATTAAAGGGCAACTGAAGAGAAGGCTTCCCCACTTCTGGCCCTCCTGACACACATCTGGAAGAGGCTCCACCCAGGCACTCCCCACCAGGCCACAAGGAGGCTGAACTTGATCACCCTCCGTATGTGATCAGCTACTCACAGAGTACACCTGTTACCCAGCTATGCCCACCTGTTTGTTCAACTCAAACTATCAGGGGCTCCATTAGTATAGCCAGAAGCCTTTTGCTTATAGAAAAAACATAAGTTTCTGGAGCTAAAAGATAAACATAAGAAGGACTAGTATTAACAATGGCTTTTCATGTACCAAGTCCTCTCGTAAGCGCTTCACATAAACCCTGATGGAGGAAACAGACACAGAAAGGTTTAGTCGCATATCCAAGAGCACACAGCTAGTGTCAGGATGACCCAGCTCCAAACCCTGGTCCAGCCCAGGGCCCACACTCTGAAGGTGGCCTGTCACTGATGACATCATGATGGCATCATGATGACAAAGTTCGAAGAAGTGTACTTAATTGAAATACAGGCTGGACATGCCTGGGAGCTCCTGAGAAGCTCCAGAATCTCACCATGGAGCATCCTGGTCACCAGCAGCCACCTCTGTGTAAATCTCATCCCCACCTGTGAGTAGCTGTGCAGCCTTGCGTAGGCCCCTCAGCCTC